>NW_026732475.1:467500-825551 GCF_028476545.2 Physella acuta | reverse complement strand
TTGCGCGGACCTCCTTGGGTTGGATTAGAATCTGTAAATCTTATGTGAAGAAAACATGATCTTTCAGTCGAAGAAAACACTTGGACCAATGGCTTTCTAACATAACTATGTACACGGCGAACAATCGTCAACACTCTCAGTTTCCGGATGGAAAATTTTAAAATCCCGAAAGAAAAAAGCTTTGGGCTGGGGGTAGGGTGGGAGTGGCTTGGCAGGTCGAATATAATATTTTAATAGATCCACCTGGTGTAGGGATTAGAAGAAATCCGATGTTATTTCACACTTTAGTTAATCATTGGATAGGTCAGTTTCGTGGGTAGTGGTCGAGAGGTAACACGCGAGAGTTCGGACCCAGTTTATAGCCCTGTTGTTCACTGGCACTGTTTGTTTGTTGTTTTAATCAAAGTTATGTGGGTATTACGTATTTTTTAAAGATCGCTGAATCTTTGTTTATACTACGTGTTGTCTAAACTGACGGACGTTGTTTTGTTATAGTGTAGTTAAACTGAACTTCTTACACTAACATCATGTCCTAATGAGGCGATGTATTACACAAAGATAAAAAGCATAGGTTTATTGCGGTTATGTAAACCAGAGTTTCTTCCAGACTTTCTCCGGGGGGGAGGGGGGGGGCACTTGATATTTTCGGGGGTGGAGAGGGGTTAAAATTTTCCGGGGTGGGGGTTGGCGGACACTAGTAAAAGTATATGTTTACTATATAAATTCCATCTCGTTCGGGGGGAGGGGCGGTACACTTTCTTCTGGGGGACGGAGCCGCCCTCCCCTAAGAGATGTCTGGAAGAAACTCTGATATAAACTGTGTTATGTAATACTGTATTTTTTCAGGCTGTCTATGTCTACCTGGGTCAACTAATACTAGACTCTACAGCCTATCAATTTCACCATGAGATTGACTTCAGACATAACAGTGCTTGAGGCCATCTTGTCCAGTGGTTCTTAAACTGGGCTCGGTTGAACCCCAAGGGTTCGGTGAGACAGTCTCAGGGGGTTCTGCGGAAATCGAGACACACGCCCGACTCAATATGATTAACAATCGATTTTGTTTTGAGGACGAATAGAAATATTAAGAAGGGTTCGGTGGATGCACATTCAGAGTTTCTTCAAAGGCATCTCTTCGGGGGCTGGGGGGGGGAGGTGGGGGGTAAGAAGGTCTACCCCCCCCCCCCCCGAACGAAATGGAATTTATGTATTTATATAGAAAAACATATACTTTTACCAGTGTCCGCCCCCCCCCCCACCCCCCCCCCCCGGGAAAACGTTGCCCGCCCCCCTCACCCCGAAATCATCAAGTGCCCCCCTGAGAAAAAAGTATGGAAAAAACACTGTGCACATTTGAAACAGAGTTTCTTCCAGGCAACTCTTCGGGGGGGGGGGCAAACCCCCCCCCCCCCCCCTGAAATTTTTTTACCGCCCCCCCCCCCCCCCGAACGAAATGAAATATATATAATTTATATAGAAAATATATACTTTTAACGTTGTCCGCCCCCCCCCCGAAGAAAAGTCTACCGCCACCCCCTCCCAAAAAAATTTCAAGTGCCCCCCCCCCCCCGGAGAAAAAAAGTCTGGAAGAAAACACTGATTTGAAACAAGTGGGGTTTGGCAGCTCCTAAAAGGTTAAGAACCACTGGTTTAGTCGTTTATAAAAAAAACTGTCAAAAAAAACCAACATCTAGAGTGAGGGTGATTGTTCTTGTTACAGCTCATTAACTTTATAGACATTAATTTAACCAGACTTTGTGTTTATGTTTTCCACGACTCACATAATGACCAGACCTTAACCCAGCGAGATGACAAAGTCCCCCTAAGCTGCCATTGTGGCCTCATAAAGTACTCATAACAAAATGCCCGTGCTTGTTGACGAACAGGGGCTTTTAGCGTGATTTGATGGCTAACATCAAGCCGGTGGACATTGATTTATCTCACACCACTTTATGGGACGATAGTGGACGCCGATGATTGGTAACGAGGAGGTGGTGGAGGGGGGGGGGGGAGATTAATGGAAAGGTTGGTTGCAAGGGGAGAGAAGTATGAAGAAGAGGACGAGCTAAATTGCATGATTGTCTGCCCCAATGAATGTTAGAAGTAACACCCACATGAATCAAAATGTCTTAGGTGATATTTTTCTTTCTTTTTCTAGCAGTAACTGACCAGTAACTGACCAGTAACTGACCAGTAACTGACCAGTAACTGACCAGTAACTGACCAGTAACTGACCAGTAACTGACCAGTAACTGACCAGTAACTGACCAGTAACTGACCAGTAACTGACCAGTAACTGACCAGTAACTGACCAGTAACTGACCAGTAACTGACCAGTAACTTGCCAGCAACTGGCCATAACTGGCCAATAACTGGCCAATAACTGGCCTTAGTTTTACACTATGTATTTACTATGTATTTTCACTTTGGTATTTATATCTGTGTCGTGTTGAAGTGGCGTAGGCTGGGGGTGTTAGGGGACAGAAACCCTCCCTTATGGACCACAAATGACAGCTGTATTAAGAAAAAGATACAGCAGTGCGCTGCACCTAGCTCATATACTTTCAGCTTATGAATTTCAAATGTCATTTAATCACGCTCTTAAATTGGTATCGGCTATATACATTTATAGGTAAGTTACATATCTATACGATTATGCATGCGTGTGTGTATGCGTATGTGGATAGGCATGTGGATATATAATCAGCTTTCCTGCAATGCGTCAGTGTAGTAATTTCATTTCCATTACCTTTTGACACGGTCCTTATCTTTCTGTCTAATTCAGAGTTTCTTCCAGACTTTTTTCTCGGGGGGGGGGGGGGGGGGGGAGGGCACTTGAGATTTTCGGGGGGAGGGGGCGAATTACATTTTCCGAGGTGGGGGGGGGGGGGACTGGTAAAAGTATATATTTTCTATATAAATTCCGTTTTGTTTGAAGAGATACCTGAAAGAACTCTGGTCAAATTATTTCAACAGCGAAAGTCTACGAGAGTTGAAAATATTTACTTAAGACACCTTCGGAAAGACTGCCCAGAGGCGTAGCGACCCTTCCCGGCGCCAAGGGACAAAGTTTTCGATTTCCACCCCCCCCCCCCCCTCAAACTTTCGATTTGCACCCCCCTCGACCTTTTCATTTGCACCCCCCCTCAAACTTTCATGTCCCCCCCCCCCCCCTCTCGCTACGCCTCTGAGACTGCCATACTTTTGATCGAGGCGATGAAGTAATGACTCCACTAAATAGTGGCGGTAATGTTTCCCTAATAACCTTCTGCTTGATCCGCATCTAATTAAATTGTGAGGTGCCAGTTAGAGATGGCACCACTCAGGGGATGCTCCCCAGACCCCGGGCTAGCAGGGCCTATCGGGAACAGAGATACTAGAGATCGACTGCAGCAGTTTTTTTCTGGAGTAGCCCCTTGTTTTATACGTCAAGTAGTTTATACTAAAACAAGCTGTGGTTAATTTCTTTAAAGCGTTGCTACTTAATAATCTAAACTTACATAACGTTATGATAAAACAAGTTAATAAAAAGTCTAGTGACAATTTAAGCGCAATTTCTTTAATTAGTTTTTTGTGACCGAACGAAAGGATATTTTTGAAAACTTTCTTCGGCAATATTGTTCTAAATTATGGCAGGAATCGATTGGTAAATGTTTCAAGTCGCTAAGTGGTCTGGTTGCCGAGATATGGGCAAAAAACTGCATTCTTTCGAGGTTTTTTTTGCTTTTCCGGGAAATCCAGGAAGGAATTCCGGGAATTTTTTTGGCCCACAATCATTCTCGGAACTTGCTTAACATATTTGCTTTTGGAACTAGTCCTCGATATTGCTTCGTTGAGGAGGGAGATACGACTTAAAGCTGCGAACACACATCCATCCATTCCCAGAAAAGACGAGTTAATAAACGCAATTCTCCAGAATGGAAATTGCGCTAAAAAATTAAGATGTTCTAGTCTTTAAATTTACAGTTCATGCAGTTTTGTCGTTGATAAAAAGTGGAATTTCTTGTCCCTTGCACAAACCACTGTCTAAAGATCTTTAATATATATATATATATATATATATATATATATATATATATATATATATATATATATATATATAAGAATGATTCTCTTACCAGCGCTTTGATTTTCGAAAAATTCGATTCCAGAAAATTCCGAATTTCCGTCTTCCGTTAAATGCAATTTGCAATCGAACTCAGCATGCGGTAAAACAATGAAAAGAAAACGGATTTTCTTTTTTCTAAAATCAAAGCCACAAGAGAAAAGTTGAACCAAATAGATTTTAAATAATGGGCCACCGAGGGATTTTGAAATGACGTCCTCCCAGCCAGCAAGGGACAGTATAAATGAAAACAGATTACTCTTGCATGCGGTGAAATGAGAGTTCTTTCCCTTTTGTCGGGCCGTTTTGTTGTTATTTACCTTGATGCTGAGCTGTTTTTTTTAGCGTAGGCTGGGGCTTCAGACTTTGCTTTCACATCTACGATTGTAATATTAGCCTCCTACTTCTTCTTACATAAATCGTGGTTGAAATTATTTGATCCGTTATAATAGGGCAATGCAATTGTATTCTTTGCGAAATATCCCTACTGAGATATTATGTAAGTGGTTAAATTTTGAAATTTTAGCTCGTAACATATTACTGAGTCCACTCAACTCTGATGGGTACCTAACTCACGTTAGGGAAAGTAAAGGCGGCTGGGCATAGTGCTGACCACACTATCTCTTCATATGCCGAGGTCACAGAAACAAGCGAACTCTACTTCACTTGCCCCATGGACCGTCAGGTTTGAAAGGGAAACTTTACTTAAACATATTACAAAGCGTAAACAAGCTCTTTTTTTAATTAACTCAACTTACACATTTGTATGTACCTTTAGTAACTTACACTTTTTAATTTCTTTTGTAACGGTCACGAACATGAATATATTTATATAAAAGCTAGCAGGACATCGGGGAGTACATGTATTACTCAAAGTCAGATATTATATATATATATATATATATATATATATATATATATATAGAGAGAGAGAGAGAGAGAGAGAGAGAGGAGAGGAGAGAGAGAGAGAGAGATGTGTGCATGTATTACTCAACTACTAAAAGTGGATCAAAATAAACCAGTTCTTCTAATGTCTGATGTGTGTACTAGTAGAGGGAGGGGCACCCTGATGTGGGGGGAGGGTCTCCCTTAGGCCTCGGGAGGGCAGAAGGGTGAGGCTGTATTTTAGGGTGACCGGTGTTCCCTGCTCCTGGCAATTAGAGCCGGCTGGACTAATTATCTAATTACTCTACCGAATCTCGGGGCACGAAACGAATCAGGAAAGGTTGGAGGCGACACACGGAAGTGATGAGAAGTCAGTCACGTAGCAGAATAATAGGCGGCGCCGTTCCTTCCTACGGGAGAAAACTGCTAGTAAAGTTGCAATTAGTGCTTGATAAGAAAGAAAAAAATAATAGTACTTGGAGACGGTTTTTTATGTTGAACATTAGGATAGTTTTAAAATTATTCGTTTAAAGAAAATATCGAGCGATATTATTACAATAAGATAAACCGAATTACAGCTTTTTAAAAATAGTAATTTCTGATTACACAATCATCATCTTTTCGCGTTCGTGCCCAACACATATGGGGCAGATAAAGCAGAGTTTATTTGATTCTGTGAAGATTGGCATATGAAGGGATGTGGTCAGCACTATGCCCAGCCGCCATTACTTCCCCTAACGTGAGTTAGGTACCCATCAGAGCTGGGTGGACTCAGGGAGGGTTCTACTGATTTTGACTCGGGAATCGAACTTTCGAGTTAGTGTCTACCCCCCCCCCTTCCCCCCGTCCCCCAACTTCAGGTTCATATGAACCATCGATATGAACTTTTACAACAATTTAGCAGGACAACTTATTCTCTCTTCTGCCATGTGAGGTAGGTCAGTTCTAAAAAATAAAACATTTAAACGTTTTTAATGACAATACTCCAAGAAGTAAAGATTTTATAAGTCAGATTTTATATATTTATATATTTATTACAAAAACAATAGGGGTTCCACCACAACTGACGTCACACGTATACACGGGGGTGGGAAAGGAATCATGATATTAGTGAGGAAGATAAAAATGGGGGGGGGGGGGGGAGCATTTTCGTAAAGAAATATTTTTTATTTAATTTTGTAACTAATAGTTTTATTTAATTTTATTAACTGTTGATAAATGTATCTAATCTTGAAATGGCTTGGCCGAAAATCTAAGTACCCTAATTTTAATGAAAAAAATGAAGCTACGTTTTCACCAAAATAAACCGAGCTAATTAGCAGGAATGAGTTCGGTCGTACTTTATTTGACTATCTCCCTTTGTTCAAGGGAAACAACTCAATCATTTTTCAAAATAAATTTCTTGTTTATAAATTAAAAGGAAATTTCCATTTTTTAAAGGTGTTGGGTTAGTCTAGGTGAGGTCATTTACAGAATGGTAGAGTTTGGCTTCTCATGACGATGTGTAACAATGAAGCGGTTTAGGTATGATTTATCTCATCTGCTAAAAATATATTTTTTACAGCTATGTTTTTTAACTTTGTGGATACTTCAACATATTAAATGCTGAATTGTCATTTGATTCAAAAGGGCCATTGACTTGTAGTTTTACTTTACAATTAAAGTTCAATATTTAGAAAAGATTTACATGTCGTTATAAATCACGACCTACCTTTTAATTTAGTGTCGTAAAATTTTTTTTTAGAAAAGTGAAATGTTTTATGGTTTCTACCAGCAACATCAACCAATCAACGATCAGGTTACATAAAGCAATGGGGAAGCTTGCCCACACAACCCCGGCGTGGATTAATAGGACGCTCCGGGAAGAGAGGAGAAAATCTTGCCACCGTACCGCCGGTGTCTCTCCCTTGCCAGATAAGATGATAAAATGCGACTTGAATTGTGATTGTTGCCTTGAGCGAGGATTGCCAATTTGTTCGTCTCAGTTGGTTTTGTCAGACGGCTTGTCGGGAATACGAGGAAATACATCAGCCGCGAAGTCAAAATTTTAAAAATTTAAGGTAAGAAAAATATTGTTTATATTAATACATATTTTTTCATTAGTTAATAATTGTATTCACGACCAAAGATTAAGGAGTGGTGAAATTAAAATGGCTCAATAAAGCGAATGTTCATCGTTTAAAAAAGTTGTTACGTATGTTTATGTCAGTGCTAGGGAAATAAGGCACATCTTTTAGACTTTAGATACACACTAGTAATTGGGGAATACAGGTGAAGTAGAGTTTGTCTAAATAATGTATGATTATGACGTTCTCGTGTTCTAGCTAAAACGTAAAGTGTTTGATGTTGAAAAAATTTTGAGATTATCAAACTATGGTACAGTTAGTAGTGGCACTTCGTGTTAGATAGTAGTGGCACTTTGTGTTAGATAGTAGTGGCACTTATTAGTTTTGTAGTAGCACTCTTGTTTGTTAGAAGTGGCATTGTATCATAGTTACTATTGACAATCTGAGAATCAGTTGTTGCACTGATATGTTACCAAGCATAAAACAACCTATCTTTGGTATGACTAAACTCGACACGTAAATCAGAGTAGATGAATTTTTAACCGCTCGGAAATCGGTTCGGAAAAAAGAAATCCCTGAAGATCAAATCTCATTAAGTGAAAACTAAGGCAACATTACACCATACCATCTAAGAGACTAGTTTGTATCATGTAACTATTACTATTATCCGTACTTTGGTAAAAAAGGATTAGTCAAACAGAAATGTATGCCATTCATAAGACGTTATTCTTAAGAAGAGGGCTTCAAGCAGTTGTTGTTAAGGAAATAGCCATATGGACAGTAAGTGATATATCCAAGCCAAAGGTAGTCGCAAGTACATAATATAGTAAAGACATAACATGGATTTCTGAGGGCAGTGATCTGTTCACGTCTTTGGGGGTCAGATGTCACTCCTACCCAAGTTTTCTGGGTCTTGGCTATGAAAATGAACAAACAGAGAAAAAAAGTGTGGGCCTGACTTGTCGTAGACTTCTGGCCTGGTGTACGGTAGACGGGCCATTGGGTACCGTGTAGAGTGATGGGTTCGGATCCCATTGACTGCTTGGTCTTTTTTGCGGCTAGATTCGTTCCCCTTGTCAACCTTGAGTCAATATTCTGACACTTGTCCAACGTTCTATCAAAGGTTCAACGGTTCATTTCCAACATTCTATCAGTGATTTATATCCAACGTTATATCGGTAGTTCATACCCATACATTCTATCATCGGGTCATATTCAACATTTTATCATCAAGTTCATATCCAACATTCTATAAACGGTTCATATCAAACATTCTATCAACGGCTCACATCCAACATTCTATGAACGGTTCATATTTAACATTCTATTGGTCAACGTTCATATTCAAAATACTAATAACGATTCCTAACCAACATTATATCAGTGGTTCATATCCTACATTCTATCAATGATCATATACAACATTCTATCGGGGGTTAATATCCAACATTCTATTAACGGTTTCTATTCAACATTTTATCAAACGTTAAACATTCATATACAATATTCTATCAACGATTGATATACAACATTCTATCAGCGTTTCATATCCAACATGATATCTGTAGTTTATATCCAACATTATATTAAACGGTTCATATCCAACATTTTATTAACGGTTCATAGTAAACATTCTATCTGTAGCTCATATACAACGTTCTATCAACGATTAACATACAACATTCTATCAACAGTTCATATCCAACATTCTATCAACGGTTTATATCCGACATTCTATCAAAGATTCCCATTCAACATTTTATCATCAAAGTTCATATCCAACATTTTCTCCGTGGTTCGTATCAAGAAATAAAACCTAAAACACCCTTGTGTTTTCTGCTCGTGTTCTATATTCAACAAGTGAAAGACACAACAGTACTCAGCGAATTTATCGCCGATTGGACAACAAAACGCTCAAGTACTTCTCGTTCCCTGGACAAAATTTAAAACACAGAGTAATAAAAAACTCTCGCACCAATCCTCAATGGTCGCACCAATCCTCGATTGTTTTAAATTTGTCTCGAGGGCCTCAAGCACTGGTCACTCCATCGTCCAGGAACTGAATTCATCGATCTACCGTAGACAGCCTGAATGGAGTGCCAGACTTTTGGTTAAGACTGAAATAGAAGCACCTGTGACATACGATAATACGTTTTGTGTTCTTAAGTACAATCGTGACGACTGAGAATAGGAAACCGGGGAAGTAGATTGAAAAATAAATTTAACATCTCAGATTGGTGGGTTTAATTTTTTAAAATTACATTTTCTAATACCATCGCTGTTTTCTATTTCACACTTTCAGAGATTTAAAAAAAAAGGCAAAAACCCAAAAATTGTCTAAAATGATCATTGTAATGCGAACTATCTATCACGCAGATAAGAAACAGTTCGTCTCTTGTTTTAGCTTTACCTTTGCGTTGTATTCGCGAGTAGCACAATAGACTGTTTGTACATAAGCCTAATAGATACTGTGTAAACAATATAGATTCGAACCGAAATTCAGCGTATCGCATGCATTTGATTGCAACTTGACCACTTTCTCCCCTACCTATCTGACAAAATTGCTTTGAGTTTACTTAGAAAACATCTGTTAACATACATAGTGGAGTTAGATCTTGTGTAAGACAATGAAATAATCTTTCCGAATCTCAATACAAAAGAAGGTTCCGGGATTTTTTTTTTGTGGTGGAGGCGCTATAACGGAACTGATGGTACCTAGGGCGGAGATGTAACGAGCATCTAAAATGTCATTCGAAATGTCATTCAAAATGTCATTCAAAATATCATGATGGTTTTCTTTTCTTGCTGGCATAAGGTCTAGCGTGAGCAGTGGCAAAAAGTTTCGCTCTCTGGTTCTAACGTTTGCGGTATATCTCTTTTGCTCTCTGCTTATATATATATATATATATATATATATATATATATATATATATATATATATATATATATATATATATATATATATTTATATATATATATATATATATATATATATATATATATATATATATATATATATATATATATATATATATATATATATATATATATATATATATATATATATGTGATTGTAATTTAATGGTACAATTTGGAAACCGAATTGTCAGGCAACCATATACTTTGTTCAAGTCAACTTAGACAATTAGTTAGTCGACAACCATTTAATAACAAAATGACGATACAGAAACAAACTTGTCAGTCCCTGTTGTCGAGTTCATGGTTTTTTATTCCTCCCTTTTTAACTTGTTCCATCTTGTTTCCTCGTACAAACACTTCCTTGTTTAATTGTGCGCATGTCAGGAAATCGAAAGTAGAAGTTCAAGCGGAAGTGCGTCCATTTGTCACGTGACACTGGTGACCGTGTCAACCGGAAGTGAAGGGTGAAGTGGTGTCGATGGCGTTAATTAAACCTGGAGTGTTTGAACACCTTAACGTTGACATGGGTGACGTCACAGTAAGCAGGAGTTCTCACACTAGTATAGAATTTGTACACTTTGTAGCTGCCGTTGTAGCGCTTGATATTTTCTTTAAATACTACATTGTTTTTAGGAATCTAAGATTTCAATAGTATGTCTAAATTCTGATATCGCATGTTAAATCGTGATTATATCATGTTAAACTTTGTTTTTATTTCCTGTAGTTTTTCCATACGAATTACTTAATTGCTTTTTAATTATTTTTTGTAAAAATATTTTTCAAAACTGCATTTTTTTTTACACTAAAGCAGAGTTTCTTCCAGGCATCTCTACCCCCCCCCCCCCCCCCCCCCCCCGAACGAAATGAAATGTATATAATTTATATAGAAAATATATACCTTTTAACAGTGTCCGCCCCCCCCCCCCGAAGAAAGTCTACCGCGCCACCCCCCCCCCCCCCCAAAATTTCAAGTGCCCCCCCCCCCCCACCCCCGGAGAAAAAAGTCTGGAAGAAACACTGCACTGAAGTACCGCACTTGATGGCAAAATATAGAACGTGAGTATAAAAATGTACAAAAATATCTAATCCCTGATTTCAGTAAAGAAATAGAAAGGATAAAGGAGAAGAAGAATAAAGGAAAACAGTTGCATACAGACATTGAAAACAATTGAATATTACCTGAGTTGGAAAAGAATAGAAAAATTAGCAAAGAATAGAAAGCAAGGTAAAGATGTAAATAGGACAAGCTCCACCTAGTAACGAAAAACCCGAAGAAGAAGACTAATGAAGTTATATAAACTGTAACAAAATATCATATTTCCTAATCCTGATTTTGTTCTAATGTAATGTAATTTGCGTGGTATTTATTGCAACATCGCTTGATTGATCACGTGTTTAATTTGTCTCAATTGATTAAAAACAAACCGCAGTGTTGCGATGCCATCTTTCAACAAAACAAAAAATCTCAGAGTTATCGACTGTGTTATTTCCCCTAGTGAAGTAATTTAATTAAGTGATTATTGCTACCGTTGATTGTCTATTATGATTATACACACACACACAAAAAACTTTTATGACATAAAAAATAGTGTGCTTAGTTTTATGTGGGCGGAAATTAAATATGTTCGGATAAGGAGATTAATTTGTTATGTTGAAGTTTAGTTATCCACAATAACTGTTTCCAGGCATCTGAAAGATTCACTTTGGTTGGGATATATCTGTCACAGAAAACATGACCTTACAATTTTTTGGTCCATGTATGTGTGTGAGTTGTATAGCTCACGGCGACACGGTTGGGAAGGGGTCACTCGTTAGTTATCTTGACATTGTCTTAAGGTCGTGTCTATTTTTAGAAAATGGGGGGGGGGGGGCGAAGCAGAGAGGAAAAAAGAGAAGTTACGTAATCTACAATTCTGACTCTGGTTGTAGATAATGTAGGTGAAGTAGACTTCTCATGTGTTGTACAACATTGTCATAAAAGCACGCGAACTCAGGTACTAAAAAATAATCTTAACAAACTTCTTACGCAATAGAAGTGGTAATTTTGTTCGGATTTTTCAAGTAAACCTTAAAATCTCTACACACACACACATTTACCTCACACATTCACCTACACAGAGAGAGAGAGATAGACGCACACCTATCTAGCTGGGACTGTTATAATTTAACTTTATTTCCTTTTCATCACAATATTTATTGTGGTGGGTGCATTGTGTGTTGGTGAAGGCCTGTTGTCGAAACATTAGTCAAGAGCCTGAGAAACGATAACCTACCGTTTCTCTCTCACTCTCTCTTTCTCTTTAGTCTCTCTCTCTCTCTTTCTCTCTACTGCCTCCCTCTTTCTCCATCTCTCTATTCTACCAATAGCTCTCTCTCTCTCTCTCTCTCTCTCTCTCTCTCTCTCTCTTCTTCCGTTTGTTAAATTAAAAAATATTTCATCTCGCATTAAAAATGCCTGTATTCTTTTATTTTTTTAAACATTGTATCAGAAAAATAATGATGTGTCGTTTAAACATTATCATCAAGCCAGCCTAATCATTAGCATATCGTTATCTCCCCTTATTTTTTACTTGTTGAACTAATCACCCATTTCAACAGGTCAGGCTATGAAGACTATTGTGTTATCAGGGATAAAGTGCATCTGTGCGCAGAGTTTGAAAAGGATTTATTCGCTGAAATAAACAGGAAAACAAGGAGCGATTTTTTCATGTTTTCAGAAGAATCAAGTTAAATAAAAGCACGTGGCTATGTCACGAGGAGGAATGACATGGTCTAGTGTAGTAGTAACATGACGTCATTGAGTCCACTTAGCTATAGTGAGTACCCGGAATTGATTTGGTGGACGTACTGCCATTGTATTGAGCACACAAATACACCACGATTCGCCGGATGTAAAAATATATCCCTGTACACATTTGTACACAAGTGATATCATGCAGGTGGTGTTTAACACACGCAACAACCAAGTACACCATATGGACAAACAAAATATCCCATAATTTCAAAGCCACACAAACGACGATTCCATCATTGCAGTCAATGGTGCAGATGAAGTAGAGTCAACCTCGGCATATGAAGTAATAGTGTGGTCATCACTGTGCCCAACCGTCTTTAATTTCCCTAACGTCGATCGATTCCTAACAATGGATAACGGTTTTAGATTTATTGTTTTATTTGCTTCCAATCAAAATAAACCATTACAATTAACTTTAATTATTAGTGTTTTTTGTTAAATTAATTACCAGTCATTCCCCCGAAAATTCGTACTTAATCTTGCTGTAGTCGCAGATTCAAAAACGATAAAAAATACCATTCAGGGCACGCTACTCTGAAGCACGATAAAAAAAATTCTCTAGAGTGATCTGTGCATTGGAGAGTTGCCGTGCACGGACAAATGGAGATTTCCCATTATTCGGGATTTCCCTATTTACTCAGTTCTCAGAAGCCCGTGTAAACACACCCTGGGAGTCGGGGCGTTATTTTCTTCTATGAATAATGTGTTTACACGCTTTTGTAATTAGGTCGAGTGACGACGGATAACGGTTCTCAAGCTGATATATTTCTATTGCTGTGATTAAAAAGGTGGCACTTTATGTGGGGGGAGGGGGGCAATGCTAGGCAAACTTGGGAATGAAAAATGAAATTTAATCAATTTAAATTACCTTTATTCAAGGATTTGTATTTTTATTTTTCGATTTTATTCTTGCGTAATATACCATTTGCGATTCAGATGAAAGACATTATAAAAATATAATGGAGACTATTGGGGGAAAATGCGAGATTGATATTTCGCAGGCTAGGTGCACACAACTTCATATTTTCGACAATAGTTAGTAAGTTGATTCTGGACAGGTAGTTAAAGTCTTCAGCCCCACATTGTTATAAACATACAAGATCTAATCATGTGATTTTGTTGAGAAAAATAAGACTCCATTATCCGGCTTTAAATACCGAGACAAAGTTGCTACACACCGAAGACCAGTGGCGTAGGTATATATATAAAAAGTATAAGGGGGGGGGGTGCAAATCGAAAGTTTGAGGGGGGGGGGTGCAAATCGAAAGTTTGAGGGGGGGGGGCGCTAATCGAAAGTTTTTCCCCGGGTAAAAATTGGAACCCCCCCACCCCCCCCCCCTTTGAGACGATCCTGGCGACGCCACTGCCGAAGACTGACGGAACTCACACATTACCTAGCTTTTTATATTATAGTTTAAATATATGCTTAATGTTTTCTATAAATAGGGGTGTTGTTTTGAAAAATTATAATTGGTGCAGTGTTATGATCGTTGTACTAATAAACCTACACTTCATCAGAGTTTATTTCAGTACATTTGAAAATCTAAAATAGTACCCCAGACTATCGGATAAGAGTCGACTAAATTTATAAAACTGAAGTCTTGATGTCATGAGAGTCTTGAATCATAGAGCAATTGGAGTCATGTGTGTCGTGGACAGTGTTTCTTTCAGATATTTTTCTCTGGGGGGGGGGGGGGGAGCACTGGTCAAGGAGTCGGTGTTGACATGACGCTTTACTAAAGTCCTGATTATTGTGAACTGTACGTCAATAAGGACTAATAGATTAATAGATAGACCTAGAGTCTTTGGCTCTTAGAGTATGAAATGTATCCTTACGTAGTTCCAGAGCTAAAGTATTAAGGTTATATAGTCGTGGAGTTCTACTGTCTTATTGTCTTGGAGAATCAGTCGGCTTGATGTCATCAATTTAGTGTAATTGACCAGTGGGTCATTGTAGTCTGGGAATGGTTGATGGCCACTAGCTGTCAATGAGGTGGACATTGGTTGATGACCTGATACAGCTGTATAGTGTGTTTGGCCATTCACGCTGTCAATGAGGTGGACATAAGACATTGTTTGATAGCCTCAAACAGATGTACAGTGTGTTCAGTAATAGCTCAATTACTGGGTTGTCCGTTACCGTAGTGGTATAAATAAGCGTCATCTCCACATTTAGATGTCTCCTTTACATAGTTCACGTCACAAGTAAAGCAAAAAATAACAACTTTTAACTTTGTAGGTGCGAAACAACCTAAAATTTCGTTAAAGTTTGGGCGATGGGGATCAAATACAGTGTAAATCATTGATTCTTAACCCGGGTTCTATCGAACCCCAGGGGTTCGGTAAGTTAGTCTCACGGGGTTCAAGACAGACTCAACACATTTAATTAACGATGGGGTTTGTCAGTACGGGCGGTAGAACAGTTTACAAGGGTACTGGTAATGCTTTTATAAAACCGGTTGGGTTCCGTACCTCGAGAAAGTTCTAGAACCACTAGCGTAAAAGATTTAGTTTATGGTCATCATTTCATAGTGCGGTCCCTAGCCCTAACAAAGTTATGTCTATTTCAGTGATTTCCACTTTTCCCAGCTCTGCTGTGTTTGGCCCCTGTAACTTGCACTGGTGGTGCTAAGGTCCGCAAGTAATCAGCTTTAGGGCGTCGAGTTTAAAGAGGGAATTATTTTTCAGGGCGTCGAGTTTAAAGAGGGAATTATTTTTCAGGGCGTCGAGTTTAAAGAGGGAATTATTTTTCAGGGCGCCGAGTTTAAAGAGGGAATTATTTTTCAGGGCGCCGAGTTTAAAGAGGGAATTATTTTTCAGGGCGCCGAGTTTAAAGAGGGAATTATTTGTTAGGGCGCCGAGTTTAAAGAGGGAATTATTTGTTAGGGCGCCGAGTTTAAAGAGGGAATTATTTGTTAGGGCGCTGAGTTTAAAGCGGGAATTATTTTTTGGGCGCTGAGTTTAAAGCGGGAATTATTTTTTAAGTGTTCAATAAAATCATTCATCTTGTTTATGCTTTAAACAAGGTAATTAAAAAGTCTAGTGACAATTTTAGCGCAATTTCCTTATGTTATCTAAAAATAGCTCTGTCGTAGCGTAAATCAAGAGCAGGGTTAGTAAAACCATTGGTTAAAATACATGTTTTATTTACAATAGAGTTACATGACTAAAAAACCATTGCGCGCCTAGCTACTGAACGTGATGACGCAGCCATTGAACGTGATGGCGCAGCTATTGAACGTGATGACGCGTGTGGTGTGGTTGGAAAAAATGCCTACTAATTCGGTCTAAATTTTAATTAATTCAAAAAAAAATTTGTGACCGAACGAAAGGATATTTTTGAAAGCTTTCTTCGGCAATATTGTTCTAACTTATGGCAGGAATCGATTGGTACATGTTTCAAGTCGCTAAGTGGTCTGGTTGCCGAGATATGGGCCAAAAACTGCATTTTTTCGAGGTTCTGGCTTTTCCGGGAAATCCATGAAAGAAACCCGGAATTTTTATGGCCTATGTTCATCCTCGTAACTTGCTTAACATAATTGCTTTTGGAACTAGTCATCGATATTGCTTCGTTGAGGAGGAGATACGACTTAAAGCTGCGGACACACATTCATCCATTCATCCATCCATCCAGAAATGACGGGTTAATAAACGCAATTCTCCAGAATGGAAATTGCGGTAAAAAATCTTTTGCGAGTCTCCGTCTTCTCGTTTTTTTCTTCTTTTTTTTCTTTTTCCTTTTTTTTCCCCTAAGACATGTAATTTACAGCGTCAGATTGCCTTGCCATGTTCGCTTTAGTATTACATTTTTCATCATCGGCTTTTGAGCACTGTTTCAGATTAACAATAGTAATACTTCGTTCTGACATGTACTTTCATTCATTTAAGATGTTTCACTTATACATTAAGCAAAATGTCTAAATATTGTTTCATTTTTACTTTCTCGTTTATACGAAGTATAGAGAAAGTCTTGTAATCGTGCAAAAAAAAACATAATTTTGCAATCTTGTCCGTATGTCTGTGTGTCTGTGTGTGTGTGTCTTTGTGTCTGTGTGTAAACACGATAACTTGAGTACCGTTACAGCTAGGTTGATGAAATTTCAAATATAAGTATTTTATCAAAATCCGTATCAACTTTTGAGCGATTTCCGATAACCGGAAGTGGTACTTTTTCTACTTTGAATTTTTCAAAAGATTATAACTTGAGTACTATTTCAGATAGATAAATGAAATTTCACATGTGAGTAAAATTTCCTACCTTCTGTTAAATTTTGAGTAATTTCCGTTGACCGGAAGTAGTAATTTACGCTACTTCCGATTTCTCAAAAAACTAATGTAAATTTTTAAAGTACTAATAATATTGCGCACTATTATGCACTTTTTTATTTGGCGTTCACTTGGTGTGTAATTCTTTTGTCTACGAGATTTTATTCTATTTTTAAAACTTTAAGTATTTAAAATGGATTAAAAATCATGTCTATAGCCCGAGTTCCCATCCCCTGTTGTTTTATATAAGAATATTCGAGAAAGTTTAGGGGAGATCACTCCCGGTTTATTTTCTTTTTTTCCCCCCTCAGATATGTAATTTTACAGCGTCAGTTTACCTTGTCATGTTCGCTTTAGTATTACAGTTTTCATCATCGGCTTTTGAGCACTGATTCAAATTTACAATAGTAATACTTCATTTTGACATGCACTTTCATTCATCTAAAATGTTTCACTTATACATTAAACAAAACGTCTAAATAGTGTTTCATTTTTTAAACCCAAAAATGCCAATGTGTTCATAAATTGTGAATCAACGATCTGGGGTTTTTTTCACATTGCAAATTGAAGACCATTACAAAATTATTTTACCAATCGATAGTTGGATATCAAACAATTTTTTTCTTTTAAAATGGTATTATGGTGTATGAAAAATTATCAGCAGAGTTTCTTCCAGCCGAAATTTTTGTACCGCCCCCCCCCCCCCCGAACGAAATGAAATTTATATAATTTATATAGAAAATATATGCTTTTAACAGTGTCCGCCACCCCCGAAGAAAGTCTTCCACCCCCGAAAATTTCAAGTGCCCCCCCCCCCCCCGGAGAAAAAAGTCTGGAAGAAACGCTAATTATCAGTTGAATGACAAAAAATACACGTTAAGCTTTTAATGTGTACTATCCTTTTTTCTTGATATTTCTAATATTCTAACAATAAATTTCGTATTCTATTTAGGTTTTATTTAAAAGCTATGTTATTTTTATCATACATTTTTCTCTTGTGGCTTGAACTTCTTTTTCTTGCTGTCCAGAAGGTGTAAAATTTATCATTTAATTATAACTTGTTTTTACCGCCAGTAACTATAGCCCATGCTTCCCTCCCCTGGCCAAGTTGAGGGATTCAAATTTTGTCGAATCAAATATTAGGTCAAGAAAACGAATATGATATTTTTTTAAGTGTCAACCATGATGATTTTTTTTAGAAAACTGTAAAGCGAGACAAATAATTTTTTTATTATTATAAAAGTGAGTGGAAAAAAATCAACACGTCTCTAATCTTTTATTTTTACTTTAAATGTGGTTGAGATTGTATTTTAAAAAGTAATAGGTTTTTACATTATAGTCTTAGTGTCACAATCTACAGAATTTCAAATATTGATCTTGATGGTAGTTAAATTGTAAATAGTTTTAATATCAAGCTAACTTTTTAAAATTTAAACGGATTTAGATGTGTAAAAATCAGTAGAGTAACCGTGAAAATGTAATTACCAAAAGAAAAAAGTTCGTATTTAAAATGTGGGTCTAAAAATAATCATGGCGTTAAAAATCATAAAGTTCTTTCATAATAATATTCTAAAATCCAAGTTATGTTGTTTTTAACCGGAGATTAATTTCCGACCGGCAAAAAATATTGATACTCCAGGTGTAACATTTTTTTTACAAGAAACAAAAAACTGCTTATTTCAGTAATAGGTTGTTTTTATTTGCCCGTTTTTATGTTTTTCAATCAACGAATAAAGACGTAAACAGTTAATATTTTAACAAACTTTATTCTTATGTTTTCCAATCAACGAATCAAGATGTGAACTGTTAATATTTTAACAATCATTTTTCTTAAACCCCGCGTTAGGGTGACATCGAAAATATGAAAAGGATTGCCGATATTACGTGAGATTTAATTATTTCAGACAAGGTTGCCATGGTAATCTATCTCAGGCAGTTCTCGAGTAATGTCCCCCGTGATATCTGGCACGAGAGTTGTCCCACTTGCTTGCACAACAGGGAAATATTGGCAGCTGTCTGCTGATTGGATTCTGTGCTCATCCAATCATTGTGGAGAACATTTGCAGATGGTTAGCAGAAGCTGCAGATATTGCAAGCTCGCCTCTGATATAATATTTTTCATACATACATATATGTATTTTTATACATTTATACGTATATAATATATATATATATATATATATATATATATATATATATATATATATATATATATATATATATATATATATATATATATATATATATATATATTATATGTATTTACATATAATATATATATATATATATATATATATATATATATATATATATTATATGTATTTACATAGGCCTATAACACACACACACACACACATATATATATATATATATATATATATATATATATATATATATATATATATATATATATATATATATATAATATGACTAGGAATATACAGGCCATTGTATGTTTATATATAGGCATACGCCTATATATGTAAGCCTATACATACATAGACCTGTATATATATATATATATATATATATATATATATATATATATATATATATATATATATATATATATATATATATATATATATTCATCTCGTTAGCTAAACGTTGTGTAAATTATTGACAAATCAACACGACTGAGGTGTGAATATTGCAGAAATTTATGCACATTCCTAGTGGCTATAAATGCATAGAGTGGCAATTCTAGCTCATCAAGAGTTTGCTGAATGACAGTGCCAATATATTTTTTTAACACAAAAAAAAAAATTAATTATCGAGTTTGCCTCTGGCTTTGAAATGTTTAGTTATGCTGATGCACAAAGCATCGTGTGCCATTATTGCAATGTTGGTTTCATGGGGAGTAGCCCAGTGAGGGGAGATAACTCATTACTCAGTTGTAATCACGATTATAAAAAAAATATATAATTATAAATCGGTGTAAAAAAAAAATAGACGAGGTCAGCATGACACTCGTGTGATGTCCAGCCGTTAAATGTAGCAGACGATGACGAATGGGCCAGGTAGTCTAACAGATTGTACACGAAACAAACCGGCATACGCGTTAAGTAACAGATTTGTATTTGCTTCCCTTGTGGCACGGGAATTTATGAGGTAACTCGAAAACAAATGGAATGGCTGATTGTGGTGATGTGTCATATTGATCACGTTGGCTGAAAAAGCTGAGCTGTTGTAAGGTGTGTTATAGTGATCACGTTGAATGGAAATACAGAGTTGTGTGAATGTGTGATTCTGGTCACGTTGAATGGAAATACAGAGTTGTAGTTATGTGTGATACTAATCACGTTGGATAAAATTGCTGATTACGTTGTGGTGATGTGTGATACTGGTCACGCTGGATTGAACTACAGAGTGAGTTGTGGTTATGTGTGTTATACTGATCACGTTGAATTGATATACTGAGCTAGGTGATTAAAAGATACTGATCACTTTGGATACAATTTCAGAGTACTTTGTGGTGATGTATGATATGGATCACGTTATATGGAATTTCTGATTATGTTGAGGTATTATGTGATACTGTTCACGTTGGATGGAATTAGTGAGTTGAGTTGTGCTAATGTGTGATACTGTTCACGTTGGATGGAATTAGTGAGTTGAGTTGTGCTAAAGTGTGATACTGTTCACGTTGGATGGAATTAGTGAGTTGAGTTGTGGTAATGTGTGATACTGTTCACGTTGAATGGAATTAGTGAGTTGAGTTGTGCTAATGTGTGATACTGTTCACGTTGGATGGAATTAGTGAGTTGAGTTGTAGTAATGTGTTTTGCCTGTCTTGTCGGTGTGGTCAACTGGTTGAACACTTGCTACATATCCAAAAGCCGCACGTTCGAACCCTAGCTAAAGGAAATATCTCCCTAATGCGAACCTTAGTAAACATGAGTTTAGTGAATTTAAGGCGGATGGACATTCACATAAAACATACAACTCCCGCATGCCGTAGCAATAGAAATAAATGGACTCTACTCCATCTTCTGTTCAGACATGATGAATCTCTATCGGTGTCTTTACTAAGGGTTTACCACACATTTCAGGTTATACCGAGGTAACACACAGAGACAGGTGGACTCTACTTCACCTAGTGATCATAGCCACCTAGAGCAGGGGTCGGCAACCTGCGGCTCGCGAGCCGCATGCGGCTCTTTTGATATCAAGATGCGGCTCTCCAGCTCCTTGCACAAACACTAACAATCTTAATCAAAAAATATAATATTTGAAATAAAAAAAAATGTTAGTGGCTCTTTAAAACCAGGGAAATTTTGAAAATTGTAACTTTTGGCTCTTCCGCTTCAAAAGGTTGCCGACCCCTGACCTAGAGTGGTGTAGTATCTGAGTTGTCAGTGTGTGTGCATCACACACACATATAACCACAACCACACACACACAACCACACAACTATAACCACACACTCACAACCACACAACCGCAACCACACACACTCACAACCACACAACCACAACCACACACACTCACAACCACACAACGATAACCACACACTCACAACCATACAACCACACAACCACACACACAAGTCTTAGACAACGTGACAACTTCACATGTCAAGCACCAGAGTCCACTCAGCACTAATAAGTACCTGACTCATGCTAAGTGTTGCATAGTGCTGACCACACAAACTCCTCAATGCAGGTATCACATAAACAAATTAACTCTACACCGTCTAGCCTTACGGTGTGAAACTGCTTTTTTTTTACTTTTATCGATACGTAACACAGCATTGTTTTTTTTTTTAAATAACATAAAATCTATTACCTAATCAATCTTAGAAACTCTTCAAGATTATGAACACATCACAAACCGCGAGCTTATCTAATCCCTTTAATCCCTAAAGGCGTTGAAGACACATCAATGTTGTCCACTAAATCCCGACTTCCCTGAAATCCTGATTAACAGGCGTCATTAATTATTGAGGCGAACGTCTTTTTTGCTATTCTTCCCTTTCATAAGAAATGACATTTCACGGTGGAGGAATATTTCTGGTAAACTTAAAAAAAAAAAAAAACATGCGGACCTCTGAGAAGCTTGCGGCGATGTTTGGTTGTAGCTGAGCGGTGGTGAAATATGGTAGTGAGATATGGTGGTGGTAGGCTGAGGTGATACATTGGTGAGGTATTGGGGTGACACTGTGCGTTAGTTATTGAAAAATGTTGATGACATCGATTTAGCGTGTTCAATGACATAGAGGTGACCTAGGGACAGCATATAGATGACATAGAGGTGATATAGAGATGACATAGAGGTGATATAGAGATGACATAGAGGTGATATAGAATTGACACAAATTATGAATTACTGAAAAGTAGAAAAAACAACAACTAAATAGCGGCGTATGTTATGCCGCGGGCCGGCTCGTTTGCTTTAAAACACTAAACCCCCATTCCCCCCCCCCCCCCCCCCCCCGTGAAAGCAGCCTCCTCTTAGTTACCTCCTCTAAGTTTAAAATAGTTTCAAACTGAATTATCTGCCCCTAATAGCCGTCACCAAACCATGCTCTACGATTGTTTTGTAAACATTTAGCGTGAACCACAGCTCACCTGACCATGTGAGCGGGGTGGGGGTGGTAGCGATAGAGAATAAGAGAGGGGACTGCAAGGCGCGCTTGCAGCTTGTTTTCTAACGTCTCCCAGAAGAGAATTATATATATAGATATATAAATATATATATATATATATATATATATATATATATATATATATATATATATATATATATATATATATATATATATATACTTGTACGTCTTGATCACAGATCTGCTTCCAACCCCTCCACTCTAAGATTACACCAAGGTCATGTCGGCTTCAATAGAAGTCGGGCTGTATGTACATAAAGAACTAATCTATTATTCACATACAGTATTCACGGAATAAATGTAACGTAGAAAATCTCGCCCCTATATAGCGTGGTAACATAGGAAATAAACAATATAACAATATAACACCAAACACTACACTCATACACCAGAACTGTAGCCCTCTTCTCAATGTTAATGGAAAGTATTTCTTATTCAAATGAGTATTATTAAATATCTGAAATGTCTTCCGACCCAGTGTTATTTATAGTTTATTTATACAGTTTCAGCGAGAATCAGCTAGAAGCGGATAGTATTATCCATAACTCTTATCCTTAGAATGTTCAAGCTATTATTGGCAGTGAATAGAAAACAGGGGAAGTCACTTTAAATGGTTTTGTTTTGTTTACAATCGGGCCCGGTGATTTCGTCATCAGTAGGGGAGACCACTCTAAATATTTGTACACTGTTTACAATCAGAACATAATTCGTCGAGGTGCTACTTGTGGCCAGAATACAGTTCACGAGCTATTGGGATCTAGTTGTGTATCAGATCACCCGACCCTATCCACCCCACTATCCACCCCACAATCACCCACCACACAACCACCTACCACACAACCACCCACCCTACAACCCCTCACCCCCTCCTGCATGCCTAGCATCACAAGGCCAACATGTGTGATTAATAACAACGATTTCCTTCCCTATCAGCACTTGGTAATGTTTTTGGTGATGTCTGTGTTTCTGTGGGATTCGATTGTCTGATATTCTCTAAGTTTCCATGTTAATTTTCTGTTTTTTTTTCGGGCATGTGCATTTTGAGAGACTCTAATGCCACTAAAGGCTGATTAAGGCTCTTTAGATGTGTGTGTACCTATTCAATCCTGTTTAGATTTGTTTACCTATTCAATGCTGTTTAGGCTTGTGTACCTATTCAATGCTGTTTAGTTGTGTAACCTATTCGAGGCTATTTAGATATGTGTACCTATTCAAACTTTTTTGACTGAGACCTGTTTAGGGATCTGCTCATATGTATGGGCCCAATGTAAACAAAACAAAAACCATTAAGAGTGATTACCCCTGTGCACTAGTCCCCGCTAATAATAGCTTGAACATTCCAGAGATTAGAGCCTTCTAACATCTGTTGTTGTTCTAAGTTCTCCTCCAGTACCAAAGTTTTTGCTTTGTCGTTTATACCACGACCTTCGTAACAGAACAGCCGTAGTGTGTAACAAGATTAAATGTTCCGCAGGGTCAAAGGTTATAGTCCGTAACAATGTATTTAACTCTGGCACTCTTTAACCTCATAGCAACTGACCAGCGTGAAAATTATCGTTAAAACGAATTTTCTTTATTAAAATGAACGAGTTTTTCATTCAATTAATTTTTCTGCACCGTGACGTTCGCGCGTTTCCTTTATTATTTCCTTTTCCCGAAAATAAATTAACTCAAAAACTTGTAGCGTCAGTTACTGCCCTTTGAGTGAGTCCCCTTTGCTGCGTTCACCCTAGCTCAAACTCCAACCAATAGCAACATGGGAAGAAAGATGGGTTTTTTACGCGCAAAACGCGCACAACAGCGTTGATAATTAGCTTCCAATGTCATCACAATCCGCTGGGTTTCTTGACGAAATCGGAAATTTCTGGAAAAAGGCTAAAAATAAACCCCCGTTATCGGTTTAATTAAAAAAGCAAACGATCCCGCAGTGAAGTGTTGCAACATTTTTCTGTAATTAGCAGGCCAGGGAGTAATTGTGTGAGTTTTGTCCTACATATGGACGCCATTGCTGGCCTCAAGGAGTGTATAGCACCCCAAAGCGCCCGATTCTGTTTTTTCTCATATATATATATATATATATATATATATATATCAGGTGGCCTGAAATAAATTACCAGTGTCGAACTGTGAAGAAAATTTGGACAAAACCTTAATTGCAAAGAAGTACAAAAGCGCTAATATGGATGGATTGGACACACCCTGCGTAAACCAACTAGCAACATCACCAGATTGGCACTAAATTGTAATTCCTAAGGAAACAGGAAAGTAGTTAGGTCAAAACAAACGTGGATAAGATCAGCTGTCAGTGAATCAGAAGCAGCCGGAATGTCGTGGACCCAACTTGGAAGATTCGACCAGAACAAAGTACGATGGAGAGATGTGGATGCGTCACTGTGCTCCACAAGGGTCCATAGGAATGATGATGATGATGATGATGATGATGGTGATGATGATGATAATGATGATAACGATGGTAATGATGATGATGATGATGATGATGATGATGATGATGATGATGATGATGATAATGATGATGATGATGATGATGATGATGGTGATGGTGATGGTGATGATGGTGATGATGATGATATGATGATGATGATAACGATGATGTTGAAAATGATGTTGAGGATGATGATGATGATGACGATGTAAACTAAAACTAGGCTTGCTTTTTTTGGCTGACATAGTAACCATGTTGACCCGTTAAAAGGTAGCCTCTAACCGTACTAGCCCAAATTTTACAAAACTTTCAGAAATGTCGTCGTTAAAACAACGCAAATTGTGAATTGTATAAAATCATGGCTAACGTCTTTCTTTCCACTCAAAGCCTAAAATTGGGGATGTGTGTTGGGGGTGGGGGGGGGGGGGGGGTAGGCTTCTCAAAACGATATTTTTTTTTTAGTTAAATAAGACGAATGTCAGACCGGAACTAGCTCAACAAAATGTAAACAAGTCGCGGGAAATAGAATCATTTGTCTTCGCTACGACATCATCACTAAAAAAAATTGCAAATAATAAAAGACTTGAATTCTATCCGAAATAAAGTTTATTCCGAACCTCAATCCTTACCCAACAAAAATATCACCTCGGGCATAAACTTCCTGACAACCAACACTTTCTGGCACATTCTTTCCCCGCTGTTCCTTATCTCACTTCAACCCCCCCCCCCCCCCCCCCCCAATCGCCAATCTTAGATTGCCAGTTAGGACTTCTCATGCCAAATTTACCCGTCGACCTACACATTTTCAGCTGTGCTTGTCGAATGTTTCCTGGCTCGTTTTAAAGTCCAGCGTCATATAAACCTAAAGTTGGGACATAATAGGGCTGGTAAGTAGGTCACCAACCAGTTCTATGGCTCATGCAGGTTTTATTGAGCCGTAGAACTGGTTGGTGACCTACTTACCAGCCCTATTCTAACACGACATATAATAGATGGATATAATTCTAACACGACATATAATAATTAGACATATTTTCTTAAACACAGACTTTAAGAATGCAAAAAATTCTTCAATTTTTCTCATTTGTTTGACATTATTCCCCTCGGTTTGAAATCGGCTTCGGACTTCAAATAAACATATCATCATTGGTATCGACCAACTTCTACACGAGGCATTTTTGTGTAATCGATTATTTAAGGTCAACATAAATACTCGTTTACGATTCCACATCACGTTTTTCTTTCAAGTGTCGTACTTGTAACTTGTATGGTTACCTGAACGATAAACACAAGGGTTGTAGATGTAATATCGAGCTCATCGCGGCTGACTGGGGTTTAGGCAGAGGAAGTAGAGTTAAACTGGTCCTTTTTAGTCCAGATATCCGTGGGCCAAAATTTAAATCCGACATCAATTCAATTAACGAGATTTTTTCATCCCTTTTATCATCACCTATATATATATATATATATATATATATATATATATATATATATATATATATATATATATATATATATATATATATATATACAAAGAGAGAGAGGGGTGGGAGATGTAGACATTGACATTATCTTTTTAATTCGTATAGCTATTTTTTGCTGTTTACAAACTGCTTTTACCCACTCGATAAAGAAATCTATAGACGAGATATAACGAGATTAGACGAGATATCAATCCTTCCAAAACATCTGCTCTGTGACATGCCGCCACTCACCCTCCCGTTAGCCTGACACGAGAGATTGAATGGGACATCAACGTGTGTCGTCAACGTGTGTCGTCAACGTGTGTCGTCAACGTGTGCTGTGACATTCTCATGTGTCAGCGGCACGTCTTATGTATCAGGTGTGTCAGTGACAGGTGTCAATGCAGGTGTCAGTGGTATGTGCTAGGACATGTGTCAGTGACATGTGTCAGTGACACATGGCAATTACGTGTGTCAGTGAACCAGTGGAATCTCCCCACCGGTGCCACAGGGTTTGAGGTGGGCCATGGTACTAAGGGGCAGGGACTAAATGGGTAGATATTGGCTGAAGGGGCCCCATACTAAGCAAAGAATCTATGCTTAAGGGGCCCCATGATAAGCAAAGAATCTATGCTTAAGGGGGCCAATGATAAGCATAGCCTATATATATATAGAATCTTTGCTTAAGGGGCCCATGATAAGCAAAGAACTTATCCTTAAGGGGGCCAACGATAAGCAAAGAACATATACTTAAGGGGGCCCATGATAAGCAAAGAATCTATGCTTAAGGGGCCCCATGATAAGCAAAGAATCTTTGCTTAAGGGGGCCCACGATAAGCAAAGAACATCCTTAAGGGGGCCAACGATAAGCAAAGAACATATACTTAAAGGGGCCCATGATAAGCAAAGAATCTATGCTTAAGGGGGCCCATGATAAGCAAATAATCTATACTTAAGGGGGCCCATAATAAGCAAAGAATCTATACTTAAGGGGGCCCATGATAAGCAAAGAATCTATGCCCACAGGGCCCGGTGATAGGCATGGTATCTATGATCATAGGGTCCAGTGATAGGCATGGTATCTATACTCAATGATCCTTTGATTACTGGCACCCTAAACCCAACAGGTGTTCCTGCATTTAGACCGGAAATGAAAAACAATGTCTCTGGCATCCCCATACGGGAATGGAAACATTGATCATGTGACAGATAAGTAGATACACGTTGTAGGCTCCTATAGTAGTTGGTTCGGATCCCACCTGCCCCCTTTGAATGTGGTGTGAGTAGCTTCTATTTTTACAAGCTTTTATTTAACTCACTTCCTCGTCACTCGTCAGTCTAGACCGAAACGCAGGAGTGAAAATTCGGTCACTTCTACTTGACCGATACGATTCTCATTTGACACGTGGGTCAAGACATGAAGACAATGCAATCTGAAATTAAATTTGACTTAATCGGATGCCTAATTAATTTTTTATGAATTAATTAAAATTTGGACCGAATTAGTAGGCATGTCTATCCAACCACACCACACGCGTCATCACGTTCAATAGCTGCGCCATCACGTTCAATGGCTGCGCCATCACGTTCAGTAGGCGCGCAATGGTTTTTAGTCATGTAACTCTATTGTAAATAAAACATGTAAAGTACTGACAAAAAATTTCATAAAAAACGTTTTAATAATAAGCTTTTATGTAATAAAGCACTAAAAAGTAGAAAATAAATTATAGACTACTATTTAAATAACTAGAAAGAAAAGCGTGGGTCTCTTCCTAAACATTAGTAAAGGTATCCAACAGATACTAAAGTGATCCACGCTTTTCTTTATAGTTATTTAAATAGTAGTCTATAATTTATTTTCTACTTTTTAGTGCATTATTACATGAAAGCTTGTTATTAAAACGTTTTTTATGAATTTTTTTTCAATGATTTTTACAAAGTGTTTTGATTTACTTTTGTAACCTATTGTAATAGTTTTAGATAAACAACCTGTTAAACTTAGTAAAACATTAAACGACTCTTCAACCTTTTTTTTTGCCAATAATTATTTTTACACTAAATTTTTTTTAAAATAAAAAAAAAACAGCAACTAGCAATTTTAACAAATGATTAATTTAAAGAAAGTAATTTAATATGAAATCAGCTAGTTAAACTAAACCGTCTACACAAATTTTATGATTTCTTCCCATCTCATCTGTAACAGTATGTAAGGGAAACAACTAATATATTTGGTAACCCATAAATAAAAAAGGCAAAGAAATTCAATTGTTTCATAGTTTTAAAAAAGGGTTGGTATGTTTATTTTAAAATAATATAATACTAACTGTAGCTTATAACAACTAGTTGCTAATAGTCGTTATTACGTAGTATTACTTATTTTACAATACCCAAGTATTTGAAGTAAAACTAACAAAGATAGTAACTAAATTTATAAAGACAACCTAATACTTTATTTTAGTAGTATTCTGTTCCTATGCCATTTTTGGTGAATTTATTTAAATCTCTTTCATTTTTAACACGTTTTTCTTAACTCAGCTTCGCGTTTGTTTGTTTGGTTGTTTGGTTGTTTGGATGTTTGTTGTTAAAATTGACATCGAAAATTAGCCCACTTCTGATTGCTCTAGAGACCTGAAATTTGGCATGCATGCTACTTTCGCCTAACAATTTCAGATGCAATCATAAAAACTAGCAATTAGTGACCGTAATTAGCTTAATTTAATTACGCCCCAAGGACCATAAAATTGAGGACATGATTTCTAAAGATACCGACAAGACTTGAGGCCTATTGACACAGTTACTTCGGCCCCAATCGATGTGAGCGCGCTGGCCGTGATCGTATAGTGGTTAGTACTTCGCGTTGTGGCCGCGACAACCCAGGTTCGCATCCTGGTCGCTCAAGATTTTTAGTCCGTGTATTTATAAACACTTTTTTAAAAACCACGTTTTTCATGTGTAGCAACGGACTAAAAAGGAGAAAATAAAATACTTAAAAAAAACTTTTTAAAAAACCACGTTTTTTATGTGTAGCAACGGACTAAAAAGGAGAACGGACACGGTAACACATTGTTAACGGTGACACGGTTGGTACGCTGGGCATGCTAAAATACACATAAACACGTTTTTCCTTAACTCAGCTTCGCGTTTATTTGTTTGTTTATGGGAGATTTGATCACGTGATTCGTGAGTAGATCTCCACGCCAGCAACGTAAATTACACCCTTTCTCTGTTTAAAGCGTATCGGTCGCTCAAGATTTTTTTAGTCCGTGTATTTAAAAACACTTAGTCAAGTCATACTTAATCAAGTGATTAGATAAAGTAGAAAATAAACTATATAAAAAACTTTTTAAAAACCACGTTTTTCATGTGTAGCAACGGACTAAAAAGGAGAAAATAAAATACTTAAAAAAAACTTTTTAAAAAACCACGTTTTTCTTGTGGACTAAAAAGTAGAAAATAAATTTTCATACATTTGATGACAAAAAACGTGGGTCGGGCAGATGGGTCGGGAAATTTGATGGTGAACGTACCCACGTTTTTTGTCATCAAATGTATGAAAATTTATTTTCTACTTTTTAGTCCACAAGAAAAACGTGGTTTTTTAAAAAGTTTTTTTTAAGTATTTTATTAAACGCTTATGTACAACCATAATAATGTGAACTTTTGACTCCGCAGCTAAGGACTGAGCACAGTAAACTAAGCAGTCAAGAGAAACCGAGTTTGCACACCTTATTATAGTCTAGTTCTTATGCCATCTTATTTCCTCCCTTTGATTATTATATATGCAATTGATGTTCATGTCTTTGATGCTGTGTAAAACTATCAAACAAATTATTATTACTTATTTAAATGTTTAAAACAATTGAATTAAAATTTTTAAAAATAAACAATAAAAAACAACTGAGGACTGTATAGATAGAGATGTTTGAAAGGGAAGAATGTTTGCTTTGATGTGTCTCGTTGTAATAACATAACTTTTCCGACTGCATAAAACTTTGTATCATTGTAATTCTCTTTAATAACAAATTTATTTCAGCTCTACTTAAAAACCCAAATTTGACCCCCCCTCACCCACCACGCCGAGGGAAAAAAAATCCCTTGAATCATCATTTAATTACACATTTGCATTTTCAGGTTGGTTTGTTTGTTTTTTTTTTTGTTTTTTTTTTTAATTTTTAATTTTTTTTTATATTTAGACGTTTTGTATTAGATCTATGTATAAGTAAACCATCTTAAATGAATGAAAGTAGGCTACAAGTAAGAAAGAATTATTACTATTGTAAATCTGTATCAGTCCTCACTGGCCGGTGATGAAAACTGTAATACTAAAGCGAACACACACAACTGACGCTGTAAATTACATGTCTGAGGCAAAAAAAAAAAAGAGGAAAAAAAATGTACAACCATAATGGCTCATGTGAGGATCAAAACAGTGAAACAGGTTGCCAGAGTGATTATTGACAAATATTACACCAGAGAGTATGTGAAGAAATACCAATTGTACCTAGCAACAAGCTCAGGAATAGATTGCTGGGTTTGTTACACATTTGATCAAGATGATCCATTACACCAGGGGTCTCCAAACTACGGCCCTGTTGGAGGTGGCTAAGGAGCTTTGTACAGAAAATTCAAAACTATTTGAAAACATAGCTTTGTGTGCAAATACAATTACTCGCCGTGTTGCAGACATTGGTGAAAACATTGCGACTCAAATAGCGAAAAATTCAAGCAAGTTTCACCAATGGATGAGTCGCTGGACAGCTGTTCCACCTCTCAACTGCTTGTGTTCATTAGATGTGTGGATGAAGACATGAACATAACACAAGAGCTGGCTTCCTTACATAACATGTTACCGAAGAAGATATCTAACCATAGATAGTTCAGAGACAAACACAAAATCGCAAGATTTACCATATTTCACCTCAGTAAAATTGCTATTTTTGCGAGAAAATTCTGAGAAGAATATCTAAGAAAAGAAATAGGTGACTTCCTGATAGTAAAGGCAAGTCACAGCCATTATTGTCTGATGAAGAGTGGGTATAGGAATTGACCTGTGCTGCAGACATAACTGGTTATTTAAATTTTCTGAACTTAAAACGGCGAGAGAGTGAAATCTAGTTTCTGGTCTATACACCGACCTAAAGGTCTTTAGATACAAACTTGTCATGTTTTTGGAACAAGTACAGGCTAACATCTTGACACATTTTCAGCAGTGCAAGGTCTTTACGGCTGAAACAACCACTAAGTTCCCCACATCATTTACATACAAGATCATTAAAGACCTCCAGCTGCAGTTTCAGTAGTGGTTTTCTGACTTGGCTGCAAAGGCAGAAGAAGTTAGACTGATTCAAAGCCCATTTGAAGCAAATGTCGTCAGTTACAAAGATGAACTGCAGCTGGAGGTCATTAAATTGCCACGACTCCGAAGAGATGCCTTAAAGAAACTCTGGCCCCCGAAATGATATGTGATAGTTAATGCGGCCCTCGGGCTGAAAAGTTTGGAGACCCCTGCATTACACCAATTGAGTATGTGAAGAAATAGGCATTGTACCAAGCAACAAGCTCAGGAACAAGATTGCTGGGTTTGTTACACATTTGATCAAGAGGATCCAGACAGGCACAGTTTGCAACATCTCTATTAAACTTCAAGAATAAGAAAGAGAGAAGAGATAAATATGTACCTTAGATATCAGCCCTGGAACTTGATATACTTGAGATTGATTCAGTTACATAGGAGATGTTGAAGGCTCTTAACTTTGCCAATCTCCCTCACATACAAGTGACACAACCAACTCCTACCCTTGCTGGTAGAGGGGATCCGGACGTTTTCCAGAAAGACACTTGCCCGAATGCCGTTTTTCCTAAGGCCGATTTCCCAAATGGACACTTGCCCGAATGCGACAAATGCCCGAATGGACACTTGCCCAAATGCGACATATGCCCGAATGGACACTTGCCCGAATGCGACAAATGCCCGAATGCCACTTGCCCGAAGGCCGTTTCTGCGCCATCAGGTTTAATAGCTGCGCCATCACGTTCAATAGATGCGCAATGGTTTTTAGTCATGTAACACTATTGTAAATAAAACATGTAAAGTACTGAAAAAAAATTCATAAAAAACGTTTTAATAACAAGCTTTTATGTAATGATACACTAAAAAGTAGAAAATAAATTATACACTACTATTTAAATTACTATAAAGAAAAGCGTGGGTCTCTTCTCAAATATTAGTAAAGGTATCCAATAGGTACTAAAGTGACCCACGCTTTTCTTTATAGTAATTTAAATAGTAGTGTATAATTTATTTTCTACTTTTTAGTGCATCATTACATAAAAGCTTGTTATTAAAACGTTTTTTATGATTTTTTTTCATTATTCTTCATTATTTTCTTACATTTCCAAATTCAGGACCATAGGACTAAACTCTGGATACTCACTGGATCTTGCCTGAAGGTTTAAAAAGTTCATTTATGAACTACTGTAGTGGATGACTTAATAGACGCAGGATATATAATCGGTGAGTAGTGATCATATTTGTTTGTTAAAGCCATAAACAAAGACTTTATATGTAAGTTGATGTAAGGTATTTCATTTTGTATAACGATTCAAAAAGCTGTTATCTTAACACCGAAATGAGAAAGTTTTGTGGCATCAAGAATAAATTTTTTTTGTACATCAGCATCGCTATAGGGTTAGGGACGTGGTTAATTGTGTCTAGGATCCACACAAGGGCTACTAACTCTAATAGCTACTACCCGTGGGCGAGTCCAGAATCGCAGACAACTACTACCTGTGATTGATATCCCCGTAAGGGCAGCTAACTCTACTATCGCCTACTACTTGTGTTTATGGCTTCCCATAAGGGCAGCTAACTCTCGCCTACTAATTGTGACGTGTAGTGTATGCCAGTGAAATTAAACTAGCCCACACCCGTAACCAATTCCACAACACCCCCCCCCCCCCCACACACACACACACACACGATTTAAAACAATTTTAAAGACTCTCATTTCACTAGCTGACTTGAAATTTGTGCGAGAAGTTTCGAGAAAAAAAATGGTTTGTTATAATCAGTTAGAATTAAGAACCGCCATAATTTAGGCACGTGACTCATTTTAAAACATTGATGAGATTCGGTTTTCATTAAGATTTTTAACATTAGCTCATTTTTATCAAGATTTTGAACCCAAGCCCATTTTTATCAAGATTTTGAAACAATGTTATTTTGTTCAAGTTTCCTAACTCAAACCTCAACTTTATCAAGATTTTAAAGCCAAGTCGTGTTTATTAAGTCATTATACCCTATTCTGTTCGCTTGTTTTTACATAGACCCCGAAAGTTGTCCCGTTGCGTTTTAATAGACCCCGTATGTTGTATGTTGTATCCTAATAGACCCCGTATGTTGTATGTTGTATCCCACTAGACCCTGTATGTTGTTTGCTTGAATGCCAATAGACCCCGTATGTTGTATGTTGTATCCTAATAGACTCCGTATGTTGTTCGATTGTATGCCAGTAGACTCTGTATGTTGTTCGCTTATATGCCAATAAACTCTTTATTCCTTGCATTATGTGACTCACATTGTCACTTCTCATTATACCGACAATGTTTCGTCCACTTTAGAACACACCCTATTGTTTTACCAGCCGCCATTCCTCTCCGAGTTTCTTTCAGGCACTTTACTACATTTTTCTCTGCCAGAAACCCCGACTCCTTGATTTTATCTTCCAGTAGCCTTGTCTGTCTCATGTTACACCAGTAAAACCTCAAACACCAAACATAGATACAGATATCTGCAACAAATATCCAACACAGATACAGATGTCTGCAACAAATATCCAACATAGATACAGATATCTGCAACAAATATCCAACACAGATACAGATGTCTGCAACAAACACCCAACATAGATACAGATATCTGCAACAAATACCCAACACAGATACAGATGTCTGCAACAAATATCCAACATAGATACAGATGTCTGCAACAAATATCCGACATAGATACAGATGTCTGCAACAAATATCCGACATAGATACAGATGTCTGCAACAAATATCCAACATAGATACAGATGTCTGCAACAAATATCCGACATAGATACAGATGTCTGCAACAAATATCCAACATAGATACAGGTGTCTGCAACAAATATCCAACATAGATACAGATGTCTGCAACAAATATCCAACATAGATACAGATGTCTGCAACAAATATCCAACATAGATACAGATGTCTGCAACAAATATCCAACATAGATACAGATGTCTGCAACAAATATCCAACATAGATACAGATGTCTGCAACAAATATCCAACATAGATACAGATGTCTGCAACAAATATCCGACATAGATACAGATGTCTGCAACAAATATCCAACATAGATACAGATGTCTGCAACAAATATCCAACATAGATACAGATGTCTGCAACAAATATCCAACATAGATACAGATGTCTGCAACAAATATCCAACATAGATACAGATGTCTGCAACAAATATCCAACACAGATACAGATGTCTGCAACAAACACCGAACAACTTGCCTAGGCTTATCTCTTCATTAACTTACCAAGCTTTGACCATCGAATGTATACACCGAGCACTATATACATAAGTAGTGTTTTTAGTCTTATCTGATTTTTAAGTCTAGTTTTTTTGTTATTGTTGTTTTATTTACACAGCGGGATTCTAACTCATTTAGAACTTGAATCATTTTTAAAATGTATTTTTGATTTTATTTAACCTTAAATTTATTTCCTCAATCTCAACTTACAAAACGCTGATCATTTAAAAAAATATTTTCTTTCATTTTATTTGAAATCAAAACGAACTGTTGCTAATTCAGCCACCAAATTTGATTTTTAAATCAAATTTAAAATGTTTCTAAAAATAGATTTCTCGAGTTCAAAAGCCCCGGCCACCAGAGGGACCCAGCACGTTCTCACGGGTCACGTGGCCCATTTTCTCGAGCCAACTAATTTCTAATCACCGTGGTCCGGCACGACAATTAATTTATGTGGGCAGAAAAAAAAAATATACCTCAACAATCAGGTTTTTAAAAACACTACCTCTACAGTTTTGTTTAAAATGAAACTAAACTTTAAAAAATTAGACAAGACTTAAAAATGAGATAAGACACCTTTAAAGACATTAATGAGTTTACCCAGCACTAATAGGTACCTAGCTTCAGTTAGAATAAGTAATAGCGTTTAGGCGCTTAAAATATAAGGGTATGTAACTTATATGGCTCAAACATCCTGATAAGTAGACCCCGGATGAGTACATCAAATGACCCAAACATTATAACGTGTATATGAAAAGATTCAAACAACATGATATCTACTTCAAATGACTCAAAATCCAGATGTGTATATCATCTTACTCAAACAGCCAGATGTGTACATACAATGACCCCAAACATCATGATGTCTACATCGGGCCACCCAAACATCCAGATGTGTGTACACAATGACTCAAACATCGGATGTGTACATCGCTTGACCCTAACATCGTGATGTGTGTACACAATGACCCAAACGTCGGATGTGTACGTCAGTTGACCCTAACATCGTGATGTGCTGTGTAATCGGCCCAAAACAATCACATCGAGATTGATGAAGAAGACGATCCATCAAAAAAATTTTAATGCATCTCTTAGAGTCCACATCAGGCAACGGTGTGTCCGCACGCGACTCTATAATTAGCACAGACGGAAATGACGTCACGATATTTAAATAGACGTCCGGTTCTTTGAGGTTATATTTACCACACACAAATTTGGGTTTTCATAACGATTTTAAAATTGTAAACATATTATTATAGTTAGGATGGATCATTTATTAAACAGCTTCTTGTAAAGCTGTTTTAGTTGATATCTCAATATTTAATGTGATAAAAGTTTTATGCTGAATGTGATTTGAAATATGCAGGTCTTAAAAGTAGATTTGCTGAGGTGAAAGGTAAAATGTTAATTCTTTCGAGCAAGGACGGTTTAGTGGTGAGGTAGAGCACAGTATAGCTAGCCATAAAGTGCTTGTCAACACAAGGATTCGAACCGTGATCGAACTGTGTACCAACGTCCGGAATGCATTCTGTGCTCCGTCCCACATACATACATACATACATACCATCCCCAACGCCACTACCACCACCACCACCAACATCCCCACCACCACTAACACCACCACCACCACCATCTCCAACACCACTACCACCACCACCACCATCCCCACCACCACTACCACCACCACCACCAACATCCCCACCACCACTACCACCATCACCATCACCACCACCTTCATCAACACCATCACACAACATCGTCCAGACTATTTTTACAATGTCTAAAGACATTAATTAATAGTTTTTCAATGTTTCAAGACGCTGTTCGTGTTAGAAAAGATTCTACAACTCCTAACGCCATAGCTCCAGGATTTTTTTACGTCGGTTTAAAGTCTTTTTTATCAAGACCCCATATGGGAGTCTTTGGTCTAGCCGGCATTGACTTACAACTAGACCTCGCGTTTTCCTCAGTCATTGAACCAGTTCAATGGGAAAACTTGACGTCTGAAGGCACTGAAAGAAACGCTTGACGTGACGTCTATCAGCAGGCGTGAACCACAACCTGGTTATAAAAATTCAATTTTATCGTCCGATTTTTTTTTTCTAATTTTTTTTTCCCTTTCCTAAAAGCAACCATGTTAAAGGACACAAAAAACGTGGGTTTTTTTTTTTTGGCTAGTGATAAAAAAAAGTTGTGGAACTGAATTTCTAACATCACTGCTCAGAAAGCAGAGGTTGTTTATTTTAGGAGGGATAACTCCGCCCCAGGCGTCCTGCAGCGTGTCGACTCGAGAACCGTTACTTCCCTTTATTGAGTTGTCGTTCTTGTTAGCGTTAAGACGCCATGCGTATTTCACATAGTTGGTATTTCACATTAAATATTTCACACACCACAAGTTTTGGTTGATGCCAATGAAACTATGAACAAGGAGTCAGAGTTGCTGACAGAGAAAAATGTAGAAAAGTGCCTGAAAGAAACTCAAAGGAATGGTGGCTGGTAGGGTGTGAATGAAACATGGTCGGTATTATGAGAAGTAACAATTCGAGTCACATAATGCAAGGAATACAGATTCTATTGGCATACAAGTGGTGCCCGGGAGAGGGGCGAAAAGACAAAAACTCTACTGCAGCAAAGATTAAGGGTTGTGTTTAGAATCCGGAGGTTGGTTGAAGTAAATGGTTAAATTAACATCAAATTAAACACACTGAAAACAAGTTTGAGCGAGTAATACATGTAACAACACTTTATACTTTTGAGGTTGGCACATAGGGAAAACAGTGGGGGTACGACACCCACTTAATGACGCCACTGGTTCATATGTACATCTTTTAATGTCAGTTACATCCCTGGTAGATCAGAGTAAAGTGTGATGCTTATACAAGTAACTAAGGATATTAATTCAAGTAAATAAGGATACATACAATTAACGTAGGATACCCATTCAAGTAACTAAGGATATCAATTCAAGTAACTAAGGATACCAATTCAAGTAACTAAGGATACTAACACAAGTAACGTAAGATACTAATACAAGTAATTTAGGATGCTAATATACGTAACGTAGGATACTAACATAGTAAATTAGTATTCTAATACAAGTAACGTAGGATACTAACTTAAGAAAAATAAGGATTAATAATAAAAGCCCTATGGCTACAAATATAAGTAACTAAGATTACAAACACATGATACATTACACAAATTTTAACAAAATAAAACTCAAATTTAAATCAACAAATTCTCACAAAAATACAACTCAAATTTAATAAATTCTCACAAAATTACAATTCAAACTTAAATCAACAATTTCTGTAACAAACAAACATAATTAACAAACACATCAACAACCCTAACTTTAGTAACAACAAAACCAAGCTAAAATAAAAACGTCAGAAAAAATGAAAGAATTCTAATTAGAAATGTACCAAAAATAACTGAACTAAACAGAAATCTATCGGCGAAACATAATCAATTTAAAATGTTTCATCTAAATTTAATTCAATCATGTCTAATCTTTGATTCTCTCCGTTTAATTTCATTATTGAAATTTAATCATTTAATTTTCTTTTATGTATAAGACCCCAAAAAATTTAGAAACATTCCATTATTGCGCTTTCTTTACTTTTCTCCCTTTAAAGAAGAGGTTGCGGCCCCTGGTCAGCACACACACACACACACACACACACACACACACACGCGAGCAAACACACACACACACGCACGCACCTCGGTGCGTCAATTTCCTGCGCCGTAGCCGCACTAGAGATTTATTTCTGCCTCGGTCGTTCTGTCAGACAGAGAAACGCGAGTACAGTCCCTTGTTTCAGGGGAGGTAAAACACCAACGATCTGACGTGCGAGAAGGAAAGAGGAAAAAAAAATAACGAGAAAGTCGTTGTTATTTTCGGGGTGTTGATTACATCTGCTTGGCAGGGGGGTGGGGGTGAGGGGGGGGGGTGGAGTTATCAGGTGATGTGTTGGCTCTTGATTAAGTGACACAGATCTAGATCTATCTATTTTTAGCTCTTTCTTTCCAAAGACTGAGCTGGGGAAAAAAAGTGTTCTGTAGCCTATAACTTAGTTTATCATTAAGCCCCTTTTCATTTGGGACTTTGGAACATTCACTCGGCGTCTGATTACATAGACGTTAATATCCGTTCAACAATCCCATAATCCCCCGACATTAGTTGATTATAACGTCTAATGAAATAACGCTTTTTTTTAGAACAATGACAGTGCCTCGTGACCTCCTGTTTCTAAAAATAGCAAGTTGATGAAGAGAGGTTATTTAATTAATGGCGGACTGATTAAATGATTTTTGTTTAATGAGGAGTATTTCGATCCAGTTTATTTTTAATTAAGGATAAGACGTTTTAATGCGCTTTGTTTCGCCTCTCTTCTTGATTGTATATCTGATTATATTACGAAGAATATTATCCCCTATTCTTAATCTAGCCTTAACCCAACCTAATCTTAACATAATCCCCTCGCCCAAACTCTAACCCTTAGCCTAAACCCCTATCCTTTAATTAACGGAAAGATGCGAAAAGGAAAACTGCGCAAAAACAGTGCGCAAGTGATATTTTTTGTTCTCTTAAATTGACCATTAATAGATATTTTAAAAAAGAATGACTTCATGTACACTGTAGCATAATAAAACACTTTTCTACGAAACAGGACACAATTATAACTGGATGGTACGTCTAATCAAATAGCCTAATATATAAATAGAAACACCAACCTGCCTCATCCCCTACCCAACACTATTTACAATTCCCCCACCCACCCCTATTTACCCCCACCACTATTTACAACCACCGACCCACCCCTATTTACAACCCCCCACCCACCCCTATTTACAACCCCTCACCCTTATTTACAACCCCACCCCTATTTACAATTCCCCCCACCCCTATTTACCCCCACCGCTATTTACACACACCCTTATCCCTATTTACAATTTCCCCACCCACCCCTATTTACAACCTCCACCCCTATTTACAACCCCCACCCACCCCTATTTACAACCCCCACCCACCCCTATTTACAACCCCCACCAGTATTTACATCCCCCCCCCCCCCCCCATTGAAAAAGCAAACCACTCTCCCCATTCTCCAGAACGTTCCACAAGTTTCACAGTTACCCTTTAGGCGTGTCTCACCCCAACAATCAATACATTATAAATCACTCGGCCAGCGGACAGTTAGACAATACTGCCACCCCCTTGAGAGTTGAGAAATGGAATTGTCCTTTTACTTTAACCAATCACTGTGCTTCGGGGGAGACAACTGCGTTGAATTTCTTTTTTAAAAAAGTAAAAAGATAAATTTTACTTAATTTTTTTATGAGTTTTAAAAGATACGAATACATAATTTACTATATTTTGTTTTTATTTCTAATTAAAATATAATATTTATGAGTTTTAAAATGCAAGAGTATATTATTTAATATATTTTATTTTTCTTTCTAATTAAAATATAATATTGATGAGTTTTTAATGTACGAATATATTATTTACTATAATTTATTTTATTCGTAATTAAAACAATATTGATGAGTTCTTCATGTGAGCTTAACATGTACATCCCCGCAGGTGGATATATATATATATATATATATATATATATATATATATATATATATATATATATATAATTATTGCTAATTTGGTATCCGGTGTTAAAAAAAAAAAATTTGGTACCCGATGTTGAAGATAGTAAATGTCATGCATTGATAAGTGGCTAAAAATAATCCCAAGGGAGTCAAACACACTTCATGATGATCTAATGTTAAGGCAATGAGACATAATATTAACTAATAATAATATTAATTAAATTAGTTTACCAAAGAACTGAAGTGATTGTCATGTTAAATGACCAGCAAATTCACTCCTGATCAGAGGCGTCGCGAGGCGGAGGGTGGGGTGTGCGGGCCGCACCGAATGACACCATTTAGGGGGGGGGGGCGACAACAAGACAAAACAAATTGCAAGATATATAGAATAATTTTTATTCGCCGTTTCAATGAATGTTTAATAAGAGTTAAAATATTATTTTAAGTACATAATGACGATCGCGACAAGGGGGGTGGGGGACGACACCATGACGTAAACATACAAACTGTAGAGAAAACAATGCTACACCCCGAGAGGGGGGTGGCACTAACTGCAAAATTTACAGGGAAAAAAAGGGGGGGTGACACCATGAGGTGCCGCACCTGGTGACACCCGACCTAGCGACGCTACTGCTTCTGGTGACTAACTTCTGAGGTGTGGTTGGATAGAACACATACAATGCTTAAATAGCATCAGTTCTTAGATGTGGTTTGATTTAATGCTAAAGTAGCATAGATTCTTAGATGAAGTTACAAAGGGTGAAGGCGATGTTGAAGTAGCTTCAACTATTAGATGACTTTGGATAGGACACACACAGTGCTTAAATAGCATCAGTTCTTACATGGGATTAGATGAGAAATTTACTGCTGCATTAGCATAAATTCTTAGATGAGATTACAAAGGGTGCACGCGATGTAGAAATAGCTTCAACTATTAGATGAGTTTGGATAGGACAGACTGACATATAACAGCTTTTACACCTGCCTTCCAAGCAGTGACGTAGCGAGGTCGGGTGTCACCCGGTGCGGCACTTAATGGTGTCACCCCCCAGAGGCGTACCGACCCTTCCCGGGGACAAACTTCAAGTTTTCGATTTGCACCCACCCACCCCCCCCCCCCCCCTCAAACTTTCGATTTGCACCCCCCCCCCTCAAGTTTTCGATTTTGCCTTGGTGTCACCCCCTAAATGGTGTCACCCGGTGCGGTCCGCACCCCCGCCCCCCCCCCCCTCGCTACGCCCCTGCTTCCAAGAATGTTTATCCGTAGCAACTGACCAGTATAGTTTTAGCAATAACCATTAACTTAGATCTACTGATTAAAGTGAATGGATAACATCAATGTTTTTTTTTTTAGATAAATCAGGCATTGATTGAAACATGACCACGAATAAAAAAGCAGAGACGACGCATTGAAATTAAACCCTTTAATTTTACGTTAGGATTAAAAAGCCAGCGGTATGGGAAGCACGTAAACGGTTATAAAATAAGATGGATCGTTTGCATGTTAATGGCTGATTACAAGATGAATCTGGGCATACCTTAACACTGTAATGATGACCCCACAGGGAACACAATTACCTGTTGCATTAGGGGGTTATGGTTCCTTTTTTCTTTTGTGTTCTGGTTTGTTTTCTTTTTTGTTTCCTTTTTTTTCTTTTGTAAATTATTTTAGATTTTTTTTCCTGCCTCTAAAGCATTTTTTCTTCTTCTAAAAATCAATCTTCTGTTATTGATGTTCATGCATCAGTTCTGTTGTGCGGTGTCCTTTTTTATCACTGTTGCAAGCTCAAGCTAGCACAACCCTCTGTTTTATGTTTTATGTTTTAGCTTCAACAAATTCGTATATCTAGATCTATCTTGTATTTATTCTTTGTCTTTGTATATCTGTCTAAACTCGTGTATATTTATATAACTTTGTGTATATCATATGTCTTTATAATCTCTAATTTAATTTACAAGTAAATGACTGCAAAATAATTCAAATTGTGTATTTTTTATAATATATATATATATATATATATATATATATATATATATATATATATATATATATATATATATATATATATATATATATATATATATATATATATATGTATATATATATATGTATGTATATATATATATATATGTATATATATATATATATATATATATATATATATATATATATATATATATATATATATATATATATATATATATATATATAATTACCCATATGTAACGGATACAAAAAAAATTACTATCCAAAAAGGTGCGATTCGCGATAAATAAGACAAAAGTTTGATTAACAGGCCGAGACAAAATCAATGTCTTTGTTACTGGAAATGTGCAAGATCCGTCAATCTAAAGATTGCCTGGTAACTCTATTGAATGCCCGAAACGGGCCGACAAAGTAAGAAATAAATCTTATTTCGTTTATTTCTGCCAAGGCCTTCTACAGAACGCCAACCAGGGATACAGGAAAGTGTTGAATACGCTTACAATTTCGAGAATATCTCGTAATTTGAGACATGCAGAGTTACGCCTTAATAAAACAAGGTTACTACCAACACCGAGTGACGCATTAACAAAGAGTACTACCAACATTTAGTGACGTATTACACAAGAGTACTACCAACATTGAGTGACGTATTACACAAGAGTACTACCAACATTGAGTGACGTATTACACAAGAGTACTACCAACATTGAGTGACGTATTACACAAGAGTACTACAAATATTGAGTGACGTATTACACAAGAGTACTACCAACATTGAGTGACGTATTACACAAGAGTACTATTAACATTGAGTGACGTATTACACAAGAGTACTACCAACATTTAGTGACGTATTACACAAGAGTACTACCAACATTGAGTGACGTATTACACAAGAGTACTACAAATATCGAGTGACGTATTAGCCTCTGTTATGCTTACAAGAATTTAAAGTGTAAGGACACCAAGTTAACAAAGCTGAAAGTGCTTGAAAGGAAAACAATGACCCGCTTTCAAGCAGATCTTTTATCTAAATCCTAACCCAAACTCTAACCGTGTAGTAGCCCTAACCTTTAACCCTACATTAACTTACGGTTACGGTGAATTTGAAATAATTATTTTCATTATACTTTTATTACTGGGAGTGGTCTAGCGGTAGAGAGCTGGACTGCTAACCCGTAAGTCTCGAGTTCGAATTCGGGTTCAAGTCAGTAGACCGTCCCTGAGTCCACCCAACTCTGATGGGTACCTAACTCACGTTAAGGAAAGTAAAGGCGGCTGGGCATAGTGCTGACCACACTATCTCTTCATATGCCGAGGTCACAGAAACAAGTGAACTCTACTTCACTTGCCGCATAGACCGTCAGGTTTGAAAGGGAAACTTTTTACTTTATAGTTATTATAATTGTTTTTTAGCATAATTGCAAGCATTATATAGGCCTACTTGTAACTTTCGTTCATTTGTTACACATTTCGTTAAGTATCTATAAAATATGGATATTTCACACTTTTTCAAGATTAGCGTTTTTCTTTCGATACAATGGCTTGGCAAATTACGTAACAAAAATTATTACTGGAGATATTTCGCACTTTGCCTAAAAGTGTCCATCATTTCATAGATTGCCTGCACTTTTCACTTTGAAGGTTACATTTTCAAGCGTCGAGTAAATTGTAATGCTCCAACATCTCAAGTAACTCATAAGGAAAAGTACTGTAAAAGTCTCAAGAAATTATTTCAGTCTTGGTTTCAATTTTCTAAACACAAGAACTGATGTCCCCGATCACTGGTCAATAATTAGGTCAGCACTCTTCAAAGTTCAGCGTCTTGGTTTTTTTTTTTTAGTTTAAATTTCATTTGAAAACAGCTAGGTTTAGATTGATGGGTAGGTGGGTGGGGGTGGGTGCGGGTGACGTCACAGGGAGTAAATTACAAGAGGGAATCAAACACAGTCTGTCTCACCCCCGGGCGGTCAGTGGTGGAGGTAGGGGGGGGGGACCATTTGAGTTTGATGTTTTACATCGTTACGTCTGGGTCTATCAAAGGGAGGGTGTGGCGAGGGTGAGGGTGGGGTGGGGAGATACCAGTGAGGGTTGGGGAGATACAAGCGGGTCGGGTTTGTTAGAGTGGGGACGGTGGAGGGGACGCTGTGGGGTTGGTAAGGTTGGTAGGCATGGAGGGTTGCTAATGTTGAAGGGTTGGTAAGGTTGGAGGGTTGCTGATGTTGAAGGGTTGGTAAATTTGGAGGGTGGATTGGCTTGGGAGGGGGGATACTAATGCTAGAGGTTTGGTAAGGTTGATGTGTTGAGGAGGTGGTAGGGATGGTGGGTTGGGGGTTGACTGGTTGGTAGGGTATGGATCGTCATAAATCGGTAGTCAGGTAAATTAGTTCTGTTAAAGTTTGAATATAAGGTTGTCATGTTTGGGTTGGAGTATAAGGTTGTCATGTTGGGTTGTGTTATAAGGTTGTCATGTTTGGGTTGGAGTATAAGGTTGTTATATTGGGTTGGAGTATAAGGTTGTTATATTGGGTTGGAGTATAAGGTTGTGATGTTGGGTTGGAGTATAAGGTTGTTATATTGGGTTGGAGTATAAGGTTGTCATGTTTGGGTTGGAGTATAAGGTTGTTATATTGGGTTGGAGTATAAGGTTGTTATATTGGGTTGGAGTATAAGGTTGTTATATTGGGTTGGAGTATAAGGTTGTCATGTTTGGGTTGGAGTATAAGGTTGTTATATTGGGTTGGAGTATAAGGTTGTTATATTGGGTTGGAGTATAAGGTTATTATATTGGGTTGGAGTATAAGGTTGTCATGTTTGGTTGGAGTATAAGGTTGTTATATTGGGTTGGAGTATAAGGTTGTTATATTGGGTTGGAGTATAAGGTTGTGATGTTGGGTTGGAGTATAAGGTTGTTATATTGGGTTGGAGTATAAGGTTGTCATGTTTGGGTTGGAGTATATGGTTGTTATATTGGGTTGGAGTATAAGGTTGTTATATTGGGTTGGAGTATAAGGTTGTTATATTGGGTTGGAGTATAAGGTTGTCATGTTTGGGTTGGAGTATAAGGTTGTTATATTGGGTTGGAGTATAAGGTTGTTATATTGGGTTGGAGTATAAGGTTATTATATTGGGTTGGAGTATAAGGTTGTCATGTTTGGTTGAAGTATAAGGTTGTTATATTGGGTTGGAGTATAAGGTTGTTATATTGGGTTGGAGTATAAGGTTGTTATATTGGGTTGGAGTATAAGGTTATTATATTGGGTTGGAGTATAAGGTTGTCATGTTTGGTTGGAGTATAAGTTTGTTATATTGGGTTGGAGTATAAGGTTGTTATATTGGGTTGGAGTATAAGGTTGTTATATTGGGTTGGAGTATAAGGTTGTCATGTTTGGTTGGAGTATAAGGTTGTTATATTGGGTTGGAGTATAAGGTTGTTATATTGGGTTGGAGTATAAGGTTGTCATGTTTGGTTGGAGTATAAGGTTGTTATATTGGGTTGGAGTATAAGGTTGTTATATTGGGTTGGAGTATAAGGTTGTCATGTTTGGGTTGGAGTATAAGGTTGTTATATTGGGTTGGAGTATAAGGTTGTTATATTGGGTTGGAGTATAAGGTTGTCATGTTTGGGTTGGAGTATAAGGTTGTTATATTGGGTTGGAGTATAAGGTTGTCATGTTTGGGTTGGAGTATAAGGTTGTTATATTGGTTTGGAGTATAAGTTTGTCATGTTTGGTTGGAGTATAAGGTTGTTATATTGGGTTGGAGTATAAGGTTGTCATTTTGGGTTTGAATATAAGGTTGTCATGTTTGGGTTGGAGTATAAGGTTGTCATGTTTGGGTTTGAATATAAGGTTGTCATGTTTGGGTTGGAGTATAAGGTTGTTATGTTGGGTTTGAATATAAGGTTGTCATGTTTGGGTTGGAGTATAAGGTTGTTATATTGGGTTGGAGTATAAGGTTGTTATATTGGGTTGGAGTATAAGGTTGTGATATTGGGTTGGAGTATAAGTTTGTTATATTGGGTTGGAGTATAAGGTTGTTATTTGGGGTTGGAGTATAAGGTTGTCATGTTTGGGTTGGAGTATAAGGTTGTCATGTTTGGGTTGGAGTATGAGGTTGTCATGTTGGGTTGGAGTATAAGGTTCCTATGAAGGGTTGGATATGTACATTTTACAGTACTTGACAATGTTATATTATCTAAAAATTCGACCAAAACTAGTTTTAGCGGTTTGATGTTCAACAAATGTTACCATGGAAGTAGTTCCCCCGAAGTTTTCCTTTGAAAAATTGACCTAATCAAAGAAACCCATTTACACAGACCAACGACCCACAGTCTAGAACTGTCCGTCTTGTGTACGCTAGTCACGTGATATCTCAAGGCTAAGTTGCTTGGGTATGTAGTTCAGGGTGGGGGTGATATTTACTGCAGGGGTGGGGGTGATATTTACTGCAGGGGTGGGGGTGATATTTACTGCAGGGGTGGGGGTGATATTTACTGCAGGGGTGGGGGTGATATTTACTGCAGGGGTGGGGGGGTGATATTTACTGCAGGGGTGGGGGGTGATATTTACTGCAGGGGTGGGGGTGATATTTACTGCAGGGGTGGGGGTGATATTTACTGCAGGGGTGGGGGTTATATATACTGCAGGGGTGGGGGTGATATTTACTGCAGGGGTGGGGGTGATATTTACTGCAGGGGTGGGGGTGATATTTACTGCAGGGGTGGGGGTGATATTTACTGCAGGGGTGGGGGTGATATTTACTGCAGGGGTGGGGGTGATATTTACTGCAGGGGTGGGGGTGATATTTACTGCAGGGGTGGGGGGTGATATTTACTGCAGGGGTGGGGGGTGATATTTACTGCAGGGGTGGGGGGTGATATTTACTGCAGGGGTGGGGGGTTATATTTACTTCAAGGGGTGCGGGTGATATTTAGTTAATGGGTCGGGGTGATATTTACTTCAAGGGCGGGTGTGATATTTAGTTCAGAGTTGGGGGTGATGTTTAGTTCAGGGGTGTTGGATGATATTTAAGGCGTTTAGACTTGAAAGCTTGATATTTTAGATGTGTGGGTTTGAAAGGGTTAATCCAAAATATTTGAGTCCACCTTGAGAGGGTCACAAAACACTTATGGAGTCTCAAACAAACTAGTGAACCAGGAATCTCATGTAGGAGCTGGCGTGGTGCCTGGTTTGTTTGTTTTTTAAACTCCACATTTCCAAACATCGATCTCAGTTGTTTCCCTTTAATTATGTCCCCTTTCGCTTCTTACATGTGAGTGAAGAAGAAATTAGACCTTGTAATTAATGAAGCTGGAACTGTTGACATCTCTCATTAGTGGAACCCGGAGCATTAGTCTTTGTCTTTAGTCCTAGCATTAGCCTTATCGTTAACCTTATCGATAACCTTATCATTAACCCTATCATTAAATCTATCCTAACCGTATACATTGACCTTAACCAAATCACTAAGAGTCGTCCATAAATTACGTCAATCCTAGGGTGGAGGGGTGTTCTCGTAACTTTGTGACGATGTGTAATGTGGTGGGGGGTAAGGGGGGGGGGGGTTTAGATAGTGCATTAACCAAAATTAATGTTAGAAATTTAGTATTAGCTGTTATTTTGCGTTTTAAAAACAAAATTATTTTCGTAAACTGTAATAGAAATATATTCAGTCAAAATTTTAGAAAGAAATTGATGTTTTAAAAAAATGCAGTTTTGAAAGGGGTTGTAGGCTGAGGTGTGATGTCATTAAAGGAGATATCTGACTTTTTGTGACGATGAGTAACGGAGGGGAGGGAAGGGGGGAGGTAATAATCGTCAAAAAAAATCTTGACGTCATTTATGAATGACCCCTAACCCTAACTCTCAATCCTTACCTCAACCTTACCCAGCGGCTGAAAACTTGCACTGACTTTTAACTCTAACCCAGTCCTAACTCTAACCCTAACATTCCCCATGGACCTTAGCCCCCAACTGCTTAAAAAGCAATGTCTTGTATTCAACCGTATTTTTCCTGGCAGATTGGTAAGAAGAAAAAAAAAAAGTAATACAAGGAACCATAACTCTTAGGTTTAATTATCGTCTAATCTCTTGTTTATCCCCCTTTACACCAGCTGTTGGCTGTGTTTACATGTGGCCTGCCACACCGCCACACTTGGGCTAACCACACACCCATACACACCCCCACCACGGGTCATAAGATTAAGATCACTACGTTAAGCTTAGGTTAAGATTTATTGTGATACCAAAACATGGGCTATTTTCTTGACATGAAAATAGTTTCTTAAAAATCATTCCAAGTGCGTTTTATTTACATTGTATTCGATTTGTTGTAACTTAATTAGTAGAAAGGATGTTAATTAACACTGTTATTTTATGTTTTATTTTATTTTATATTGTAAAGTTTTTTTCTTTGATCCCAGTGTAGGACAATTATGTTAATTAACCCCTCCTTCACTTTAAATCATTTCCCTTCCACGATAAACAGAAAATAGTCAAACATTACCCCTTGTTGAGCAACTAGATGTATTACCACAGCTCTCCTTCCCTCTCCCCCCCCCCCTTCGAATTCCTTTAAAAAGCCACATCCTTTTTTTTCAGATACACATTCTGTTAAAGAGCCACATTTCATTAAAGAGCCACATTTCATTAAAGAGCCACATTTCATTAAAGAGCCACATTTCATTAAAGAGCCACATTTCATTAAAGAGCCACATTTCATTAAAGAGCCACATTTCATTAAAGAGCCACATTTCATTAAAGAGCCACATTTCATTAAAGAGACACATTTCATTAAAGAGCCACATTTCATTAACGAGCCACATTTCATTAACGAGCCACATTTCATTAACGAGCCACATTTCATTAACGAGCCACATTTCATTAACGAGCCACATTTCATTAAAGAGCCACATTTCATTAAAGAGCCACATTTCATTAAAGAGCCGAATTCATTAAAAAAAAAACATTTCTTTTTTGAAGATCCCATTCTGATCAAGAGCCACATTATAATAAAGAGCCACATTATAATAAAGAGCCACATTATAATAAAGAGCCACATTATAATAATAATGAGCCACATTATAATAATAATGAGCCACATTATAATAAAGAGCCACATTATAATAAAGAGCCACATTATAATAAAGAGCCACATTATAATAAAGAGCCACATTATAATAAAGAGCCACATTAAAATAAAGAGCCACATTATAATAAAGAGCCACATTATAATAAAGAGCCACATTATAATAAAGAGCCACATTATAATAAAGAGCCACATTATAATAAAGAGCCACATTATAATAAAGAGCCACATTATAATAAAGAGCCACATTATAATAAAGAGCCACATTATAATAAAGAGCCACATTATAATAAAGAGCCCCTCTCTGTTAAAGAGCCACATTTCATTAAAGAGCCACATTCCTTTATTTAATTAAAGAGCACCATGCTGACAAGTGCTTGAAACCAAAATTCACCTCACAATATTTTTTTTTTAATCATAAGCGGAAAACATTTAATTACGGACCTAGCTACGTACAGGATATTGTTTTTTTTTTTCGTTTGCGGGCCGCACATTTTGATATATTATAGCCTACAAATTTACTGCAGATCTAATTTTTTTTTCAACTTATACATTTACTTTTATGACAATAAAAATGTCTTGTTCAATGAAATACCATCTATCGGAATATTCTAGATAAAAACACCGATCTGATGACCATGGATGGCGTGTGTATTGTATTGACGAGGAGAATAACGATGGTCTAAAAATAGCCCAAGATATGGAGATGAGCAATCAAGCGCTCCGTGTGCTTGGATGGGCGGAGTTCATCGCGCACCCATCACGGCTACATACTATATTTAGTAACAGTAAATCAGGGGAGCTAATCTATGATAAGCGCCACGTGATCAATCTCACCCAATCAACGGCAATTGATGACGTCATTGTTGATGTTTACAAGTAAGTTTGGATATTTTAAATCATTTTTAATTTATACGTTACTTTTTAAACAGTTTTGTTACCATTTTGTATATAAATCGGATATATTCTATTTTGATTAAACCCTTAAGAAATATAAATTTCATAAGTTTTAAGTATTTTAAAATATATTTTTAAATTTTGATATGCCATTTAGATTATGTGTTTTGAATTAGCTGTCACCACAAACAGGACATTATTAATTTGATGTTTGAAAATTATGTAATCGATGCTGATGTTGATGTACTTGCGTAAAATTGAAAATAAAACTGTTTTGTAATTGAAAGAAAGTCTTTTAGTGATGAGAAAGTACGCTCTGTTATACTCAACGACGAAAAAGATCCTGGAAATAAGTCCTTTGTTTTGAAAATAGCAGGCAATTTTTTTTTTGCTGTAAATTTAAAAAAAAATTAGTTGTTAAAACTTATGTTTTTTTAATGAATAAATTATTTTCTAATAGTTAAGAAATTTAAAGGGAGAAAAACTGCATTACTTTCTTCTAGGCGTAGTTTAGGGGAGGGGAAAACTGACCAAAATGCTCTCAAATGTTCAATGTTTGTTTTGTTTGAGAGTATGCTAGCGTGCTCGCGTGTATGTGAGTACTTGCGAGTGTCTGTTTGAGTACACAGTATGTGACACTTGGCGCACATAATTTATTACCCACATCTTGTACACCTGTTAACGCAATATAAAACTTTTGGCCCACACAATATAAAACTTTTGGCCCACACAATATAAAACTCTTGGCCCACACAATATAAAACTCTTGGCCCACACAATATAAAACTTTTGGCCCACACAATATAAAACTTTTGGCCCACACAATATAAAACTCTTAGCCACACAATATAAAACTTTTGGCCCACACAATATAAAACTTTTGGCCCACACAATATAAAACTCTTGGCCCACACAATATAAAACTTTTGGCCCACACAATATAAAACTTTTGGCCCACACAATATAAAACTCTTGGCCCACACAATATAAAACTTTTGGCCCACACAATATAAAACTTTTGGCCCACACAATATAAAACTTTTTCCCACACAATATAAAACTCTTGGCCCACACAATATAAAACTCTTAGCCACACAATATAAAACTTTTGGCCCACACAATATAAAACTTTTGGCCCACACAATATAAAACTCTTGGCCCACACAATATAAAACTTTTGGCCCACACAATATAAAACTTTTTCCCACACAATATAAAACTCTTGGCCCACACAATATAAAACCTTTGGCCCACACAATATAAAACTCTTGGCCCACATAATATAAAACTCTTGGCCCACACAATATAAAACTCTTGGCTCACACAATATAAAACTTTTGGCCCACACAATATAAAACTCTTGGCCCACACAATATAAAACCTTTGGCCCACACAATATAAAACTCTTGGCCCACATAATATAAAACTCTTGGCCCACACAATATAAAACTCTTGGCTCACACAATATAAAACTTTTGGCCCACACAATATAAAACTTTTTCCCACACAATATAAAACTCTTGGCCCACACAATATAAAACTCTTAGCCACACAATATAAAACTTTTGGCCCACACAATATAAAACTTTTGGCCCACACAATATAAAACTCTTGGCCCACACAATATAAAACTTTTGGCCCACACAATATAAAACTCTTGGCCCACACAATATAAAACTTTTGGCCCACACAATATAAAACTCTTGGCCCACACAATATAAAACTTTTGGCCCACACAATATAAAACTCTTGGCCCACACAATATAAAACTCTTGCCCCACACAATATAAAACTTTTGGCCCACACAATATAAAACTTTTTCCCACACAATATAAAACTCTTGGCCCACACAATATAAAACTTTTTCCCACACAATATAAAACTTTTTCCCACACAATATAAAACTCTTGCCCCACACAATATAAAACTTTTGGCCCACACAATATAAAACTTTTGGCCCACACAATATAAAACTTTTGGCCCACACAATATAAAACTTTTGGCCCACACAATATAAAACTTTTGGCCCACACAATATAAAACTCTTGGCCCACACAATATAAAACCTTTGGCCCACACAATATAAAACTCTTGGCCCACATAATATAAAACTTTTGGCCCACACAATATAAAACTCTTGGCCCACACAATATAAAACTTTTTCCCACACAATATAAAACTTTTGGCCCACACAATATAAAACTTTTGGCCCACACAATATAAAACCTTTGGCCCACACAATATAAAACTCTTGTCCCACACAATATAAAACTTTTGGCCCACACAATATAAACTTTTTGCCCACACAATATATTCCACACAACTCGTACTTTTCTCCCACATAATAAGAAACTCTTGCCCCACACAATTTCTTCCCCACATCTCGTCGACTCCTCCCTCCCACAGAATATGTTCTATATGTTTTGCCCACACAATTTATTCTAACCCCTCACCCATCTAACCCTCCCCCCCCCCCCCCCCCCCAGGGACAACGTGGTCCTGACGACCAGCACACAGGATCAGCTGGCACTAGTGCATGAGATGTTCTTGAGGCGGATGTTGCTGATGCGCATCACCATCTACCACACGGAGATTTCCAGCAAGTACAGCGTGGAGAGGGTCAGCATTGTGGAGGGTGAGAGGGGGTGGGGGTCAGCATTGTGGAGGGTGAGAGGCGGTGGGGGTCTGCATTGTGGAGGGTGAGAGGGGGTGGGGGTGGGGGAGAGGGTCAGCATTGTGGAGGGTGAGAGGGGGTTGGGGTCAGCATTGTGGAGGGTGAGAGGGGGTGGGGGTCAGTATTGTGGAGGGTGGGGTGGGTGGGGGAGGGGGAGAGGGTCAGCATTGTGGAGGGTGAGAGGGGGTTGGGGTCAGAATTGTGGAGGGTGAGAGGGGTGGGGGTCAGAATTGTGGAGGGTGAGAGGGGGTGGGGGTCAGAATTGTGGAGGGTGAGAGGGGGTGGGGTGGGGTGAGGGTAGTGGTGACCTTGGGGGTGGGGGAGGGTCGGCATTGTGGAGGGTGAGAGAGGTTGGGGAGGGGGAGAGGGGGTGGTGTGGGGTGAAGGTAGGGGTGACCTTGGGGTGAGGTGGGGGGAGGGTCGGCATTGTGGAGGGTGAGAGGGGGTGGGGTGGGGTGAGGGTAGTGGTGACCTTGGGGGTGGGGGTGGGGGGAGGGTCGGCATTGTGGAGGGTGAGAGGGGGTGGGGTGGGGGTGAGTGAGGGTCGACATTATGGAGGGTGGGATGGGGTGGGGTGGGGGTGGGGGTGGGGGAGGGTCAGTATTGTGGAGGTTGAGATGGGGTGGGGTGGGGTGGTGGTGACGTTGGGGGTGGGGGGAGGGTCGACATTGTGGAGGGTGAGGGGAAGGGGTGGGGGTGGTTCAGTATTGTGGAGGGTGAGATGGGGTGGGGTGGGGGTGGGGGAGGGTCAGTATTGAGGTGGGTGAGATGGGGTGGGGGTCAGCATTGAGGTGGGTGAATTGGGGTGGGGTGGGGTTCAGCATTATGGAGGATGAGATTGGGTGGTGGGAGGGTGGGGGAGGGTCAGCATTATGGAGGGTGAGAAGGGGTTGGGGGTCAGCATAGTGGAGGGTGAGATGGGGTGGGGTTCAGCATTGTGGAGGGTGAGATGGGTTGGGGTGGGGGTCAGCATTGTGAAGGGTGAGAGGGGGTGGGGGTGGGGGTTAGCATTGTGAAGGGTGAGAGGGGGTGGGGGTGTGATGGGGAAAGGTCGGTATTGTGGAGGGTGAGAAGGGGTGGGGACAGTATTGTGAGGGCGAGATGGGGTTAGGGTGGAGGAGGTGAAGATTGGGTTGGGAGGTGGGGTAGTTGCAGCATTGTGGAGGGTGAGATTAGTTGGGGGAGGAATTGAGGGTGGTTGAGGTTTAGCATCGATTTCAATAAACTTAAACCAATAGAACTTTCCTGTAACCATCCCCTGATATCAATAACCCACATAATCCTAACTCTAACCATCCCCTGCTCTCCACTCCCAGATGATTTCGCCGTCCTGGTCAACGGTCAACATCCGTCCATCCGGCAGCAGATCGCTTCCGGTTTCCAGGTTTCTATGAGGTACCTCAACCGGAACCAGCATTTCTGTTTTGAGGTGAGCTACACGCATACACACAAACAAACAACAGCTAGACTCTACTTTACCTGTTATTCAAATGACATGAAGACATGCAAAATGCTTACATGACATGTACATGTCATCACATTACCAAAAAAAACTCCTGGAGTAAAATGAATATTCTGATATGATCCGCAGCTTTATGGGGCTTTAATGAACTACTTTCGTCATTTTTATTAACATTTGGGTCAAACCGACATACAATCATAAATTGGTGTAAGACAGAAGTTGAAAATACTGTAAAAACGACTGAGCTGTTTTTTTTTAGTTTGGTATTGAGTGAGTATACAGAACCTTATCAATATGCAGGTGGGGGCCACAACAATTTAAAATGGTGCTTCATCAATTTTAGCCTAAGATTTTAGACGGAGCCACCTCAATTCTATATAGGGCCACATAAGCTTTAAACGGGGCCACAACAATATTTAGGTAGGGGCCACATCCATTTTAGACAGTCACATCAGTTTTATATAGAGCCACATCAGCTTTATATAGAGCCACATCAGCTTTATATCGAGCCACATCAGCTTTATATGGAGCCACATCATCTTTATATACAACCACATCAGCTTTATATAGAGCTACAACAGCTTTATATAGAGCCACATAAGCTTTATATAGAGCCACATCAGCTTTATATAGAGCCACATCAGCTTTATGTAGAGCCACATCAGCTTTATATGGAGCCACATCAGCTTTATATGGAGCCACATCAGCTTTAAATGGAGCCCCATCAGCTTTATATTGAGCCACATCAGCTTTATATGGAGCCACATCAGCTTTATATGGAGCCACATCATCTTTATATGGAGCCACATAATCTTTATATAGAGCCACAACAGCTTTATATGGAGCCACATCAGTTTTATATAGAGCCACATCAGCTTTATTATAGAGCTACATCAGCTTTATATAGAGCCACATCAGCTTTATATAGAGCCACATAAGCTTTATATAGAGCCACATCAGCTTTATATGGAGCCACATCATCTTTATATACAACCACATCAGCTTTAAATAGAGCTACAACAGCTTTATATCGAGCCACATCAGTTTTATATGGAGCCACATCATCTTTATATAGAGCCACATCAGCTTTATATAGAGCCACATCAGTTTTATATAGAGTCACAACAGCTTTATATAGAGCCACATCAGCTTTATATGGAGCCACATCAGCTTTATATAGAGCCACATCAGCTTTATTATAGAGCTACATCAGCTTTATATGGAGCCACATCAGCTTTATATAGAGCCACATCAGCTTTATATAGAGCCACATCAGCTTTATATAGAGCCACATCAGCTTAATATGGAGCCACATCAGCTTTATATGGAGCCACATCAGCTTTATATAGAGCCACATCAGCTTTATATGGAGCCACATCACCTTTATATAGAGCCACATCATCTTTAAATGGAGCCACATCATCTTTATATTTAGCCACATCAGCTTTATATGGAGCCACATCACCTTTATATAGAGCCACATCAGCTTTTTATGGAGCCACATCAGCTTTATATGGAGTCACATCAGCTTTATATGGAGCCACATCAGCTTTATATAGAGCCACATCAGCTTTATATAGAGCCACAACAGCTTTATATGGAGACACATCAGCTTTATATACAGCCACATCAGCTTTATATAGAGCCACATCAGCTTTATATGGAGCCACATCAGCTTTATATACAGCCACATCAGCTTTATTTGGAGCCACATCAGCTTTATATAGAGCCACATCAGCTTTATATAGAGCCAGCTTTCACCACTGCTGGACAGACATCCGGGCTTTACTTATCACGCAATGAACTCCGACCAATGGCAGCGTCGCTCTCTAACGAGTCTTGATGGGGCCGACGAAATCAGGTTTCCGCTCCGCTGATTGGTCAGCACTCGGCTGTTATTCCAAGATGGCCGCGGCCAAGGAATAAGAAAGGTTGCTCGCCGTTCTTAGAGGCCCACATTTCGCACAGGATTTTCGCATCATGAATTAAACGCTACATGGGTAACAATAGCTAGACTTTACCCCATTTAAGGATCAGCAAAGAAAAACAACAGCATTCAAACCACTTGATCGACACCCTCCCCCACACCCTCCCCCACCCTACTCCCCACGAAATCCTTTTTCGACCTGTCTTTCATCAATACAGAGTAATGGAAACGCAGTATCCTGTACGTCTGTTCCTCCACCGCTGAGCAAGTGGCGTTTTGTGATCTCTGTAAGATTACTTGAGGCTTTTGTAAGCGCCGACAAGGCAATAGTTATGGATTTTAACGAAGGGCTATTTTAAAGCTGTTTTTCTTGTAAGTCGTTGTTTCGATTAAGGTCAGGACATTATTAGAAGTAGGGTTTGGTCAGTTAGGCTTCTATTTCTAACATACAGCGATGTAATTAAAATAGTTAAAACATAAACTTAGATGTCGATTGTTGTTGTTTTTTTTATTGAAAAATAAATCCAATTAGCAGAGTATAGTTAACTGCTGTTACCTATAGACTAATATGTCCTGTTAAGTTAACTCATGTCTCTAATCCTAATCCTAGCTGGACATCTGCGAACTAATCCTAATCCTAATCCTAGTAAGCTGTCTTCGACTCATTAACTTAACTCATATCTCTAATCCTAATCCTAATCCTAGCTTGACATCAGCGAGCTAATCCTAATTCTAATCCTAGCTGGACATCAGCGAGCTAATCCTAATCCTAGCTGGACATCATTGAGCTAATCCTAATCCTAATCCTAGCTGAACATCAGCGAGCTAATCCTAATCCTAATCCTAGCTGGACATAATTGAGCTAATCCTAATCCTAGCTGGACATAATTGAGCTAATCCTAATCCTAGCTGGACATCATTGAGCTAATCCTAATCCTAGCTGGACATCAGCGAGCTAATCCTAACCCTAATCCTAGCTGGACATCATTGAGTTAATCCTAATCCTAATCCTAGCTGGACATCAGCGAGCTGCTCCTGGACTGGTACATGGAGGTCAGGGACGCCATCACGAGCTGTGACGACATCCACTCGCTTAAGTCTCGCCGGACGAGACTGTGCGTGACCAACCACACCCTCTACAACCACAGCCTCGACTGCAGCCCCAAGTGGATCCTCTTCCTGTGTATCTGTTGGGTGCTCTTTGTTCCCTGTTACAAGGTTAGTTGTGTGTTCCCTGTTAGAAGGTCAGGTTAGTTAGTGTTCCCTGTTAGAAGGTCAGTTTTGTGTTCTCTGTTATAAGGTTAGGTGTGTGTTCATAGTTACATGGTCATTTGTGTGTTCCCTTTTACAAGATCATCTGTGTTCCTTGTTAAAAGGTTTGTTGTGTGTTCCCTATTACAAAATTAGTGCTGTGTTCCTTGTTACAAGGTCATTTGAGTTGTATGTTCTCTGTTAAAACATTAGTGCTGTGTTCCTTGTTAAAAGATTGTTCCCAGTTACAAGATCAATTGTGTTCCCATGTTACATCGTCAGTTGTATGTTCCCTGTTAAAAGATTAGTTAATTGTTCCCAGTTACAAGGTCTCCTTGAATTTGAAATGTTATTTAAATGGATTCTTGAAATAACAAATTTGATGTTTTAGCCATCATTAACTACTGTAAGAAAACCCATCAGGATAACATAGGGTTAAAAAAACTTTTTTTAAAACAGCATTACCTCCCCTGGCTAGATGTCGTGCAATTATAATTAACGAGGACAGGGCACTACGATCAAATTAAGTAAAGGAGAGCTCTGATAGGGCAAGTCACGAGCCAGAGTCAAATCGGAAGTCGGTCGCTGTTTATAAATGTCAGCCTAAAGGGGGACAAGCCTGTTCAGTTTATTTTTATCTTATCAGTAGGTTGTTTCCCTTTAATCGAAGCAGTGTACGAGATATTTCTTTCAACCTTGGTTTTGTGTCTAATCTATTGAACACAGGTGTACAGGAAGTTGACCTGCGCTGACATCAGGGTCAAGTTGAAGTGTGACGTCACTTCCGCCACGTATTACATCCATAACGAGGCAACGAGGTAGAGCTTATTGTTTAAAGAATTCGGTCTTTGGTTAAGTCTCCTAATTGGTAGCAATATCGGCATATCTGTCTTGTATATTGGTCTTACCTTGTCTTGCGCTAGGTATATTGTCTTGTTCTAGGCGTATACCCTGTCTTGCGTTGAGGTATACCCTGTCTTGTACAGGGAAGCTACACTTTTTTTGAGCTGTTGCGATATACCCTGTCTGGCGCTTGGTATATCTGGTATTATACTGGGCGTATACCCTCTATTGTATTAGAGGTATACCATGTGTAGTTCTGGGACATACGCTGTCGCTTCTTCTTTTAGGTCTTACCACAATTTTCCTGTGGGCCTTCTGTATGTTCCCAGTTTTGGGCCCCCCTATCTTTTATGAGCCAACCAATTCTGTTTTGACTGTGGCACACGCTTTTTCTTGTCGTCGTGGGACGCGCCTATTTTCGAGGGGTCGGGGGGTGGGGTAATCCTTCCCAATGGACAGCCCCCCCCCCTCCCCCACCACCCACATCTCTCAAGTTAAGCTTCAACTATTGGTGAAGACGCGGTGTTGTCGTTTTTACAGCTTACAAAACTGTCAATGTCACCAGGCCACCAAGAAATCTGAAACACCCCACCCCAAGCCACCCCACGCCACCCCACCCCACCAACATAATCTTGATAATACCCTTGGTCGTGCCTTGATTTCCTATTATTTCTAGCCCTACATGTGGACCTTTAATTCTCAAATATTCAATAATTTAAGCCTCCACTATCGAAATAATTTAAAAGTGTATCCCCTATTGTCTCAGAGTTCAGCTAAAGAACAACAGACGAAACTATGACACCGTTTGACCGCTCGAGACAACCGGTATCAGAAGAGAAGAGAACCTCTGAGAGACTCCAGCGGTGGATCAGACTGACCCACAGCGTCTTGAACCAGTGGTTCTCAAGTTGTGGTCTATAGAACATGGAGGAACTGAAGAAAGGGATTCAGTGTTTAGAAAGTGACAGTATTTTCATTAAAGTAAAATTTTATGATTTTATAAATCTTAACTTCCGGATAATTTATCCACAATAATGTATGTATTGTTAACGATTTTGTTTTTTGTTATGAAATGGATGGTAAAATGTTTGATGCTAACGTTTTTTAAAAGTATATGTTGTATGTTTGTTTGTGTGTTTCAACCTGATCAAAAAATGTATATATTTATGTGTTGCTGAATGGTTGGTTGTATGTGAGTGCTACTCTGGATGTTGGCCTCATATGTACATACAACTCAGTAAGTGGATACTGCGACCATTTTTGTTTGACTCTACGTTTTTCTCTTGCATATAATTATATATCATGCAATTATTTTTTTTTACATTTTACTTTTTTCGATGCGGATACTCGGCACTTACAACATGTACAGATCCACGTCCCAGTCGGTTTTTTTAGGCGTCTCTCCCGGGGAACACCACCCACCCCATGGGAACACCACCCACCCCCTGGGAACACCACCCACCCCATGGGAACACCACCCACCCCATGGGAACACCACCCACCCCATGGGAACACCACCCACCCCATGAGAACACCACCCACCCCATGAGAACACCACCCACCCCATGAGAACACCACCCACCCCTGGAGCACGTAAAAATTTCCTTTTTTTCCCCGACACATATTTATTTACTTTAAATTTAATTTTTTTAAAGTTTATAATAAAAATGCGTTTATATATGTACTAAAAGAAATGAAATAAAATAATTTTCTTTGAATATATGATAATGCATTTTTTAAAAACTCTAAGAAAAGCTACGGTCGCTAATAAGATTTTATTGCTATAAACCTTTTCACTACCTTTTTACTCTCTCGTATACGAAGTATAGAGATAGTAATGTAATCGTGCAAAAAAAAAAAAATTCTAGATTTTTTATAAATATTGATGTTTTACACCTCCTTGAGTTGGAAATTTTTTTTTGCAATCTTGTCCGTACGTCTGTGTGTGTATGTGTGTCAGTGAACACGATAACTTGAGTACCGTTACAGCTAGACTGATGAAATTTCAAAAATGAGTATTATATCAAATTTGTAGTTCTTAGTCAACTTTTCAGCTAAAGCTTTCCCCTAAACTTTCTCGAATATTCTTATATAATACGACGGGGATATCAAATCGTGATACAGACATGATTTTTATTAAAGTGCACGGCAAACAATATGTGTATAATAGTGCGGAACACTAGTACTTTATAAATTCATATGCGTTTCTTGAGAAATCCAAAATAGCGTAAAGTACTACTTCTGGTCAACGGAAATTACTAAAACTTTGGTAGAAGACAGAAAATTAGATCTTTTACTTATTTGTGAAATTTCGTTTATCTATCTGAAAAATTAAAAGTAGAATAGGTTCCACTTCCGGTTACCGGAAACCGCTGAAATGTTGATACAGAACAACAAATTTGATAATACATTTATATATCAAATTTCAACCCTAGCTGTAACGTTACTCAGGTTATCGTGTTCACAGACATACACACACACACACACATACACACACACACACACACAGACATACGGACAAAATTGCAAAACTGGGTTTTTCCGACTTAGGTGTAAAACGTCAAGCTTTGTGAAAATTTCGATTTCGATTTTTTTGCACGAGTACACTACTTCCTCTATAATTCGTAAACGATAAAGTAAAAATTGATTACAAATCATGTCTATATCCCGAGTTGCCATTCCCCAAAGTGTTGTATAAAAATATTCGAGAAAGTTTAGGGGGGATCACTCCCGCTCTATTAAATTATGTTTTTAAATTTTAATAGAATTTAATCACAAAAAAAAACACTTGCGCACTAAATTTACGCAACGAAGTGTATGACATAGAGCTATAAGTTTTACATTCTAAGTAGCAATATTTTATTTCTAACTATTTCTTTAAAGTTTATTACACATTTAATAATTTCAATGTCCCGTTGAAATGACACCGGGTTTTAACCTACTTGTCAACTTTGAAATAAATCGGTCCGTTAGAAAGGGTTGAAATTTTACTCGCAATTTTCGGCCCATGAATCTTGTTACAGAAAATATTGTAAAATAAAGTATTACACACAAATCTGTTGTTATCTTTCGTTTATTGGCTGTTGATTTATGTTTGTTCAATGATCAAACGTTGCTAACGTATTTAAGGGGCTCCGCTCCCTGAAAGTAGAAAGAAAGATGAAAAGGTGTAGCAACAATCCTAGCAATCATCATTAGCCTAATGTGGACGACGTGGCTTGTCTCAGTACTTAATATTTGTCAACAGGCCAAAAACAAAACACATATTTTGCATTTATGTAAGAACGGTAGTGATGGATTTAAAAATGAACAAAAAGCTTTATGTGTTCGATTATTTATTTTCTTGAAACGCAACTGTTGACTTTTTCTTTTACAATCGTCAGACATAGTGTGGTTTCCCATCGAAGCGTTGAGTTACATTCACTGTCCAAACTTTGCGAAAGATTTCAAGATATCTCATAGCGTGCGCTGGAATAAAAAGGTTCGGACAAGTTAATTACACACAGGGGCGTAGCGAGGGGGGGGCGGGGGGTGCGGACCGCACCGGGTGACACCATTTAGGGGGGGTGGCACCAAGGCATAAAATAGCAAGATATAAAGAGAAAAACTTGAGGGGGGTGCAAATCGAAAACTTGAGGGGGGGGGTGCAAATCGAAAACTTGAAAGTTTGTCCCCGGGAAGGGTCGCAACGCCTCTGGGGGGGGGGGGGGGGGGGGTGACACCATTAAGTGCCGCACCGGGTGACACCCGACCTCGCTACGCCACTGATTACACACCATATATGCATATTTCCGCGAGAGGACAAAATTAAAGTCTGTAATTATAATTAGTTTTATTTGCGCTTTTTCCTGTTTGCGCAGTTTTCCGTCACGCAGTTTTCCGATTGCGCATTTTTCTGGGAACCATGTTCAATATATATTCAATATATAATATATTATTTATTTGTTTAGTGTTTGTTTTGTTTATTGTTCATATATTGTTTATTGTTTTGTTCATATTGCGCTTCTGTCGAAAATAGAAGGGCATTTTGATAAAAACTTGAATGATACTTGTTCTTTATTTTTTTTGTTTATTTGTTTTTTCTAAAAAAAAATTTAGCAATTAGGAATTTTTAAAATTAAAGTAGTTATATTATATATACGTTATTAGTCTAAAGAATAGAGATAAAAATGTAATTTGAATGTACTTTACCAACAAGATTAGAGATGAAAATGTAATATTGGATGTGCTTTGCCAAAAAAAATATAGATAAAATGTAAGTCGGATGTACTTTACCAAAAAAAATATAGATAAAATGTAAGTCGGATGTACTTTACCGAAAAAATATAGATAAAATGTAAGTCGGGTGTACTTTACCAAAAAAAATATAGATAAAATGTAAGTCGGATGTACTTTACCAAAAAAAATATAGATAAAATGTAAGTCGGATGTACTTTACCGAAAAAAAAATAGAGATAAAAAGTAAGTCGGATGTACTTTACCGAAAACAAAATATAGATAAAATGTAAGTCGGATGTACTTTACCAAAAAAAATATAGATAAAATGTAAGTCGGATGTACTTTACCAAAAAAAATATAGATAAAATGTAAGTCGGATGTACTTTACCGAAAAAAAAATTGAGATAAAATGTAAGTCGGATGTACTTTACAAAAAACAAATATAAATAAAATGTAAGTCGGATGTACTTTACCAAAAAAAATATAGATAAAATGTAAGTCGGATGTACTTTACCGAAAACAAAATATAGATAAAATGTAAGTCGGGTGTACTTTACCAAAAAAAATATAGATGAAATGTAAGTCGGATGTACTTTACAAAAAACAAATATAGATAAAATGTAAGTCGGATGTACTTTACCGAAAACAAAATATAGATAAAATGTAAGTCGGATGTACTTTACCAAAAAAAATATAGATAAAATGTAAGTCGGATGTACTTTACCGAAAAAATATAGATAAAATGTAAGTCGGGTGTACTTTACCAAAAAAAATATAGATAAAATGTAAGTCGGATGTACTTTACCAAAAAAAATATAGATAAAATGTAAGTCGGATGTACTTTACCGAAAAAAAAATAGAGATAAAAAGTAAGTCGGATGTACTTTACCGAAAACAAAATATAGATAAAATGTAAGTCGGATGTACTTTACCAAAAAAAATATAGATAAAATGTAAGTCGGATGTACTTTACCAAAAAAAATATAGATAAAATGTAAGTCGGATGTACTTTACCGAAAAAAAAAATTGAGATAAAATGTAAGTCGGATGTACTTTACAAAAAACAAATATAAATAAAATGTAAGTCGGATGTACTTTACCAAAAAAAATATAGATAAAATGTAAGTCGGATGTACTTTACCGAAAACAAAATATAGATAAAATGTAAGTCGGGTGTACTTTACCAAAAAAAATATAGATGAAATGTAAGTCGGATGTACTTTACAAAAAACAAATATAGATAAAATGTAAGTCGGATGTACTTTACCGAAAACAAAATATAGATAAAATGTAAGTCGGATGTACTTTACAAAAAACAAATATAGATAAAATGTAAGTCGGATGTACTTTACCAAAAAAAATATAGATAACATGTAAGTCGGATGTACTTTACCGAAAACAAAATATAGATAAAATGTAAGTCGGATGTACTTTACCAAAAAAAATATAGATAAAATGTAAGTCGGATGTACTTTACCAAAAAAAAATATAGATAAAATGTAAGTCGGATGTACTTTACCGAAAAAATATAGATAAAATGTAAGTCGGGTGTACTTTACCGAAAACAAAATATAGATAAAATGTAAGTCGGATGTACTTTACCGAAATCAAAATATAGATAAAATGTAAGTCGGGTGTACTTTACCGAAAACTATAGATAAAATGTAAGTCGGATGTACTTTACCGAAAACAAAATATAGATAAAATGTAAGTCGGGTGTACTTTACCAAAAAAAATATAGATGAAATGTAAGTCGGATGTACTTTACAAAAAACCAATATAGATAAAATGTAAGTCGTATGTACTTTACCAAAAAAAATATAGATAAAATGTAAGTCGGATGTACTTTACCGAAAAAAAATAGAGATAAAATGTAAGTCGGATGTACTTTACCGAAAAAAAAATAGAGATAAAATGTAAGTCGGATGTACTTTACCGAAAACAAAATATAGATAAAATGTAAGTCGGATGTACTTTACCAAAAAAAATATAGATAAAATGTAAGTCGGATGTACTTTACCAAAAAAAGTATAGATAAAATGTAAGTCGGATGTACTTTACCGAAAAAAAAAAATTGAGATAAAATGTAAGTCGGATGTACTTTACCGAAAACAAAATATAGATAAAATGTAAGTCGGGTGTACTTTACCAAAAAAAAATATAGATAAAATGTAAGTCGGATGTACTTTACCGAAAAAAAAATATAGATAAAATGTAAGTCGGGTGTACTTTACCAAAAAAAAATATAGATAAAATGTAAGTCGGATGTACTTTACCGAAAACAAAATATAGATAAAATGTAAGTCGGATGTACTTTACAAAAAAAAAATATAGATAAAATGTAAGTCGGATGTACTTTACCAAAAAAAAATATAGATAAAATGTAAGTCGGATGTACTTTACCGAAAACAAAATATAGATAAAATGTAAGTCGGATGTACTTTACAAAAAACAAATATAGATAAAATGTAAGTCGGATGTACTTTACCAAAACAAAATATAGATAAAATGTAAGTCGGATGTACTTTACCAAAAAAAATATAGATAAAGTGTAAGTCGGATGTACTTTACCGAAAACTATAGATAAAATGTAAGTCGGATGTACTTTACCGAAAACAAATATAGATAAAATGTAAGTCGGATGTACTTTACCGAAAAAAAATAGAGATAAAATGTAAGTCGGATGTACTTTACCGAAAACAAAATATAGATAAAATGTAAGTCGGATGTACTTTACCGAAAACAAAATATAGATAAAATGTAAGTCGGATGTACTTTACCGAAAACAAAATATAGATAAAATGTAAGTCGGATGTACTTTACCGAAAACAAAATATAGATAAAATGTAAGTCGGATGTACTTTACCAAAAAAAATATAGATAAAATGTAAGTCGGATGTACTTTACCGAAAACAAAATATAGATAAAATGTAAGTCGGGTGTACTTTACCAAAAAAAATATAGATGAAATGTAAGTCGGATGTACTTTACAAAAAACAAATATAGATAAAATGTAAGTCGGATGTACTTTACCGAAAACAAAATATAGATAAAATGTAAGTCGGATGTACTTTACCAAAACAAAATATAGATAAAATGTAAGTCGGATGTACTTTACCAAAAAAAATATAGATAAAATGTAAGTCGGATGTACTTTACCAAAAAAAATATAGATAAAATGTAAGTCGGATGTACTTTACAAAAAACAAATATAGATAAAATGTAAGTCGGATGTACTTTACCAAAAAAAATATAGATAACATGTAAGTCGGATGTACTTTACCGAAAACAAAATATAGATAAAATGTAAGTCGGATGTACTTTACCAAAAAAAATATAGATAAAATGTAAGTCGGATGTACTTTACCAAAAAAAAATATAGATAAAATGTAAGTCGGATGTACTTTACCGAAAAAATATAGATAAAATGTAAGTCGGGTGTACTTTACCGAAAACAAAATATAGATAAAATGTAAGTCGGATGTACTTTACCGAAATCAAAATATAGATAAAATGTAAGTCGGATGTACTTTACCGAAAAAAAATATAGATAAAATGTAAGTCGGATGTACTTTACCGAAAACAAAATATAGATAAAATGTAAGTCGGATGTACTTTACCAAAACAAAATATAGATAAAATGTAAGTCGGATGTACTTTACCAAAAAAAATATAGATAAAGTGTAAGTCGGATGTACTTTACCGAAAACTATAGATAAAATGTAAGTCGGATGTACTTTACCGAAAACAAATATAGATAAAATGTAAGTCGGATGTACTTTACAAAAAACCAATATAGATAAAATGTAAGTCGTATGTACTTTACCAAAAAAAATATAGATAAAATGTAAGTCGGATGTACTTTACCGAAAAAATATAGATAAAATGTAAGTCGGATGTACTTTACCAAAAAAAGTATAGATAAAATGTAAGTCGGATGTACTTTACCGAAAAAAAAAAATTGAGATAAAATGTAAGTCGGATGTACTTTACCGAAAACAAAATATAGATAAAATGTAAGTCGGGTGTACTTTACCAAAAAAAAATATAGATAAAATGTAAGTCGGATGTACTTTACCGAAAAAAAAATATAGATAAAATGTAAGTCGGGTGTACTTTACCAAAAAAAAATATAGATAAAATGTAAGTCGGATGTACTTTACCGAAAACAAAATATAGATAAAATGTAAGTCGGATGTACTTTACAAAAAAAAAATATAGATAAAATGTAAGTCGGATGTACTTTACCAAAAAAAAATATAGATAAAATGTAAGTCGGATGTACTTTACCGAAAAAAATATAGATAAAATGTAAGTCGGATGTACTTTACAAAAAACAAATATAGATAAAATGTAAGTCGGATGTACTTTACCAAAACAAAATATAGATAAAATGTAAGTCGGATGTACTTTACCAAAAAAAATATAGATAAAGTGTAAGTCGGATGTACTTTACCGAAAACTATAGATAAAATGTAAGTCGGATGTACTTTACCGAAAACAAATATAGATAAAATGTAAGTCGGATGTACTTTACCGAAAAAAAATAGAGATAAAATGTAAGTCGGATGTACTTTACCGAAAACAAAATATAGATAAAATGTAAGTCGGATGTACTTTACCGAAAACAAAATATAGATAAAATGTAAGTCGGATGTACTTTACCGAAAACAAAATATAGATAAAATGTAAGTCGGATGTACTTTACCGAAAACAAAATATAGATAAAATGTAAGTCGGATGTACTTTACCAAAAAAAATATAGATAAAATGTAAGTCGGATGTACTTTACCGAAAACAAAATATAGATAAAATGTAAGTCGGGTGTACTTTACCAAAAAAAATATAGATGAAATGTAAGTCGGATGTACTTTACAAAAAACAAATATAGATAAAATGTAAGTCGGATGTACTTTACCGAAAACAAAATATAGATAAAATGTAAGTCGGATGTACTTTACCAAAACAAAATATAGATAAAATGTAAGTCGGATGTACTTTACCAAAAAAAATATAGATAAAATGTAAGTCGGATGTACTTTACCAAAAAAAATATAGATAAAATGTAAGTCGGATGTACTTTACAAAAAACAAATATAGATAAAATGTAAGTCGGATGTACTTTACAAAAAACAAATATAGATAAAATGTAAGTCGGATGTACTTTACCAAAACAAAATATAGATAAAATGTAAGTCGGATGTACTTTACCAAAACAAAATATAGATAAAATGTAAGTCGGATGTACTTTACCAAAAAAAATATAGATAAAGTGTAAGTCGGATGTACTTTACCGAAAACTATAGATAAAATGTAAGTCGGATGTACTTTACCGAAAACAAATATAGATAAAATGTAAGTCGGATGTACTTTACCGAAAAAAATAGAGATAAAATGTAAGTCGGATGTACTTTACCGAAAACAAAATATAGATAAAATGTAAGTCGGATGTACTTTACCGAAAACAAAATATAGATAAAATGTAAGTCGGATGTACTTTACCGAAAACAAAATATAGATAAAATGTAAGTCGGATGTACTTTACCGAAAACAAAATATAGATAAAATGTAAGTCGGATGTACTTTACCAAAAAAAATATAGATAAAATGTAAGTCGGATGTACTTTACCGAAAACAAAATATAGATAAAATGTAAGTCGGGTGTACTTTACCAAAAAAAATATAGATGAAATGTAAGTCGGATGTACTTTACAAAAAACAAATATAGATAAAATGTAAGTCGGATGTACTTTACCGAAAACAAAATATAGATAAAATGTAAGTCGGATGTACTTTACCAAAACAAAATATAGATAAAATGTAAGTCGGATGTACTTTACCAAAAAAAATATAGATAAAATGTAAGTCGGATGTACTTTACCAAAAAAAATATAGATAAAATGTAAGTCGGATGTACTTTACAAAAAACAAATATAGATAAAATGTAAGTCGGATGTACTTTACCAAAAAAAATATAGATAACATGTAAGTCGGATGTACTTTACCGAAAACAAAATATAGATAAAATGTAAGTCGGATGTACTTTACCAAAAAAAATATAGATAAAATGTAAGTCGGATGTACTTTACCAAAAAAAAATATAGATAAAATGTAAGTCGGATGTACTTTACCGAAAAAATATAGATAAAATGTAAGTCGGGTGTACTTTACCGAAAACAAAATATAGATAAAATGTAAGTCGGATGTACTTTACCGAAATCAAAATATAGATAAAATGTAAGTCGGATGTACTTTACCGAAAAAAAATATAGATAAAATGTAAGTCGGATGTACTTTACCGAAAACAAAATATAGATAAAATGTAAGTCGGATGTACTTTACCAAAACAAAATATAGATAAAATGTAAGTCGGATGTACTTTACCAAAAAAAATATAGATAAAGTGTAAGTCGGATGTACTTTACCGAAAACTATAGATAAAATGTAAGTCGGATGTACTTTACCGAAAACAAATATAGATAAAATGTAAGTCGGATGTACTTTACAAAAAACCAATATAGATAAAATGTAAGTCGTATGTACTTTACCAAAAAAATATAGATAAAATGTAAGTCGGATGTACTTTACCGAAAAAATATAGATAAAATGTAAGTCGGATGTACTTTACCAAAAAAAAAAATATAGATAAAATGTAAGTCGGATGTACTTTACCGAAAAAAAATAGAGATAAAATGTAAGTCGGATGTACTTTACCGAAAAAAAATATAGATAAAATGTAAGTCGGATGTACTTTACCGAAAAAAAATATAGATAAAATGTAAGTCGGATGTACTTTACCGAAAAAATATAGATAAAGTGTAAGTCGGGTGTACTTTACCAAAAAAATATAGATAAAGTGTAAGTCGGATGTACTTTACCAAAAAAAAATATAGATAAAATGTAAGTCGGATGTACTTTACCAAAAAAAATATAGATAAAATGTAAGTCGGGTGTACTTTACCGAAAACAAAATATAGATAAAATGTAAGTCGGATGTACTTTACCAAAAAAAAATATAGATAAAGTGTAAGTCGGATGTACTTTACCAAAAAAAATATAGATAAAATGTAAGTCGGGTGTACTTTACCGAAAACAAAATATAGATAAAATGTAAGTCGGATGTACTTTACCGAAAACATCATGGACTGTTGAAGCAGTTGAAGCTGCTCCGGGGTCAAGGTTAATGGAGTGAGGGGGAAGTTCCGTTTCTAGATGACAGAAGATAAACGCCATTATTAACATTCTACACTGAACACAGAATATACCACTATACACAGAAGTCATTGTATAAAAATTAATATCACTTTACCTAGAATTTATTAATTCCAGTTACAATAGAAGTTTCGTAAAAAAACGGTTATAAACTAAGGACGCGATGGGCAGGGGGCGATTTGGCGTCCCCCCCCCCCCCCCATCCCCTGAGCACTATGGAGCCTACGTTAGTTTTAAAGAGCACCCTACAATATTGGCACGGTAGCATACGACATTCGATGATTAAACAGTCAGGGGATGTACCGCCCCCTCGCGCCCTTGTGGTAGTGTAAACGGTGGCTCCCAAGTGCGTCCCACTTAATCCATTACACCTGGGCGGTCGCTCAAGTCTGTTCTACCTCACTATTAAGGAGGGTGATTAACGTTCACTCTAGTCTTTTACATTGCCACCGTGGGGCGTCTTAGCGATAAAATATTATTAAAAAGCATCGGTATTTATAAAGTAAATAGTGATTAATTTATGAAATGGTAATCAAGCATCTTAAAGAAATATTTTATATCATAATTTTCAAGTCCTGACAAACTTTTGCTGAAAATCGCTGAAAAGTGTATAGAAAAAAATAAATTTGATATAATAATAATATATTAAATTTTTCGACCAAGCTAAAAATCCGTGCTCAAGTTGTTATGTTCATGTATACACAGACAGACGGACAAGATTGCAAGTACTAATATTTTCTGACTTAGGGAGGTGTAGAGCATCAAAAGTTTGTGAAAATCTCGAATTTAATTTTTTGCACGATTACAATAATTCTTTTAACTCCGTATACGATAAAGTAAAAAGGATTTGTCTTTTTAATTGCAGCAAACAAGAAAAACTAATTTTCATTCTTTAGTAAAAGCATTGTTCGGTCATGGACTCTATGGCTTAGCATTTTCTAAAAAAAAAGATTTTCTGATATTCAAAACATTTATAACCTTTTATTATTTATAAAGGTTATTTAATTTCTATGTTAAATTAAAATTACCGATATAGCTTGGAGCTGTGAAAGCTGTTGAAGCAGCTCTGGTGTGAAGTTGTCAATAAAACCTCGTCTCTAAATGACAGAAGATCAACGTCATGGTTAATATGCTACAGTGTACACATAATATATAACTGTACACATAATATATAACTGTACACAGAATATACCACCGTACAAAGGATTTATTATTGAACACAGAATATATAATTTTACACCGGATATATATTACTTTTAGAGAGGATATATAAATGGAAAAAAATATATCTTGTACACAGGATATTTCACAATATACTGTGTATATATAACTATACACAGAATATATCACTTTACACAGGAAACATCAATGTACATAGGAAATGCTTAGCCGAAATCTGTGCTTTTAAAAGACAATAACATATTGCCTGAGGTGTGACGTCTTGTTGAATGTGGGGTCTGACTTTTTGTAGCGATTTGTGACAGTGGGGCAAGAGAAGGGGCAGGATAAAAATCTTCAAACAAACGTCACGTCACTTATGGATTACTCCCGAAACTCACGGCTATTCAAGAATAACGGGTAGTCTAGTCTTTTTTTATAAATAGAATAGAGTTGCGTAAGAAAACGAAATGCGAACGAAATGAACACAAAGAATATGTGTGCTATAGTTCGGTAAATTGGTATTTATGAAGTAAATAGTGATTTAATTTATGAAGAGCTATTTAAGCATCTTAAAGAAATATTTTATTTCATAGTTTTCGAGCCATGACAAACTTTTACTGAAAGTCGCTGATAAGTTTATAGAAAATAAAAAATTTGATATAATAATGATATATCAAATTTTTCGACCAAGCTAAAAATCCGTGCTCAAGTTATCATGTTCATGTATACACAGACAGACGGACAAGATTACAAGTACTAATATTTTCTGACTTAGGGAGGTGTAAAACATCGAAAGTTTGTGAAAATCTCGAATTTAATTTTTTGCACGATTACAATAATGCTTTTAAACTCTGTATACTATAAAGTAAAAAAAGATTTGTCTTTTTAATTCAAGAAAACAAAAAAAATTATTTTCATTCTTTAGTAAACACATTGTTTGGTCATGGACTCTATGGCTTAGCGTTTTCTAAAAAAAAGATTTTCTGATATTCAAAACATTTATAACCTTATTTATAAAGGTTTGTTTATATTTCTTTGTTAAATGAAAATTACCGATGAACTTAGGATCATCTGTGAAAGCTGTTGAATCTGCTCTGGTGTCAAATTGTCAAAATAGCCTCGTCTCTAAATGACAGAAGATAAACGTCATGTTTAACATTCTACAGTGTACACATAATGTATCACTATACACAGAATATACCACCGTACAAAGGATTTATCATTGAACATAGAATATATAATTTTACACAGGATATATTTTACTTTTAGAGAGGATATATCACTGTACAATAAATATATCGTGTACACAGAATATTTCACAATATACTGTGTATATATAAGTATACACAGTATATATACACAGTATATATATATATATATATATATATATATATATATATATATATATATATCAATGTACATATATATATCATATATATATCAATGTACACAGGAAATATGTCTGTACATAGAATATATCAATTTAAACAGAATATATCATTGTACGCATGTTATATTACTGTACACAAAATTCACTGCACACAGAATATTTCACTGTACAAAGGATATAGCACTGTACACTGGATATTTTACTTTCCACAGAATTCACTGTACACAAATAATATCAATGTACAAAGGATATATCACAGGACACACAATATATAGCTTTTCTTATCTTCAATGCATTTTAAAGCATAATAGTAAATAGGTTATTTGTATTTTTTCTTGTTAAATATTATTGTATAGATTTTTATAACACTATTTTATATCTCTAAAGTGAATGTCACTTGCACTGCAAACGGCCAATAGAAATTTTGAAGTACACAGAATATATCAGTGTAAAAAGAATATTTCACTATTAATAGAATATACCATTGTACAATGTATAGATCACGGTTCAGATGATATATCGCTGTACACAGAATGTTCCTGTACAGAGAATATATCATTTGTAAGGGAATATATTACTTTACACATATTAGATTAGATTAGTGCAAGCTACGTACAATATACCATTTCAAAATTACAAAAAAATATCTTGTCTTTGCAAGACTATGTACAAATAGTTTTTTTTTAATCACTAATAACTGTTTTGCTACTGTGCTAGCCAAAACACAAAGATAGCTTTAAAAAATTAATTTGTCGTGAAAGTTTTTTATACACACAAATAATATAGGCATGAGGGTGTCAAAAAAAAAATCTTTAAAAAATCAAGCGAAAGTGAATTCCCGAAGCTTTCTCATATACCCAATACTAGACATACTGCCTAGCTTTGCTTAGGTTTTCAAAAACCATTTGATAATATGAATCATTAATGAATTGGTGATTGGCTTTTATGTGGAGTGCTAAGTTTAAACAGTAATTTTATGTTAGAGTTTGAGATACGATGAAGGTATATTCTCAAACGTATTACTAGCAAGGTAATTAGAACTACAGATTGTATTACATAAACTTTTAAAGTTAATTTCTGCAATTCAATTAGCACAATTATCATTATGTATAACGAAATGTTTACTTAAAAAATGATATATCTGTCATTTTCTGTTTTTGGTTAAAATAGTATAAAATTGATTAAGAAGTTATTACTTTAAAACGTTATCTCCCTTGTACATAGACCGAATGACTTAGTCTTTAATAAATTTTTTTCACAAATAATTGCCATGCTAATATAAGAAAATAAGGCATCTAGACAAATCTAACAGCCCTAGGAAAAAATGTTTTGTTACCCTTCATTGTCGGTCTACGACTTCACAAAATATCTAGGGGTGTTTTTGGGCAGAAGTTTTTTTCCCGAAATGTAGCTCATATAAGGAGAATTTCACTCGCGGTCATTTTTTAAGTCCCTTAAAATCGGTGTTGAAATCATCCTTTGTTTTTCACATACATTACAAAGATTATATAGCAAAAACGACTGGTCAGTTGTGAGCACGTTACAGATTTTTCCCAAATATGGTAAGTTTTTTCTGACATCCATATGCGTTTTTACGGCCTCACAAAATATCAAGGAAGGCGGTTGTTCGGCAAAAGATTGTTTCGATACATAGCTCATACAATGCGCCGGTCTGTGGAACTCAGTTTTGACCCCTTAATCGTGGATTTTGTGGCCGACCGTATTCTGTCGGCCCAAGGCAGGAGCCTAATTTGAAGCGACTGCGGCGCCAGGAAGTGCCCACGACCCCTTTGCTTTATATATACATATATATATATATATATATATATATATATATATATATATATATATATATATATATATATATATATATATGTATATATATATATATGTATATATATATATATATATATATATATATATATATATATATATATATATATATATATATATATATATATATACACAAAACTAAGATGGCACTTGCATTGTAAACAGGCTTTAGAAATATTGAAACCTTTTGACAAAAAGGGTCGTTGTTTTTTGTTGTTGTTTTTTTTTTTTCAACAATTTACATAGAAGTGAAAAATTCTACGAATATGCTCATAAGAATATGATATAATATTATCAAGCTTTTACTAAAGAGAGCTTTTCTTGACTTCAGTGTATTAAAAGCATATTTGTATAAATTTTATTTGTCTTTGTTTATGTTAAATATTATTACCGATATTTGAGGTTGTTGTAGAAGAGACGACCAGTCCGAGCATTTTTTCTAGAAAAAAAAGATAAACGTCTTTGTTAACTTTCTACACTGTACACATAATATATCATAGTGTACAGAATATATCAATGTGTACAGAATATATCATTGTAAACAGAATATATCATAGTACACAAAATATCTCAATGTACAGAGAATATATCATTTTCAACAGAATATATTAATTTGCAAAGATTTTATGAGTGCCAGATACGTACAAAATAACATTTTAAAATTACAAAATATGTCATGTCATTATCGAAGTTTGGACAAAACGGCTAGTTGTTGTTTCTTTTCGAGAAACTTCACTGTAGTGAAAAAAAATCTTTTAATATATTCTACGAGAATATGATAAAATATTATCAAGCTTTTACTAAGGAGAGCTTTTCTTGACTCCAGTACATTTTAAAAGCATAATTGTATAAAATTTATTTGTCTTTGTTTCAGTTAAATATTTTTACCGATATTTGCAGCTGTGGTAGAAGAGCCGACCAGTCGATGTTTTTTTTCTAGAAAAAAAAACGTCTTTGTTAACATTCTACGCTGTACACAGAATATATCAGAGTCTACAGAATATATCAATGTGTACAGAACATATCATTGTAAACAGAATATATATCACTGTACACAAAACATATTACTGTGACACAGAATATATCAATTTCAACAAAATATATTAATTTACAAAGATTTTATGAGTGCCAGATACGTACAATATATCATTTTAAAATTTAAAAAAAATGTCTTGTTAAATATTATTACCGATATTTGCAGATTTGGTAGAAGATCCATAAAGTTCGTGCATTTTCTCTAGAAAAAAAAGATAAACGTCTATGTAAACTTTCTACAATGTACACTGAATATATCATTGTACACAGATTATATCATTGTACACTGAATATATCACTGTACACTGATTATATCATTGTAAACAGAATATAACATTGTACACATAATTTATCAGTGTATATATTCAATATATTATTGCACACAGAATTGTATAAATGTTATTTGTCTTTGTTAAATATTATTACCGACAAAAATACTTGAGGTTGAATCTGTTGTAGAATCGCAGACCAGTCGGTGTTTTTTTTCTAGAAAAAAAAAGATAAACTCACTTGTTAACATTCTTCACTGTACACTGAATATATTTGTGTACATAGTTTATATCTATGTATATAGAATATATTACTGTACACATAATATATCACTGAACACATATTATATCACTGTACAAAAATATATCATTGTACTGCGATATATCACTTGACACAATATATCGCAGTACACAGAAATATCGATGTACACAAAATGTCATTTTTAACAGAACATTACTTTACACAGATAAAATGAGTGCTAGCTGCGTACATTATTTCATCTTGAAAAAAGTGTCGTCATTGTAATAAATGTTTTGCTACTGTACTAACCAAAACAAAAAGATATCTTTAAAAGAATAAATGTCTTATCATATTTTTTAAAGCACGAAATCGATATAGGCATCAGAATATCAGAAAAAATACACGGGAGTGATCTTCCCTAAATTTTCTCGTATATTCTTTTATAACACTTTAGAGATGGCACATGTATTGCAAACGGACAATAGAAATATAGACGTTTGTGACAAAATGGCCCGTTGTTGTTTTTTCTTTTTTTTTCTTTCTAAACTGCATAGAAGTAAAAAATTCTTCGAATATGCAATATGAGAAAATGATGTAAAATTATCAAGCTTTTACTAACGACAAACTGTCTTATTTTCAATGCATTTACAAGCAAAATAGTATAAACGTTATTTGTCTTTGTTTATGTTAAATATTATTACCGATACAACTGTTACTTGTGGAAGCTGTTGTAGAATAGCAGACCAGTCAAAGTTTTTTTTCTAGAAAAAAAAACTGTTAACATTATACAATGTACACTGAACATATTATTGTACACATTATAAATCTATGTACATAGAATATATATTACTCTACACATAATAGTTCACTGTACATATAATATATCACTGTACACATAATATATCACTGTACAAAATATTTATCATTGTACACAGAATATATCACTGGAAACAAAATATATCAATGAACACAGAATATATCAGTTGACACAAAATATATCGCTGTGCATAGAATATATCAGTGGACACACAATATATCAGATTACACAGAATATATCACTGTACTCAAATATATCATTTTAACAGAACATATTACTTTACACAGATAATAAGAGTGCTAACTGCGTACATTATATCATCTCAAAATTTAAAAAAAAACGTGTTGTCGTAGTAATAAATGTTTTGCTACTTTACTAACTAAAACAAAAAGATCTCTTTAAAAGAATAAATGTCTCATCATATTTTTTAAAGCACAAAAATAATATCGGCATCAGCGAGTCCAAAAAAAAAAAATCAGAGAAAAAAGCGGAACTGATCTTCCTTAAACTTTCTCGAATATCCTTTCATAACACTACGGAGAACGCACTTGTACTGCAAACGGGCTATCGAAATATTGAAGTTTGTGACAAAATGGCCCGTTGTTTTTTGTTTTTATTTAAATAACTGCATAGAAGTAAAAAATTCTTCGAAAGTACTGTATGAGAATACGAAAAAATGCAATTAAAAGCATTATAGTATAAATGTTATTTGTCTTTGTATATATATATATATATATATATATATATATATATATATATATATATATATATATATATATATATATATATACACACAAACTTATATATATATATATATATATATATATATATATATATATATATATATATATATATGTTCCATGCAAAAGTTTTACTGAAGACATTTACAATAATAGTATAAATGTTATTTGTCTTTATATATATATATATATATATATATATATATATATATATATATATATATATATATATATATATACACAAACTTATATATATATATATATATATATATATATATATATATATATATATATATATATATATATATATATATATATATATATGTTCCATGCAAAAGTTTTACTGAAGACATTTACCGTCCTGTCTCAATACAGAAAAACTAACATTAAAACATGACAAATAACAAGACCAGGTTTTTTTCTCTCGAAAAAATAGATAAACGCCATTGTTAACATTCTTTACACGGATAATATGAGTGATGGCTACGTAGAAATATTGAAGTTTGTGACAAAACGGCTCGTTGTTGTTGTTGCTTTTTTTCGAGAAACTACATAGGAGAGATAAATACTTTGAATATGTTTTATGAGAGTATGATGTAAAATCATCAAACTTTTACTAATGAGAAATTTTCTTATTTTCAATGCATTTACAAGCATAATAGTATAAAGGTTATGTGTCTTTGTTTATGTTAAATATTATTACCGATATAATTGGTCCTTGTGGAAACTGGAGAAGAGTCGCCCAGTCAATGTTTTTTTTCTAGAAAAAAATAAGACAAAAAAAAATTGTTATCATTATACAATGTACACTGAACATATTTATGTACACAGTATAAATCTATGTACATAGAAAATATTACTGTACACATAATATTTCACTGCATACATAATATATCACTGTACACATAATATATCACTGTACAAAATATATATCATTGTACACAGAATATATCAGTGGACACCTAATATATCAGATTACACAGAATATATAACTGTACTTAAATATATCATTTTAACAGAACATAATACTTTACACATATAATATGAGTGCTAGCTATATCATCTCAAAATTTAAAAAAAAACGTGTTGTCGTAGTAATAAATGTTTTGCTACTCTATTAACCAAAACAAAAAGATATCTTTAAAAGAATAAATGTCTCATCATATTTTTAAAGCACGTCCAAAAACAATATCAGAAAAAATAAACGGGAATGATCTTCCCTAAACTTTCTTTAAATCCTTTTATTACACTAAGGGGAATAACACTTGCATTACAAACGGGCTATAGAAATATTGAAGTTTGTGACAAACTATTTTTTTAGACGTTACATAGATGTAGAATATAGAATATAATATTATCTATAATATCTATATAGAATCATAGTATTGGAATATAGTACAAAATTATCAAGCTTTTATAAAGGATAGCTTTTCTTATCTTCCATAAATTTAAAAGCTTATTAGAGTAAAGGTAATTTGTCTTTGTTTATGTTAATTATGTTATTACCGATAAAGCTAGAAATGGAGTGGTAGGAAGCTGTTGTAGAATAGCAGACCAGTCAAATTCTTTTTTCTAGAAAAAATAATATCAACAAAGTTGTTAACATTATACAAAGTACACTGAACATATTATTGTACAACGTATATCTATGTACATAGAATATATTACTGTACAAATAACATATCACAGTACAGATAATATATCACTGTACACATAATATATCACTGTACAAAATATATATATCATTGTACACAGAATATGTCAATGAACACAGAATATATCAGTTGAGACAAAATATATCGCTGTACACAGAATATATCACTGGACACACAATGTGTCAGATTACACAGAATATAACACTGTACTCAAAATATATCATTTTAACAGAACATATTACTTTACACAGACAATATAACTGCATTGAAAAGAAAAATTCTTCGAAAAGTGTTCTATGAGAATATGATGTATAAATTATCAAGCTCTTACTAAAGAGAGCTTTTCTTACATCCAATGCAATTAAAAGCATACTAGTATAAAGGTAATTTGTCTTTGTTTCGGTTAAATGTTATTACCGATAAAAGAAATGGAGTAGTAGGAACCTGTTGTAGAATAGCCGACCAGTCAAGTTCTTTTTTCTAGAAAAAATAATAGCAACAAAATCGTTAACATTATACAAAGTACACTGAACATATTATTGTACAACGTATGTATGTAGGTATATATATATATATATATATATATATATATATATATATATATATATATATATATATATATATATATATATATATATATATATATATACTCATCCACAAGCACATTTATATGAATAATTCATAAATGTGCTATGCAAAAGTTTTGTTCAAGACATTTACCGTCCTATCTCGATACAGAAAAACTAATAATAAAACATGACAAATAAAAAGGCCAGGTTGTTTTCTCTTGAAATAATTTGATAAACGCCATTGTTAACATTTTTACACGGATAATATGAGTGCATGCTACGTAGAAATATTGAAGTTTGTGACAAAACGGCGCGTTGTTGTTGTTGCTTTTTTTCGAGAAACTATGAGATAAATACTTTGAATATGTTTTATGAGAGTATGATGTAAAATCATCAAACTTTTACTAACGAGGAATTTTCTTATTTTCAATGCATTAACAAGCATAATAGTATAAAGGTTATTTGTCTTTGTTTATGTTAAATATTATTACCGATACAATTGGTACTTGTGGAAGTTGGAGAAGAGCCGACCAGTCAATGTTTTTTTTCTAGAAAAAATAATACATACAAAATTGTTATCATTATACAATGTACTGAACATATTATGGGACATATTATATATCTATGTACATAGAATATATTACTGTACACATAATATTTCACTGTACACAGAATATATCACTGGACACAAAATATATCGCTGTACACAGAATATATAACTCTACTCAAAATATATCATTTTCAACAGAACATAGTACTTTGGCATACAATATGAGTGCGAGCTACGAACATTATATCATCTCAAAATTTAGAAAAGCCCGTGTTGTTCTAACCAAAACAAAAAGATACCTTTAAAAGAATAAGTATCTCATCATATTTTTATAACACAAAAAAATATAGGCATCACCACGTCCCAAAAAATATCAGAAAAAATTAACATTATAAACCCTATAGATATAGATATAGATATAGATATAGATATAGATATAGATATAGATATAGATATAGATATAGATATAGATATAGATATAGATATAGATATAGATATAGATATAGATATAGATATAGATATAGATATAGATATAGATATAGATATAGATATAGATATAGATATAGATATAGATATAGATATAGATATAGATATAGATATAGATATAGATATAGATATAGATATAGATATAGATATAGATATAGATATAGATATAGATATAGATATAGATATAGATATAGATATAGATATAGATATAGATATAGATATAGATATAGATATAGATATAGATATAGATATAGATATAGATATAGATATAGATATAGATATAGATATAGATATAGATATAGATATAGATATAGATATAGATATAGATATAGATATAGATATAGATATAGATATAGATATAGATATAGATATAGATATAGATATAGATATAGATATAGATATAGATATAGATATAGATATAGATATAGATATAGATATAGATATAGATATAGATATAGATATAGATATAGATATAGATATAGATATAGATATAGATATAGATATAGATATAGATATAGATATAGATATAGATATAGATATAGATATAGATATAGATATAGATATAGATATAGATATAGATATAGATATAGATATAGATATAGATATAGATATAGATATAGATATAGATATAGATATAGATATAGATATAGATATAGATATAGATATAGATATAGATATAGATATAGATATAGATATAGATATAGATAGTATAGATATAGATGTAGATATAGAGATGTAGATATAGATAGTAGAAAGATATAGAAGTAGGCAGTAGATGTCGATGTCGAAGTCGATGTAGAAGTCGAAGTCGATGTTAGATGTAGCAGAGCTGAAGATAGATGTAGATGTCTTAGGGAAGAAGTAGATGTAGATGTAGATGTAGATGTAGATGTAGATGTAGATGTAGATGTAGATGTAGATGTAGATGTAGATGTAGATGTAGATGTAGATGTAGATGTAGATGTAGATGTAGATGTAGATGTAGATGTAGATGTAGATGTAGATGTAGATGTAGATGTAGATGTAGATGTAGATGTAGATGTAGATGTAGATGTAGATGTAGATGTAGATGTAGATGTAGATGTAGATGTAGATGTAGATGTAGATGTAGATGTAGATGTAGATGTAGATGTAGATGTAGATGTAGATGTAGATGTAGATGTAGATGTAGATGTAGATGTAGATGTAGATGTAGATGTAGATGTAGATGTAGATGTAGATGTAGATGTAGATGTAGATGTAGATGTAGATGTAGATGTAGATGTAGATGTAGATGTAGATGTAGATGTAGATGTAGATGTAGATGTAGATGTAGATGTAGATGTAGATGTAGATGTAGATGTAGATGTAGATGTAGATGTAGATGTAGATGTAGATGTAGATGTAGATATAGATATAGATATAGATATAGATATAGATATAGATATAGATATAGATATAGATATAGATATAGATATAGATATAGATATAGATATAGATATAGATATAGATATAGATATAGATATAGATATAGATATAGATATAGATATAGATATAGATATAGATATAGATATAGATATAGATATAGATATAGATATAGATATAGATATAGATATAGATATAGATATAGATATAGATATAGATATAGATATAGATATAGATATAGATATAGATATAGATATAGATATAGATATAGATATAGATATAGATATAGATATAGATATAGATATAGATATAGATATAGATATAGATATAGATTATAGATATAGATATAGATATAGATATAGATATAGATATAGATATAGATATAGATATAGATATAGATATAGATATAGATATAGATATAGATATAGATATAGATATAGATATAGATATAGATATAGATATAGATATAGATATAGATATAGATATAGATATAGATATAGATATAGATATAGATATAGATATAGATATAGATATAGATATAGATATAGATATAGATATAGATATTATAGTATAGATATAGATATAGATATAGATATAGATATAGATATAGATATAGATATAGATATAGATATAGATATAGATATAGATATAGATATAGATATAGATATAGATATAGATATAGATATAGATATAGATATAGATATAGATATAGATATAGATATAGATATAGATATAGATATAGATATAGATATAGATATAGATATAGATATAGATATAGATATAGATATAGATATAGATATAGATATAGATATAGATATAGATATAGATATAGATATAGATATAGATATAGATATAGATATAGATATAGATATAGATATAGATATAGATTTAGATATAGATATAGATGTAGATGTAGATTTAGATATAGATATAGATGTAGATATAGATATAGATGTAGATGTAGATATAGATTATAGATGTAGATATAGATAGATAGATGTAGATTAGATATAGATATAGATATATAGTATATTGATAGATGATATAGATATAGATATAGATATAGATATAGATATAGATATAGATATAGATATAGATATAGATATAGATATAGATATAGATATAGATATAGATATAGATATAGATATAGATATAGATATAGATATAGATATAGATATAGATATAGATATAGATATAGATATAGATATAGATATAGATATAGATATAGATATAGATATAGATATAGATATAGATATAGATATAGATATAGATATAGATATAGATATAGATATAGATATAGATATAGATATAGATATAGATATAGATATAGATATAGATATAGATATAGATATAGATATAGATATAGATATAGATATAGATATAGATATAGATATAGATATAGATATAGATATAGATATAGATATAGATATAGATATAGATATAGATATAGATATAGATATAGATATAGATATAGATATAGATATAGATATAGATATAGATATAGATATAGATATAGATATAGATATAGATATAGATATAGATATAGATATAGATATAGATATAGATATAGATATAGATATAGATATAGATATAGATATAGATATAGATATAGATATAGATATAGATATAGATATAGATATAGATATAGATATAGATATAGATATAGATATAGATATAGATATAGATATAGATATAGATATAGATATAGATATAGATATAGATATAGATATAGATATAGATATAGATATAGATATAGATATAGATATAGATATAGATATAGATATAGATATAGATATAGATATAGATATAGATATAGATATAGATATAGATATAGATATAGATATAGATATAGATATAGATATAGATATAGATATAGATATAGATATAGATATAGATATAGATATAGATATAGATATAGATATAGATATAGATATAGATATAGATATAGATATAGATATAGATATAGATATAGATATAGATATAGATATAGATATAGATATAGATATAGATATAGATATAGATATAGATATAGATATAGATATAGATATAGATATAGATATAGATATAGATATAGATATAGATATAGATATAGATATAGATATAGATATAGATATAGATATAGATATAGATATAGATATAGATATAGATATAGATATAGATATAGATATAGATATAGATATAGATATAGATATAGATATAGATATAGATATAGATATAGATATAGATATAGATATAGATATAGATATAGATATAGATATAGATATAGATATAGATATAGATATAGATATAGATATAGATATAGATATAGATATAGATATAGATATAGATATAGATATAGATATAGATATAGATATAGATATAGATATAGATATAGATATAGATATAGATATAGATATAGATATAGATATAGATATAGATATAGATATAGATATAGATATAGATATAGATATAGATATAGATATAGATATAGATATAGATATAGATATAGATATAGATATAGATATAGATATAGATATAGATATAGATATAGATATAGATATAGATATAGATATAGATATAGATATAGATATAGATATAGATATAGATATAGATATAGATATAGATATAGATATAGATATAGATATAGATATAGATATAGATATAGATATAGATATAGATATAGATATAGATATAGATATAGATATAGATATAGATATAGATATAGATATAGATATAGATATAGATATAGATATAGATATAGATATAGATATAGATATAGATATAGATATACTCATCCACACGCACATTTAAATGAATAATTCTTAAATGTGCCATGCAAAAGTTTTACTTAAGAAATTTACCGTCCTATCTCAATACATAAAAACTAACAATAAAACATGACAAATAACAAGGCCAGGATTTTTCTCTTGAAAAAAAAAAGATAAACCCCATTGTTAACATTCTTTACACGGATAATACGAGTGCTTGCTACGTAGAAATATTGAAAATTGTGACAAAACAGCTCGTTGTTGTTGTTTATTTGATTTTTGTTGTTGTTTTTTTTTCAAGAAAAAAGTTTTGAAGAGAAAAATAATTTGAATATGTTATATGCGAGTTTGATGTAAAATCATCAAACTTTTACTAACGAGAAATTTTCTTATTTTCAATGCATTTACAAGCATAATAGTATAAAGGTTATTTGTCTTTGTTTATTTTAAATATTATTACCGATACAACTGTTACTTGTGGAACCTGTTGTAGAATAGCCGACCAGTCAAAGTTTTTTTTGCTAGAAAAAATAATATAAACAAAATTGTTAACATTATACAATTTACACTGAACATACTATTGTACACAGTATATATCTATGTACATAGAAAATATTACTGTACACATAATATTTCACGGTACACATAATATATCACTGTACACATAATATATCACTGAATATATCGTTGTACACAGAATGTATATATCATTTAACGGAGATTATGTCATTGTACATAGAATATATCACTGTACACAAAATATATTATTGTACACAGAATATATCACTGGACCCAAATTATATTGCTTTACTTATAATATATCACTATATACATAATATATCACGGAACAGTAAATAGTTCACGGTCCACAGTGCGCGGACCTTGGACAAAGGGTGCTTTGACCATAGGCGTTTTGACCACAGCGGGGCTTTGACCAGTCCGTGCTTTTTTTCTAGAAAAAAAAAGATAAACACATTTATTAACTTCTACACTTTTCAAACAACATATCTTTGTAAACAAAACATATCACTATACACAAAACATATTATTGTACTCATAATATATCACTGGTCACAGAACATATAACAGTTCAGGGAATATATAACTGTTCACAGATTATATCAATATAAACAGAATATATCACTAGACACAGAACATATTATTGTACTCATAATATATCACTGGTCAAAGAACATATAACAGTTCAAGGAATATATAACTGTTCACAGATTATATCAATATAAACAGAATATATCACTATACACAGAACATATTATTGTACTCATAATATATCACTGGTCAAAGAACATATAACAGTTCAAGGAATATATCACTGTTCACAGATTATATCAATATAAACAGAATATATCACTATACACAGAACATATTATTGTACTCATAATATATCACTGGTCAAAGAACATATAACAGTTCAAGGAATATATCACTGTTCACAGATTATATCAATATAAACAGAATATATCATTAAACATAGAATTTATCATTGTACACAGACTATATCTCTATACACCGAATATAGCACTGTACACACAATATATGCACATTGAATAGGTTACTGTACACAAATCATATCACTTCCGGTTATCGAAAATTGCTGAAAAGTCGAAACAGATCTTCAAATTTGATATAAAACGTGTATATGAAATTTCGTCAACCTAGCTGTAAAGGTACTCAAGTTATCGTGTTCACAGACACACATTCACACGGATAGAAATGCAAAGCCCAGTTTTTCAGACTTGATTACGCGTAAAACACCGAAATTTTGATAAATCTGGATTTATAATTCTTGCCCGATTAAAATAAGTCCCCTACATTCCGTGTATGCTGAAGTATTGAGAAGTAAAACAGTAAAAACTGTGAAATATGTATGTGATTTTTGTGCAGTATTACCATACTTCCTCTATACTCTGTATACGAGAAAGAAAAAAAAACAACAGTTTAACAAACAGGTCAAACAAAAAACTCACTTCGTTATCTGCAGGTCTGGCACCCACCAGCCCGAGGGCTACGACGGTCAACAGAGTTAGGGTCAGCATTGTCTTCTGCTCATAGATGAAACAGTAAAGTACTGGATTATCAAAAAAGACTGCAGTAAACTTTTTGGTTAAGTCTGGGGTTAGAATGAATATTATGGTCTAACTATGATAAAAGAGTGTAACTTGATTTAGTATTCCGTGCAATCGGCTTGAGTGACCGTTTCTGCTATTAGCAAAATGTAAGATGATACATATATATATATATATATATATATATATATATATTTATATATATATATATATATATATATATGCAAGTATCCACATGTACATTTATATGAATTATTCTTAGGTTTATCATTCCACCAGTTTTTCAATCAAAACTTACCGTGCTGTCTTGTTACAGAAATACTAACAACACAACTTGAAAAATAGCAAGGCCTTATATATAATAGACTTTATTGTAGGGTTATTTTCTGTTTTTTTAAAGACAAGCTAGATTAAATCGTTATCATCCGCTTAGGGATTCCATTTTTATTTTTAAAAAGTTTGCATAAGTGAATTTATTTTAAATTACTTTGAATTCAGATAATCAGGTTTCCGCTAAATAGCTTGAAAGAAAAGTAAAGTATTAAATTCCTTAACTAAGCTTTTTAGGGACCTCCTGTTGCACTTGTTACAGAAACCTTCACAGTAATATTCTCAACTTCACAAAGTTTTTTTTTTCATTTAAATAACCTATATATACAAAAATGGAATTTAATTATTTTTTTTCGTTTTTTCTGTGTGCGCATTTTTTTGTTTGCGCTTTTTTCTGTTTGCGCTTTTTCCGTTGCGCTTCTTTCCGCTGCGCTTTTTTTCCGTTGCGCATCTTTCTGGGACCCATCAAGGTTGATTTGGACTTTGTCATCAACCAGTATAAAGTCAATTTGTCATTTGAATACCTTGTTTTTACTTCACTACAAATTACAATTTTGGCGATTCTATATTCGTGTAAAGTAAATGTTCATTAAAAAAGTGGTGTTGTTTAGAAGTTTGAGCGACTTTAATTTTATTTGTCTCTTGCAGGGGACAGTCGAACCACCCCCCCCCCCCCACTTTTTTTTTAAATTACAGCGCCCCACCATCACCCTCATTACACCCGAAGCTTTAATCGCCTTCCTGCATCATTCGATCCCTTCCTCCCATGGGTGGGGGGGGGGGGGAGTCTTATCTCACACTTTGCGAACTGATCTATTCTTGCAAATTACTACATCGTGCAGTAAATTATGTTTTGTATTTTTTACTAGAAACACCTACACGATTCTAAGTTGAAAAGTCTATTTTTAACCTAAACGTAACGATATAGCAGAACTAGCGACCTCAAAACTACAATGAACCACCTGAAGTTGGATAGAACTTACCAGCTGTGTGTTTCTCAGTCTGATCAGTTGCTAAAGACAGCAGGTTAAAGATAACGATGCATGAAAACCGGAGCCTTTTTTTCTGACACATTTTTAGATCTTTCGTTTATGTAAAAATAAAATAGACAAAGAAGGAAAAAAATGTTACGTAGTCTTACATGTCTTTATAAAACACTGACATGTAAAATGTATAACATCGATATTTTCTTGAGGGATCTACATTAAACTAAATATAGTTTTTTTTAACATTCAAGGAGAAGGGACTTGATTTAATGTATTAAGAAACTTTGAACACGAAATAGAAGTAAGTCGGTAGTTGGTAAATGTAAGTATATTTAAACCTAAACCATTGGTTAGCGTTTGACTGTGGGTGGTCTAGACATCCATGTTCTTTAGGAGATCCACCCATAGCTACGCAAATCTGCGATTTAAAATATTAAGTACATACCAACTTGTATCGATTATTTTACAAATAACAAATCACTACCAGATGTTGTATGTTTCGATTACATTTCCCCCAAATTATGCAGATGTTACGGTCAAAGTCCGAAGTCGGCCCAAGCACGTATTGGCTGGCCAGTGCTCGCATTGGCCAATACGGCCTCCCATTGACCGGTTTACTTCATTTCGGTTTTTGGCCGGCCAAAGTCCGAATTAGAAGTTTATCTGGCTAGAGGTGACCGGCCAAAGTCCGAATTAGAAAATCTTTTGAACGTTCCATCTTTTTGCAAGTGGCCGAAGACGCTTACTGTCTTTGATTTTGTTCTTGGATGATTGTCTCACCTCGTCATCATAGATAAAGTTATCACATACAGTTGTATCCATGTATGGAAACTAGCATGGATTTTGATTTTTTTCTTTGGCAGCCATCTTGTATGTCTGTCTCTTGGTCTGATGGTCCTTTTGGTCTGTGTCGCATTGCATATATATAATCCTATACAAACAAAACCCAAACAATACGCTACTCACAATGAAACCGCACCCAGAATAATGAAAACGCGATCACACCGTAGTCTAGATAAGGCATTGTCCAGGACAATTTTTATTTGGATGTGGAGAAAAAAATACGGATTGCGAGCTGTATATGTTATAAGCTGAGAATGAAATAAGACCCCCAAATATTTGACATGAACAGAATGTAAGATAAAAAGGTGTAGCACCAATTACAGCAATCATCTTTAGCCTATTGTCGATGACGTTGCACATCTCATGACATTTTAACGTTTTATATTAACTTAATTTTATATTTTTATCTTAACAGGCCCAAACTAAAACAGCTAAGTAGGATGTATGTAAGAACGATAGCGATGGTGAAAGCGATGGATTTAAAAATGAATAAAAAGCTTTGTGTTCGATTATTTATTTTTTTTAAACGCAGCTGCTGACTTTTTCTTTTACAATTGCCAAATACATTGTGGTTTCCCAACAAAGCATTGAGTTACATTCACTGTCCAAACTTTTGCGAAAGATTTCAAGATATCTCATAGCGTGCGCTGAAAGAAAAAGGTTCGGACAAGTTAATTACACATCATATATGCATATTTCCACGAAATATTACAAAATGAGTCTATTAATATAATTAGTTGTTTTGTTTTTTTTTGCGCAATTTTCTGTTGGCGCAGTTTTCCGTTGCACAATTTTCCGATTCCGTATTTTTTTTTCTGGTAACAAGTTCAATATATATATTCAATATATAATATTTTCTTTATTTATTTGTTTAGTGATTGTTTGTGTGTTTATTCAATTTTTTGTTTTAGTTTGTTTATAATGTACCAATTGCCAGGCCTTGCACTGGCCTTTGCGAAAAACCTATCTGTAAAGGACCTTGATTTGTGTGTTTATAAGGCAGCATATACCCGTCATTGGCCGTGTTTAGGAAATATATTATTTTTCCAATAAAATGTCTATATACAAATATGTACGTTTGAGAAAATAACAAAATAACACAATCGTAAACATAACTCTAACTCTAAAATTAATCATAATCACAACACATCACAACCAAAAACCATAACACAGACACTAAAACAAAACCCAAACGTAACGCAAACACAAACGCAAACACCAACGTTAACGGAAACATAAATGCAAACGTAAACGTAACGCAAGCACAAATGCAAACACAAACGCAAACTCAAACAAAACACACAAAAAACACTTTTAAAACAACGGTGATACGCATGTCTTCAAAAACATACAAAGACACAAAGAGTCCATTTGAACTTTATAAATTAGATTTGTATAAAGAGATAGATAGGTAGAGAGACATGTAAGCATTTCTCCTCACGCACACTAAATTTAATTAAATACAATGTTCGTATCTCGGAACTTTAGTATCTCGGAACGTTCGTATCTCGGAAAGTTCGTATCTCGGAATGTTCATATCTCGGAACGTTAGTATCTCGAAGCGTTAGTAAAGTAAGTACAGTGTCTTGCTTGCATACGTTACCTTGCCTGGTGACCTCACAGTAAAGGTACAACCGGTAACGTTAGTAAATCCAGATTTACGTTTGGCCAGTTCACGCCGCGTTTCTGTGGAAAATTGTAGTGCATTTTGATAAAAACTTGAATGAAAGTTTATTTATTTTATTTTTCTATTTATTTTTTTTTAGCAATTGGAAATTTTTTTTTATAAAAATTTTAATAATATCGGTACTTTATTATTCTAAAGATTAAAGATAAAAGTGTGATTTGAATGTACTTTACCAACAAAACTAAAGATAAACTGTAAATTGGATTAACTAACCAACACAAACTAAATATAAAAATGTAATAATAATATATATTTTACCAACAAGAGCACATGTTGTTGTAGATTTTGGAGTTCCTCGGGTGTGTAATGACTATTAATCTCGTTTACGATGTCCCAGATTGTAGCTCTTTTCTATATTACAAAAACAATTTTTTCGATTATGTACATATACTTATTTTTTTAAAACAACTGGTAAACATACTTCAGTGCTTTAAAATATAAATATCGACAGCTATTGGTCAGTTATTTCAACTACAAAAATTCCGTATGAGATACTGAAACATAAATCATTTTTCTGGAAACATTTTTCTGAAACAAATTCTGAAAAAATAATTAGGCTTATTATATGAATTATTATAAATCATCAGAAAAACGTTCTTTCATTAGTAAAAGCCTTGATCGCAATGTAATTTCATGCATTGTTTAGCGACCCAACTTTTTTCAACAGAAAGATTTTCTGAACGTCAGTGCAATCGAAAGTTTACTAGTATAAAGGTTGTTGATATTTGTTTGTTAATTTTTTTACCGAAAACATTATGGACTGTTGAAGCAGTTGAATCTGCTCCGGTGTCAAGGTCATTGAAAATCTGAGGAAGTCCCGTTTCTTCTTCTTCTTCTTCGTTCTTAATTTTTAGTGTTGGGAGGGATCGAGCCTTATCTGCCAGTGGGTTTGAACTCGAGACTTTTTCGAATTTATCAACCATGAGCTCTGCCGACTCGACCATGCTTCCATCACAATTAAGGATTACGTGTCAACTGGTTATGCGCCATTGAGGCCATTGACTCCGATTTCAGCCTGTTTTTTCGTTTTGGATTTGCTTCCATAGCCTTTGTCCAACCAAGAACAAACTACAAGGCAGCAGTTGTATGATTTTGGAGTTGTCTCTCCTAGAAGAGTGGCTGTCCCCAGCTAACGAGCCTCATCTGTCCGAGGGTTCGAACTCGAGACTTTTCGGTTTAGCAACCATGAGCTTTACCGACTCGACCGCGCCGACCCCCGTTTCTAGATGACAGAAGATAAACGCAATAGTTAACATTCTATACAGTACACAGAATATTTCACTGTACACAGAGTATATCACTGTACACATCATATGTCAAGAATATGTCAAGCATAAAAATTCGCCCACATGACTAAAACAGTACTCAAGTTATAATTTTCCTATATAAGAATGTGATAGACGCATGGGCATACAATACACTACTTATTTGTGCAATATTGGCCTGCTTAAACGGTGGCTTGGTTGGCTTTTGAGAAATCGTAAGTAGAGTAAGAGCTAATATTTTAGTTGACCTAAATCGCTCAACGGTTGAAAGAAAACTACAAAATCTCAAATAATACTTATTTATGATTTTTCGTCATTTCAGCTGAAACGGTATTAAAGTTAAGGTTCTATAAACACACAGACAAGATTGCCAAACTAAGTTTTTCCTTCTCTGGAACGTTGTAAGCCGTCAAATCTTGCTTTATGTTGTTTTTATTTTTTACATGATTTTAATACCTTTTCATTCCGAATACGATTAACTTGGAAGGTGTTTATTAATAAGTTTACAATTATAAAGTGTAGTTACATTTCTTATGTTTAATATAATTACCGAATAAATTCTTATGTTAAATATAATTACCGAATAAATTCTTATGTTAAATATAATTACCGAATAAATTCTTATGTTAAATATAATTACCGAATAAATTCTTATGTTAAATATAATTACCGAATAAATTCTTATGTTAGATATAATTACCGAATAAATTCTTATGTTAGATATAATTACCGAATAAAATCTTATGTTAAATATAATTACCGAATAAATTCTTATGTTAAATATAATTACCGAATAAATTCTTATGTTAAATATAATTACCGAATAAATTCTTATGTTAAATATAATTACCGAATAAACTAAGGAATGTTGAATCTGTTCAATCTGTTGAAGTTGCGCTGGTGTCAAGGTCACTGGATTCTGTACACAGAATTAATCATTGTACACAGAATTCACCGTACACATAATTTCACTGTACACAAAATTCACTGTGCATATAATATATCACCCTACACAGATTATATCACTGTACACAGAATTTATCACTAGTTACACGTAACATATCAATGTGCACAAGATATACCACTAAACACAGAATATATCACTCTACACAGGATAAATCACTATACACAGAATGTATCACTGTACACAGTATATAATCACTGTACATAGAATATATCACTGTACACAAATAAAGAATATCGCATTGTACAAAGAAAATGGCAAAAACTGTAAAAGCTTATCCTAATTTATAAAAGGCCATGTGCGCTCTTCTCTCTCTCTCTCTCTTTCTCTGTCCGCAAAAAATTTTCGCCGGACATCACGTCAGAATCGGCAGCGGTATATGGAGAACTTTTTACGGACTTTTGTTGAAAATAATATGTTAGATGTTTTAAATGTATAACCACAATTTTACTTAAAGAAGAAAAATAAAAATTAAAGGCGTATTCGAATGTAGAGAAACAGTATTATTTATGCAACCGGAAAAGCATTAATACATGTGAAAAAGAACGCATAAAACTGTGACGTCACTATTGCTTATACATTAACTAATGACGTCATCTGCCGTGTTAAGAATGAAAAGAAATGAACTATTTCATTCAAATTTGATTTAGATCTACGTACACTATGAAATGTATACAATACAATTTTTCCGGCCTAAACTCATAAAATTTATTTTATGTATTTGGATTCTAGATCTAGAGATTCTAGATCTAGACTAAATCTAAATCTAAATCTACGCAATAACTAGATCTAGACGTAGACGCTAAGATCTAGATTTAGACTCTAACTTCTCTAAAATCAATTCCAAAAATAAATTTCTATATTAGGACTAAACTATTTCAAGACTTATTTATTTTATACAAAATCTTTGTTTGGAACTGGCTAATTTGGGATAAAAAATTAATTTGAAAGAATAGGCATATTCGCGTAAGTTAAGATTTTAAAATACGTGTTTCATTCTCCGTATTTTATAAGGTGCCTAAATAGCGGAGATGTTAGTGTACATTAAACCACGCAGGTGGTGCGGGTTCGAGACACAGCAAGTCAACTTGGTTAATGTATTCTTTTTTATTATGCTCGGGCTAAACTTAAAAAAAAAATTCTTTTAGGAATCTAGATCTAGATCTAGATTGTCGGGTGTCCGATAGGGCACTTCCCGGCGCCGCAGGCGCTTCAAATTTGGCATGATCTTGCCTTGGTGCGACAGAACACGGGGGCCGGTTGGCCGAAAAGTCTACGATGTGGGGGTCAAAACTGACCTCGACTGACCGGTACCTTATATGAGCTATTAATCGAAAAAAAATATCCACGGAGGAACCTCTTCATAACTCTTGAGGTCGTAGACCGACCTTCGGGCGAATTAATTAAGCATTCAAATTCTCAATGTTTTCGAAAGCCTAAGCGAAGCTGGGCAGCATGCCTAGTTATTTATAAAGGCTAGTTTTCGTTGTTTTGTTAAATATTAATTATTACCGAATACAGAAGTTCAGGTTGTTGTAACTCCGACCAATCAACGTTTCGTTTCTACATGACAGAAAATAAACACCATTGTTAACATTCTACACAGTACACATAATATATCACCATATACAGAATATATCACTGCAAACAGGATATTTTACAAAAGACAGAAAATGTCAGTATACACAAAATAGATCACTGTATATATATATATATATATATATATATATATATATATATATATATATATATATATATATATATATATATATATTTACAGAAAAATATATTACTTTAAGTAGAGTATATTACCGTACATGTCACTAAAACAAATGTATCACTTTACACATGATATATCACCGTACACAGAATATTTCACTGTACATAGGATATATTTCAGTACAAACAGTACAGACAGGATTAAAAAAAAATTGTCGAAATCATAATTCAGATATTTTGCACGGTTGCAAGCCACCCTTTAAATTGGGCCTACGATTAAGTGGCCTGGTGTACAAAAGCGAAAACTTTCAAAATCTCATTTAATTGTGATGTATGATTACAATAATTTCTATACAATCTATATAAGAAAAAGTAAAATGGATTTGTCTTATCAAATGAATTAATACAATTATCGATTTTCTTTGTTTCGTATTGTTCGCTAATGTAATCTCTGTCATAGTTGAGCGGCCAAAGCTTTTACTAAAGAGAGATTTATATTTTTTAGTAAATTAAATAGCTTATTGTTATAAAAGCCATTAAAATGTGTCTTTGTTTCGTTAAAACTTAATTATATAAATTATTACCGAAGCCAGAAGTTCAGGTTTTAGTAACACCGACCAGTCAATGTTTCGTTTCTAGAAGACAGAAGATAAACTCCATTAATGACAAAAAAATATCAGTGTACACAAAATATATCATTGTACACATAATATATCAATTTACAGGAAATATATTACTTTAAGTAAAATATATTACCGTTTATATCACTAAAACAAATATATCAATGTACACACGCAGAAAGATGGGATTGAATAAGTAAAAATGTATAATTCATGATTCAAATATATTTACAAGCCACCCTTTAAATTATTGGACCTACGATTAAGTGGGATGGTGTAAAAAGACGAAAACTTTCAAAATCTCATCTAATTTGGTGTACGATTACAATAATTTTTATACACTCTGTATACATTTTTAAAAAAGGATTTGTCTTAAATGAAATATTATAAAAAGAATCAATTTGCTTTGTTTCGTATAGGTCGCTTAGGGGTCGTCCATAAATGACGTCACACTCGTAGGGGAGAGGGGGGTCCGTAATTTTGTGACGGTGTGTGATGAGGGGGGGGGGGGTCAGATGGTGCGACGTCACACTTTTGCATTATAAAAAAGCAATGCTTTGTTTCGTATAGGTCGCTTAGGGGTCGTCCATAAATGACGTCACAGTCGTAGGGGAGAGGGCGGGTCCGTAATTTTGTGACGGTGTGTGATGAGGTGGGGGGGGGGGGGGGTTCAGATGGTGCGACGTCACACTTTTGCATTATAAAAAAGCAATGTTAGAAAACGAATTTTAGACGTTATTTCGCGTTTTAATAAACTGTTTTAATAAAATGTAATAGGAATTGATTAAAATACTCTATTTTGACAGAGTTCAGACAAGATTTTGGAAAAATATCTATGTTTTAAAAAAATTCATCTGCAATTTTGAGGAGGGTTCTAGGCTGAGGTGTGACGTCATTTGGGGGGGGGGGCTGGCTTTTTGTGTCGATGTGTGACGGAGGGGGGGGAAGGTAAAAATCGTCCAAAAAAGCGTGACGTCATTTATGGAAGACCCCTTATGTAAGCTCTGTCATGGTGGATCGGCCAAAGCTTTTACTAAAGAAAGATTTTCTCATCTTCAGTAAATGTAAAAGCTTATTGTTATAAAGGCTATTTGTCTATTTGCCAAAGCTTTTTTAACAAAGGAAAGATTTTCTCATTTTTTTTTTAGTAAATTTAAAAGCTTATTGTTACAAAAGCCATTAAAAATGTGTCTTTGTTTCGTTAAAAATTAATTATATAAATTATTACCGAAGCCAGTAGTTCAGGTTGTAGTAACACAGACCAGTCAATGTTTCGTTTCTAGAAGACAGAAGATAAACGTCATTAATAACAAAAACAAAATATCAGTGTACACAAAATATATTATTGTACACATAATATATCAATTTACAGAAAATATATTAAATTAAGTAAAAAATATTAACGTATATATCATTAAAACAAAAATAAAAATATATCATTGTACACATAATATATCGCCGTAAATGTAATATTGTAATGTACACAGGATATATTTATGTACACAGAATATATCACTTACTTATGAAATTTTGTCAATCTAACGGAAACGGTACTGAACTTATCGTGTTCACATACACACGCAGAAAGATGGAATTGAAAAAATAAATTTGTCTAAAACATTATTCATATATTTTGCACTATTACAATCCACAAATCAAACTCGGTCTACGATTAAGTGGACTGGGATGGTGTTAATAGGCGAAAACTTTCAAAATCTCACTTTGGTGCACGATTACAATAATTTCAATACACTGTGTACAAGAAAAAGTAAAAAGGATTCGTTTCATTGAATGGGAGGATAAAAAAAAATCAATAATTTAAAAAAAAATTAAAAATTTTAAAAATTAATAAAAATTAATAAAATCAATTTCCTTCCTTTCGTATAAGTATTTAAAAATTTGTCTTATCAAATGAAATAATATAATAAAATCAATTCCTTCCTTTCGTATAAGTATTGTTCGCTAATGTAATCTCTATCATAGTTGAGCGGCCAAAGCTTTTACTAAAGAAAGATTTTCTCCTTTTTTAGTAAATTTAAAAGCTTATTGTCACAAAAGCCATTAAAAATGTGTCTTTATTTTGTTGAATGTTATTTATTTAAATTATTACCGAAGCCAGTAGTTCAGGTTTTAGTAACACCGACCAGTCAATGTTTCGTTTCTAGAAGACAGAAGATAAACGCCATTAATGACAAAAAAATATCAGTGTACACAAAATATATCATTGTACACATAATATATCAATTTACAGGAAATATATTACTTTAAGTAAAATATATTACCGTTTATATCACTAAAACAAATATATCAATGTACACAGAATATATCACCGTAAATTGAATATTTTAATGTACACATGATATATTTATGTACACAGAATATATCACTTACTTTTTAAATTTCGTCAATCTAACGGAAACGGTACTCATATTAACGTGTTCACATACACACGCAGAAAGATGGGATTAAAAAAATTAAATTGTATAAATCATTATTCAGATATTTTGCACTATTACAAGCCACTCTTTAAATAGGGCCTACGATTAAGTGGGATGGGATAAAAAGACGAAAACTTTCAAAATCTCATCTAATTTGGCGTACGATTACAATGATTTTTATACACTCTGTATAAATTTTTAAAAAAGGATTTGTCTTATTAAATGAAATATTATAATAAAAATCAATTTGCTTTGTTTCGTATAGGTCGCTTAGGGGTCGCCCATAAATGACGTCACACTCGTAGGGGAGAGGGGGGGGGGTCCGTAATTTTGTGACGGTGTGTGATGAGGGGGGGGGGGGGCGGGGGTTTCAGATGGTGCGACGTCACACTTTTGCATTATAAAAAAGCAATGTTAGAACAGAATTTTAGACATTATTTCGCGTTTTAAAAAACGGTTTTAATAAAATGTAATAGGAATTGATTAAAATACTCTATTTTGACAGAGTTCAGACAAGATTTTGTAAAAATATCGAAGTTTTAAACAAAATTCATCTGCAATTTTGAGGAGGGTTGTAGGCTAAGGTGTGACGTCATTTTAGGGGGGGGGGAGGGTCTGGCTTTTTGTGACGATGTCTGACGGAGGGGAAGGGGGAGGTAAAAATCGTCCAAAAAAGCGTGACGTCATATATGGATGACCCCTTATGTAAGCTCTGTCATAGTGGAGTGGTCAAAGCTTTTACTAAAGAAAGATTTTCTCATCTTCAGTAAATGTAAAAAGCTTATTATTAGAAAGGCTATTTGTCTATTTGCCACAGCTTTTTTAACAAAGGAAAGATTTTCTCATTTTTTTTTAGTAAATTTAAAAGCTTATTGTTACAAAAGCCATTAAAAATGTGTCTTTGTTTCGTTAAAAATTAATTATATAAATTATTACCGAAGCCAGTAGTTCAGGTTGTAGTAACACAGACCAGTCAATGTTTCGTTTCTAGATGACAGAAGATAAAGGCCATTAATGACAAAAAAATATCAGTGTACACAAAATATATTATTGTTCACATAATATATCAATTTACAGGAAATATATTACTTTAAGTAAAATATATTATCGTTTATATCACTAAAACAAATATATCAATGTACACAGAATATATCACCGTAAATTCAATATTTTAATGTACACATGATATATTTATGTACACAGAATATATCATTTACTTTTAAAATTTTGTCAATCTAACGGAAACGGTACTCAAGTTATCGTGTTCACATACACACGCAGAAAGATGGGATTGAAAAAATTAAATTGTCTAAATCATTATTCAGATAATTTTGCACTATTACAAGCCACCCTTTAAATTGGGCCTACGATTAAGTTGGATGGTGTAAAAAGACGAAAACTTTCAAAATCTCATCTAATTCGGCGTACGATTACAATAATATTTAAACAATCTGTATAAATTTTAAAAAAACCGATTGTCTTATCAAATGAATTATTATAATAAAAATCAATTTCCTTTCTTTCGTATAGGTCGCTTAATATATAATCTATATCATAGTGGAGCGGCCAAAGCATTTACTAAAGAAAGATTTTCTCATCTTCAGTAAATGTAAAAGTTTATTGTTATAAAGGCTATTTGTCTATTGTTTAAAAATTAATTATATAAATTATTACCGAAGCCAGAAGTTCAGGTTGCAGTAACACAGACCAGTCAATGTTTCGTTTCTAGAAAACAGAAGATAAACGCCATTAAAAACAACAAATATCAGTAAGCACACAATATATCATTGTACACATAATATATCAATTTACAGAAAATATATTACATTAAGTAAAAAATATTAACGTATATATCATTAAAACAAAAATAAAAATATATAATTGTACACATAATATATCGCCGTAAATTTAATATTGTAATGTACACAGGATATATTTATGTACAAAGAATATATCACTTACTTATGAAATTTTGTCAATCTAACGGAAACGGTACTGAACTTATCGGGCTCACATACACACGCAGAAAGATGGGATTGAAAAAATAAGTTTTTCTAAATCATTATTCAGATATTTTGCACTATTACAATCCACAATTTAAATTCGGCCTACGATTAAGTTGACTGGGATGGTGTAAATATGCGAAAACTTTCAAAATCTCACTTTGGTGCACGATTACAATAATTTCAATACACTGTGTACAAGAAAAAGTAAAAAGGATTCGTCTCATTGAATGAGACGATGAAATAAAATCAATAATTTTTTTTTTTAATTAAAAAATTAATAAAAATTAATAAAAACAATTTCCTTCCTTTCGTATAAATATTTAAAAATGTGTCTTATCAAATAAACTAATATAATAAAAACAATTTCCTGCCTTTCGTATAAGTATTGTTCGCTAATGTAATCTCTGTCATAGTTGAGCGGCCAAAGCTTTTATTTAAGAAAGATTTTCTCCTTTTTTAGTAAATTTAAAAGCTTATTGTTACAAAAGCCATTAAAAAATGTGTCTTTGTTTTGTTAAATGTTAATTATAAAAATTATTACCGAAGCCAGAAGTTCAGGTTTTAGTAACACCGACCAGTCAATTTTTCGTTTCTAGAAGACAGAAGATAAACGCCATTAAAAAAAAATATCAGCTTACACAAAATATATCACTGTACACATAGTATACCAATTTACAGAAAATATATTATTTTATGTAAAATATATTACCGTAAATATCACTAAAACAAATATATAAATGTACAAGAATATATCACAGTAAACCAATATTTCACTGTACGCAGGACATATTTCTGTAAACAAAATATCACTTACATATGAAATTTCGTCAACCTAACAGAAACGGTACCGAAGTTATCGTGTTCACACACACACGCAGAAAGATGAGGTTATTCTGTGTTTATTACTTCAAAAAAATAGCTAATCTATATCATCATCCTTTATATTCCGTATACAATATAGTGGTGAGGTGTAAAACGGCGAAAATTATTATAATGTATTTTAATGATTTTTTACACGATGTCAATGCATTATCTATAGGCCTACTGTGTAAGCAAAAGAAAAAGGATTTTTTTTTTACCAATAGGCTTGAAAAGTCTTTGTAATCAAACTAAAAAAATGTCTTTAAAAAATAGGCAAACTATATACAGTTCTAGCTACATTTTTTTTAAAATTACAGCCGTTTGGTGAAAATTGATTACTCTCATTTTCAGATATTTTTTTATTGAGCATAAGCCGTTAAAAAGCCGTTTTGAATTATTTTATCAATTCAAATATTTTAAAAAAACCGCCCTGAACAACTCCTTGAAGTCAACCGGAGTTGTCAGGGCAAGTAAAATAATGAAAGTCTGGACAATTGTTTTCCATGAAAAAATACACAATATCACCACAACACCCTAACTCTACTAATCCAATTTTTTTTTAAGTGTTAGCTAAATTACTATAATATTACTATTAATTATTTGTTTCAATATTTTTAGCCTTAATAAAACCGGAAGTCATTTTGTAAATATTTCTTAAATGTTATAAAAATATTCAAGTTTGGTTGAAAATATTCTATCTGGCAACAACCACTTGGAACATTTTGGAACCAGCTTTTCAAGGCTATAGCAGTAAAATTAGAATATCACAATTTTCTTTAGTAAAAGCCTAGGTCGCTGATAGATTATCTGGCTAAGGTTAGATGCCAAAGCTTTTATTAAAGAAATATTTTCTTATCTAGAGGGTTCTTAAAAGTCTATTTCAAGAACTGTTATTTCTATTTGTTGTGTTAAATCTCTTTACCGAATACATTATGGACTGTTGAAACAGTTGAAGCTGCCCCGGTGTCAAGGTCATTGAGGGGTCAACAAAGTTTCGTTTCTAATTGCCAGAAGATAAACCCCATGGTTAAAATTCTATACTGTACACAAAATATATCACTGTACACACAATATAACACTGTACACGTAACAATATATCACTGCAGACAGAATATATGAAGACCAGTTACAGTCAATGTTTCTCTTCTAATTTACTAAAAAACAAATTAGTCGTTTCTGGCAATGCACAAAAACATATTTTAAAAATAAAAATAAAGAATTTTAGCTTCTGTGCTAACCTAAATAAATATTCTAAAAACCTACAACGGTCCATGCTTTTAAAAACTAATATTTTCTACCGTGCAAAAAGCGAAAACTTTCAAAATCTCAATTAATTTTGGTGTACGATTACAATAATTTCTATACACTCTGTATAAGAAAAAGTAAAAAAGGATGTCTTATTAAATGAAATAAAGAAAGTCAATTTCCTTTCTTTCGTATTAGTCGCTAATGTAATCTCTGTCATAAAAGAGAGACCAAAGCGTTTACTAAAGTGATATTTTCTCATCATTAGTTACTTTAAAAGCTCATTGTTATAGAGGCTATTTTTCTATGTTTCGTTAAAAAATTGTTATTACCGAGTACAGAAATTGAGGCTGAATCTGTTGAAGAAACTCCGACCAGTCAACGTTTCGTTTCTAGAAGACAGAAGATTAACGCCATTGTTAACATCGTACACTATACACAGAATATATAATTGTACACAGAATATATCACTGTGCACACAGTATATCAATGTACACATGGTATATCACTGTACACAGAATGTATCTATGGACACCGTATGTTCTACTGTACACACTAAAGACCAATTGCAGTCAATTTTTCTCTTCTTAACTACAAAAAAAAGTTTTGTCGCTGAATGACTAAGTACAAAAACATAATATTTTAAAGAAATAATTAGTAATCTTTGCTTCATTGCGTTTTTTATATAAATATCCCAAGAGGCAAGAATCTGTCATAATTTGTATAAAAAATATTTTTTTTGTGTTGCATTCCGAAACATTAAGATATCTGTAAAGGAAAACATTTCGCGCAATATTTTTAATACACAGAAAACAATGTTTGCATTAGCGCGTTTCTTAATATTTATCTGAAAATGGGATTTGTCTTTGTAATACATAAAACCTGAGTTGGCGTGATATACTTGTAGCATGCTAGCCTGGAGATACGAAAATGTCTAGTTCGAATCCAGATTCAAGTCAGGATAACGTCCCTGAGCCCACACAGCTGTAATGGATACCCATCCTATGTTAGCGAAAGTAAAGGCGGCTGGGAATGGTGCTGACCACACTATCCCTTCATATGCCGAGACCGAGATCTCTAAAACAGATGAACTCTACTTCAACTGCCCCATGTGTTTTTGGCACGAACGGGAAAAGAAAATGAGATCAATAAAAGAATTGGCCGGTCATGTAACCTCTCACATACGTTTGATTAAATAGTGCTTTTCTTATCAGAATGCTTTTAAAAGCTTATTATCATAAAGTTATTTATATGTATATATAAAAGGTTATTACCGAATACCATGGGATTGGTAGAAGTTGTTCTGGTGTCACCAAGTTTGCCCAGTCGATGTTTCGTTTCTGGTTGGAAGAAGATAGACGCCATTGTTAACAATACACTTTGTACACAGAATATATCACTGAACGCAGAATGGTTATATTTGCAGAGAAAATATAACTTGAACCAGAATGTATCACTGTAGACATGCTCACATCTTCTGATAAATGGGTATTACTGTATTCAGATTATATCACTGTACAGATAATATCTTGTTTCACACAGAAATTATTACTGTAAATACAACATATCACTTTTAACAGAATGTGTTATTTACACGTCATACTCATAATATAAAACTATACACAGATTATATCACTGTACAAACAAAAGATCATTGTACAAAGAATATAACACTGAATTAGAGTAAACAGAAAATATCAACATAAAAAATTTAAAATATACCTTTACACAGAATAAATCACCTAAGACAGAATATATAACTGAATACAAAATATTTCACTTTTCACAAAATATATCACTGTGCACGGGGTATAACTCTGCTCACTATTCACTGTACACAAAATATATATCACTCTATACATAATATATCACTGTACACAGAATATATCAGTGTACACAGAATATACCACTATACGCAGGATATATCTCTGTACACAGTATTAATTGTACACCGGATACATCTATGTACACATAATATATCATTGCATACAAAATATATCGCCGTACACAAAATGTAATGTACATGGAATACGTCACTGTACACAGAATAAATGACGACCAGTTACAGACGATGTTTATATTTCAAAATTATAAATAAATACAAATAAGTAAATACAATTGCGGAACAAAAAAAAATCTCCCTCTGATGTTGTTTTGTATTTATATTATTACTTTTGAATACACTCCTTTTTATACCTTTCTTTATTCTTTAGTATGATGCATTTAATAATAATTAAGAAGAAATGTATTTTTCATTTGTTTAGCACAAAATATTAAAATGAGCTTTTCGGGCGATAATTTATGGAGGAGGTTTAAACGGTTGCTTATCTTTCACACTTCAGCTCATGTAGTTTTTTGTCTATGCAATAGTGTGTTAGTTGTAATAGATCTGTTTATTGTTTACAAATTCACTAGTTATTTTGTTGTTGTTTTTTTTTTTTGGCTTATTTTGTGCGAAATGAATAAAGTTCAATACATTTTTCATGTATTTGTTTTTCAAAAAGCGGAAAAAGCGTTTAGTACTACTTTCAATCGACTGAAATCATTCAAAATTTAAAAGACACCAGAGAATAAGATCTATTAACCTAACTTTTTAAAAAAATCAAGATATAGGATTTTGAGAAACCGAAAGTAATGTAAGTCCCACTTCCGTTTACCGGAAATCTTTGATAGAAAACTACAATATAATATAGCTGAAACGATACTCAAGTTATCGTATTTACATACAGAAAGAATGATAATAATAAGAATTTCCAACTCAGAGAGTAGTAAAACGTCGAGATTTTCGAATCTCGATTTTAATTTTTTGCACGACTACAATATTTCTTTTATACTCCTTATACGAGAAACTAAATAGGCTTTGTCTTATAGGCCTACATTGCAGCGAAACAAGAAAAACTAATTTTGATACTTAAGTAAAAAAATACATTGTTCGCTCATGAATTCTACGGCTTAACTTTTGCAAAGGAAATATTTTCTGATATTCAATGCATTTATAACATTATTATTTATAACGGTTTCAATTTCCTTTCTTTCGTATAAGTATTGTTCGCTAATGTAATCTCTGTCATAGTTGATCGACCGAAGCTTTTACTAAAGAGAGATTTTCTCATCTTTAGTAAATTTAAAAGCTTATTGTTATATAGGCTATTTGTCTTTGTTTTGTTAAATATTAATTATATAAATTATTACCGAAGCCAGAAGTTCAGGTTGTAGTAACACCGACCAGTCAATGTTTCTTTTCTAGAAGACAGAAAATAAACGCCATTGTTAACATTCTATACAGTACACAGAATATATCATGGTCACAAAAATCACTGTACACCGAATATATCACTGTGTATGGAATATATTACTGTACACAGAATATATTACTGTACACAGATTATATCGATGCAAACAGGATATATCACTAAAAGCAGAAAATATTAGTATACATAAAAAATAGCACTTTACACATAACATATCAATTTACAGAAAATATATTACTTTAAGCAGAGTATATTACCGTATATATCACAAAAACAAATATATCACTGTACACAGAATATATTACCATATTCAGAATATTTCACGGTTATATTTCTGTACATACAGAGAGATTTTCTCACCTTTAATAAATTTAAAAGCTTATTTTTATAGAGGCTATTTGTCTTTGTTTTGTTAAATATTAATTATATAAATTATTACCGAAGCCAGAAGTTGAGGTTGAAGTAACACCGACCAGTCAATGTTTCGTTTCTAGAAAACATAAGATAAACGCCATTGTTAACATTCTACACAGTACACAGAATATATCACTGTAACAGAATATATCACTGTACACAGAATATATCCAGAATTTATTACTGTGCACAGAATATATATCTAGTCTGTGTACTCACTGTACCCAGAATATATCTCTATTATTTGTATTCGATGTACAAATAATATATTACTGTACACAGAATATATCAATTTGCAGAAATTGTATTAATTTAAGCAGAGTATATTACCGTAAATATCACTAAAAAATTTATCACAGTACACAGAATATATCTATACACAGAGCATATTACTGTACACAGTATATATCACTTTTCACGGAACATCTGACGACCAGTTACAGTCAATGCTTCTTTTCCAAATTACAAATTAAAAAATCTTGTTTTTATGAATATGTACTTGTACCTAATTTAAAAAAAAATAACTATATTCTAGAAATTTTTTGCTTTAGTGCTTTCCGATATAAATATCCAAAGATGGCAACTAGTTTTGTTGTTAATTATTTTAAAAACTTGAATTTAACTTCCTTCCTCTGTCTGTCGCAGTCTGTGGACAGTCAGTCTGTCGTCATAGATCGAAAAGAGCGAGCAAAATTTCGGGCACTTCTAACTGACAGATTCGTTTTAAAGTTGGCACGTGGGTCAAGACTTGAAGACAATTTAATCTGACATCAAATTTGACTTAATTGGATGCCTAATTAATTTAATTTTTTTATGAATTAGATTTTCTGAAATTAGTAGTCTGTCTCACTACTACTATTATTATTATACGAACGTGATCATGTTCATTAGGTGCGTAATAGTTATTTGTCAGTCAATTCTCTTGTTTTAAAAATTTTAAAGTACTGAATAAACATTGCATAAAAAAACGTTTAATAACAAGCTTTTATGTAATAATGCAATAAAAATGAAAAAAAATTATTTTCTTTAAACGAATTATAATATTATATATATTAATACTGTTTAATAAATTACTATAATCAAAAGCGTGGATCTCTTGCTAAATATTAGTAAAAGTATCCAATCGATAATATAGTGACCCGCGCTACTTTTTCTTCTATGTTTTTCTGATATTCAATGCATTTATAAGCTTATATCTATAAAGGCTATTTATATTTCTTTGTTAAATGAAAATTACCGATACAATTCCAAGCAGTGAAATCTGTTCTGGTGTCAAGTAGTCAAGTAAGCCTCTTCTCTGAATGACAGAAGATAAACGTCATGGTTAACATGCTACAGTATACACATATTGTATAACTGTACACAGAATATACCACCGTACAAAGGATATCAATGTACACAAAATATATCTTTGTTCATAGGATATATCAATGTAAACAGTATATATCATTCTACACAGAATATATCATTGTACGCAAGATATATTTCTGTACACAGAACATATCACTGGACACGCATTATTATGTATTGTATTTCTTATCTTTAATGCATTTTAAATCATAATAGTATATTGTTTTTTTTGTATTAATTTTCGTTTCTATTTGATATTATTACCGACAATACTGGATATTGAAACTGTTGTAGAATCTGCGTCAAGTTCACGTTTTTTCTCTAGGAAAAAAAAAGATAAATGCCATTGTTAACATTCTACAAAGTACACACAATACATCGTCTTAAATGCAATTAATAGAACGAGCCGACCCGCGGCATATGATACGCCGCTATTTTTTCTACTTTTCAGTAATTCATAATTTGTGAATTTGACAGTACCAACGCTGCCACTGAAAATATTTCTTTATAACACTATAAGTAGCTCGTTAAGGACGATAACCCCCCCCCCCTCCTCCCCCCCCCCCCTCCGTTAAAGTAAACTCCACTTAGTTACCCCCCCCCCCCCCCCACGTTTAAAATCGTTTCAAACTAAATTATTTGCCCCTAAGAGTCGTCACTAAACCCGGCTCTGCTTGTAAACATTTAGCGTGAACCACAGCTCACCAGACCATGTAGGGGTGGGGGTGGTAGGGAGCGCGCTTACAGCTTGTTTTCTAGCGTCTACCAGAAGAGAATTATATATATAGATAATAGTGTAAACTTCATTTGTCTTTGTTCTGTAAAATATTATTACCGACAAATATAGTTGAGGTTGATACTGTTGTAGAATCTGCGTCAAGTTCACGTTTTTTCTCTAGGAGAAAAAAGATAAACGTCATTGTTAACATTCTACAAAGTACACTGAATATATCATTACACATAGATTTTTAAAATACACGACTAATAATGGCATCAGCGCATCAAAAAAAAATATGAAAAATTAAGCGGGATCAAGCTTTTACTTTATAGGGCTTTTCTTATCTTAAATGCAATTAAAAGCATAATAGTATAAACTTCATTTGTCTTTGTTTATTTAAAATATTATTACCGACACATTTAGTTGAGGTTGAAACTGTTGTGGAATCTGCGTCAAGTTCACGTTTTTTCTCTAGGAAAAAAAAGATAAACGCCAATGTTAACATTCTACAATGTACACTGAATATATCGTTGTACTCAAATTATATCATTTTACGCAGAACATATAATTGTACACAGAATATATTAGTGGACACAGAATATATAGCTTTACTTAGCAATTTCGCTGCTTACAGAATATATCACGGTACGTTATAAAGATTAAGGTTCACCAGATATATCGCTGTACAGAAAATATATCATTTTATACAAAACCAATTACTTTACACAGACTAGATGAGTGCTAGCTACGTACAATACGTCGTTTCAAAATTACAAAAAAAAATTGTCTTCTTATTCCATGCCTATGTACAAATACCTTATTTTTTAAAATAAGGCTAATAACTGTTTTTTTACTGTGCTAACCAAAACACAAAGATATCTTGAAAAAAATAAATGTGTCATGGTATATTTTAAAAACACAAGACTAATAAGGGCATCAGCGCGTCGAAAAATTATCTGAAAAATTAAGCGGATCAAACTTTCACTTAATAAGACTTTTCTTATCTTAAATGCAGTTAGAAGCATAATAGTTTAAACTTCATTTGTCTTTGTTTCTTTAAAATATTATTACCGACACATTTAGTTGAGGTTGAAACTGTTGTGGAATCTGCGTCAAGTTCACGTTTTTTCTCTAGAAAGAAAAAAGATAAACGCCAATGTTAACATTCTACAATGTACACTGAATATATCGTTGTACTCAAATTATATCATTTTACGCAGACATATCATTGTACACAGAATATATTAGTGGACACAGAATATATAGCTTTACTTAGAAATTTCACTGCTTACAGAATATATCAATGTACGTTATAAAGATTAAGGTTCACCAGATATATCGCTGTACAGAGAATATATCATTATAAACAGAATCAATTACTTTACACGGACTAGATGAGTGCTAGCTATGTACAATACGTCGTTTCAAAATTACAAAAAAATATTCTTCTTATTCCAAAACTATGTACAAATACCTTAGTTTTAAAATAAAGATATTAACTGTTTTATTACTGTGCTAACCAAAACACAAAGAAATCTTGAAAAGAATAAATGTGTCATGGTATATTTTAAAAACACAAGACTAATAAGGGCATCAGCGAGTCGAAAAATTATCTGAAAAATTAAGCGGATCAAACTTTAACTTAATAAGGCTTTTCTTATCTTAAATGCAGTTAGAAGCATAATAGTATAAACTTCATTTGTCTTTGTTTCTTTTTAAAATATTATTACCGATACATTTAGCTGAGGTTGAAACTGTTGTTGAGTCTGCGTCAAGCTTACGTTTTTTCTCTAGAAAAAAAAGGGTAAACGTCATTGTTAACATTCTACAATGTACGTTTAATATATCATTACACATAGATTTTTAAAATACACGACTAATAATGGCATCAGCGCGTCCAAAATATATATAAAAAATTAAGCGGGATCAAGCTTTTAATAAATAGGGCTTTTCTTATCTTAAATGTAGTTAGAAGCATAATAGTATAAACGACATTTGTCTTTGTTTCTATTAAATATTATTACCGATACATTTAGCTGAGGTTGAAACTGTTGTTGAGTCTGCGTCAAGTTTACGTTTTTTCTCTAGAAAAAAAAAGGGTAAACGTCATTGTTAACATTCTACAAAGTACACTGAATATATCATTGCACATAGATTTTTAAAATACACGACTAATAATGGCATCAGCGCGTCCAAACATTATCTGAAAAATTAAGCGGATCAAACTTTTACTTTTTAGGGCTTTTCTTATCTTAAATGCAGTTAGAAGCATAATAGTATAAACTTCATTTGTCTTTGTTTCTTTAAAATATTATTACCGACACATTTAGCTGAGGTTGAAACTGTTGTGGAATCTGGGTCAAGTTCGCGTTTTTTTTCTAGAAAAAAAAGATAAGCACCATTGTTAACATTCTACAATGTACACTATTATATCATGGTACACAGAATATATCACTGTACTAAGCATATAACACTTCACATAGAATTTACTGTACACAGCATAAATTACTGTACACAGAATATATGAATACCAGTTACAGTTAATGTTTTTCTTCTAAATTCTTTCTTTTCTATACCTACACATTGGTGTAAGCTTTTACTAAAGAGTTACTTATCATCAGTGCAATAAAAAAATTATTATAAAGGTTACTTCTAGTTGATTAATAAATGTTATTACCAATATATTTATGCCAGAATTCAAAAGACTTAACCAGTCGATGTTTCGTTTCTTGATGATAGAAAACAAACGCCATCGTTAACATTTATATTATATGAAAAATAAATAACTGAACACATTATATATATATATATATATATATATATATATATATATATATATATATATATATATATATGTACACAAAGTATAGCCCTGTACGCAGAATGTAACAGTGCAATAGTGCAGAGAATAGTACACTTTAAACAGATTTTGTCAATATGGTAATATAATACCAATATTCACAATTACAAAACGAAAGTATCATAAACATATCCAAAAAATTACTTGAACTAGAGGATTTGTCTTTAAAAAACGCGTTATGAAATAATAAAAACTTTTTTTTCCTTAAGATTAGTTTAATCTGTGGCACAGCTAAGCGGCGAAATTTTTTTACTAAAGAGAGCTTTTCTTATCTTTAATCCATTTAAAAGCATAATAGTATAAACGTAATTTGTTTTTCTTTCTGTTAAATATTATTACCGAATAAATTTGACTTATGGTCTGTTGAATCTGTGACCAGTCCAAGTTTTTTCTCTAGAAAAAAAGTGAAAAAAAAAGCCATTGTTAACATTCTGAAATGTACACTGAATATAGCATTGTACACGAAATATATAACTTTAAAAAGGATATATCAGTGGAAACAACGTATATTGCTTTACTTAGAATATAAAATGATCAATGTTTTAATGAAGAGTGCTTTTTTTCTATCTTAAATGCAGTTAATAGTATTATAGTAAAAACTTCGTTTAATTTTGTCATTGTTTCTGTTAAATATTATTACCGACAAAACTAGTTGAGGTTGAAACTGTTGTAAAATCTGCGTCAAGTTCACGTTTTTTCTCTAGAAAAAAAGGTAAACGCCCTTGTTAACATCCTACAATGTAGACTATTTAAATCATGTACACAGAATATCACACTATATTAAGTATATTACAATTACATAAAATTTACTGTACACAGCATAAATTACTGTACACAAAAAATATTAAGACCAGTTATAATGTTTTTCTTCTAAATTACAAAAAATGTCGTTGTATGTCTATGTACACATTAGCAGTTCATGATGTCTAGGTTACCCGTTAGAGCTTTCACAAAAAAAAGAGATTCATTTATTATTTTTATTGCATTTATAATCATAATAGTATAAACGTCTTTTGTCTTTGTTTCTGTAAAATTTTATTACCGACAAAACTGGATATTGAAACTGTTGCAGAATCTGTGACAAGTCCAAGTTTTTCGTCTAGAAAGAAGATAAACGCCATTATTAATATTTTACAATGTACAATAATTATATATAGACTCAAGGAAAAACTATATGGGCATACGCAGATCTGGAGATCATAGTCCAGTTCATACACGAAGTTGGACTTGTTGTTTAAATCCTCCAACATAAACTCAACTAAGAACGCTGAAGAAAATATTGTACACAGAATATATCACTGTACATGCATAGTACACTGTACTTAGAATTTATTGTACAAAGATTCTATGAAACCAGATACAGTCAATGTTTTTCTTCAAAATTACAAAAATTGTCGCTGTATGTCTATGTACATATCAACAGTTCATGCTGGCTATAGCTTAGGTTATCTGTTAAAGCTTTTACAAAAGATAGTTTCATTTATTGTATTTTTTATTGCATCTATAAGCATAATAGTATGAGCGTCATTTGGCTTTTTTAATGTTAAATATTATTACAGACAAATACAATTGAGGTTGAATCTGTTGTAGAAATGTTAATAATTGCGTTGATATTAATTTTTCTAGAAACAATATTATGAACGCAATAGTTAACATTCTTTAATGTACACTGAACATATCATTGTACACAGTATATATTATTTTCATAGAATATTTCACAAACAAAACAACAAAGTTTAGTATCAAACAAAACAACAAAGTTTAGTATCAAACAAAACGACAAAGTTTATCGTCAAAATCAAAGTTTAGGGTCAAACAAAACAACCAAGTTTAGGGTTAAACAAAACAGGTCAAACAAACAACTCACTTCCTTATCTGCAGGTCTGGCACCCACCAGCCCGAGGGCTACGACGGTCAACAGAGTTAGGGTCAGCATTGTCTTCTGCTCATAGATGAAACAGTAAAGGACTGGATTAACAGAACAGACCAAAGTTTATGGTTAAGGCTGGAGTTAAGATTAATGGTTATAAAGTTTAAATATATATATACATATATATATATATATATAAATAAATAAATATATATATATATATATATATATATTTATTTATTTATTTATTGATATATATATATATATATATATATATATATATATATATATATATATATATATATATATATATATATATATATATATATATATATATATATATATATATATGCACATTTATAAGAATAATTCTTAGTTATACCATAGAAATACTAACAATAAAACTTGACACATAACGAGTCCTTATATAATAGACTTTATTGCACTCTTTTTTTTGTTTCTTAAAGATAAGCTAATTAAAAACGTTATCATTCGCTTAGGCAGTAGCGTACGCAGGGGGGGGAGCAGGGGGAGCGGCCGCTCCCCCTCTGGCCATTTTCAGCAAAGTGGCGCCTTTTTGGAAACTTTTTAAACTCAAAGTTTTAAACAATGATATTTGTTAAAAAAATATTTTTGATAGGCACATCTATGTAAATCACAAGATTTCTTTTCATGCAGCAATTACGCATTATTGCACTAGTCTAGTAGTGTCTACGTTTACAACACGTATTAACAGCTGCATCAGTTTGCCATTCTAAAAATAACCATTACGATGCATTCCAATGTTTAAAAAACCTCTACGAGTAGTACCACTTGGCAAGAGGGGTGTTAAGTTTAAGGCAAATGTATAATGTATTTGCTTACGAATAATTGATTTAGAAAATGTTATACATAAAACTTCACACATAATTACTTTATATATACAGTTTGAATCGTGTGATTAATTTTTAAAAGATTACATTACAGAAACAAATACAACTGATGTGGCACCTCTATTTAAATTTACTTATGGGCAAACTGCGTAGTGGTGGGGAAATTTTGACAAGGTCAACAATGTCATCACGATGAAGTAGTAGTATTCTTACAGTTTGGGCGATAGTGATTACAATTACAAATTATATGAAACAGTTACAACCCCCCTCCTCCATGGACCCCTCTGTAAAAAAATATTGTCATAATACCACTGCTACTTATTTAAATCTATTTCTGTAATATATATTTGTGTAATATATATGTAATATATATGTATGTTTAGCACAGTCATCTAAAAACTGACGCTATTTTCACTCTGAGTTGGTTATCTCCCCCCTCCCCCCCCCCCCCACGCCACACACCTCACCACCACAATTGTGGAGAGCGACATTAATGTCACACCTAGGTATACACTGGGTTGGATAATTGACCTAAAGTGACCGGACAGTGGTGAATGAAGTTGAACCGCCCCCCCTAACCAACCCCGAACTGATCTGTTAAGTACATGTAAAAAAAAAACGCGTAATGATGTACCAAAGTACCATGTCGCCAGAAAATTAGCTTTTTAAACGTAAAACTCTGTGAATATTGTTTTTGCAATTACCAGTAAAGAGGTGTGTGATCAATACATGGATCTAACCCATACCTATCACTATGTTAAAAAATGATCTTCAAAGAACACAATGAAGCAGTATTTAATTAAAAATATATGATCTGAACTTAAAGACCGATATTTAGTTAAATGTAGGATGATATTCCGTAAATTTTCTATTATAACGAAAAGCGTGGTTTTATACCAACTCTGATTTTAAGAACTTTCATTATGTTGTAAAACTTTAGCATTTACAATGACGATATATTAAATTATGATTATAGACAAAAACATTTTGTAAACACGAATAGTGTTGAACAATTATATTATATTCTAAAGTAATTATTTATTTGTTTTGATATTTGTAATTATATATGTAGATATATAATTATTTATATTAAGAGAGTGATTATTTCCCCTATTTCACTTGTCGTAAATAATTTCCCAGGAATTATTATGTAAGAAATTTTTTGCACAAGAATTACAAAACAGATTGTGTTAGGTTCATTGTTTTTGGTTGTAGTGTGTGTATATTTGGTTTTTTTTTTTGTTTAACTTGATACAATTTTTGTTTTGTCGGCCTACATTGTGTGTTTTTTCTTATTTCTTCAGAGTGCTACTTCCAATTAATTTTACATCATAGCGCAATGACATACAGCTAGTAATTATATATATATATATATATATATATATATATATATATATATATATATATATATATATATATATATATATATATATATATATATATATATATATATATATATATATATATATATATATATATATATATATATATATATATATATATATATATATATATATATATAATACACGTATATAGAACGTGTTAAAAATTCGGCGCCTTTTTTTACTCTTTTCGCTCCCCCTACAACGAAAACCTGGATACGCCTCTGCGCTTAGGGATTGCATTTTTTTTTATTAAAAATGTTTGCATGAGTGAATTTACTTTAAACCACATAAAAATATATAATCAGGTTTCTGCTACATACTTTTAAATAAAGGGTAAAATATTAAATTTTACCTAAGCATTTTAGGTTCATCTAAAGCAGGGGTTCCCAACCTTTTTTTACTCTAGAGCACATTCTAAAATATCGGTAGGGTGGCGAGCACCACCTATTTTAATCGACAAACTCCTTCCATAACTTGTCATTTACCATAATTTATTTTCTTTTTTCTTATTTTCTTATAGTCATAGTGTATTAATAAATAATAAACAAAAATGTTTTTTTTTCAAATTGCACACACACAGAGAAATGTATTTACAAAACGTAAAGAAAGTAAACAAAACAAATAAATACAAAGAAAACATTTAATTAAAAAATATAATAAAGTCAATGTTTGTGATCTTTGGCATTGCATTTCATTGGCCAGAGCTTCATAATTAGGAGCGTATGACGATAATCCTGTTAGCAGACAATCATAGAGATGCTCAACGGTGAGTCGAGATCTATATCTTGATTTTTATTAAGTTCATGTTTGAAAACAATGATTCGCATAAATATGTCGAACCGAAAAATGATTCAAATGACACTAGCCGTTCCAGGCTAGTGTAAATAGTGCAGTCTGGCTCGCCGCTAGACAAGTTGGGACAAGTATCGAACATATTTAATAAACCTAGGCAGTCAAAAAAAAATTATAACTGTAACATATGAATAAAAATAAATCACATTTTAAAATAATGTTTATGAAAAAAATTCTGTCTCTGTCGAATAGTGAGAGGCGGGCACATAGGAATCGTTCAGCGGGCGCCATAGCGCCCGCGGGCAAAGGGTTGGGAACCCCTGATCTAAAGTGTCCTATATTAATACAATTATTTTTAATTTTTTTTAATTTTTTAAAACCCCTTTTAGCAGTAAGCTGTTCTTAATAAATCATTATAAAAATTTGCAGTCTGTTTATTTATATTTTTAAATAAATAATTTACTGCAGTAAATTTGTTTTTCACTAAATATTATGACCTAGCGTGCCCGTCCCACGTTGCTGTAATCTTGTCCAACGCACCAGAGCGAGGAAACGTTTTATAAGGGTTTCGTTAATACACTGCCAATCGAGTATTATTAGAAGCATGACATCATTTTCTAAAACGGGGTAACTTAAATGTGAACAAAGCCAGCGTTATGTATTTCTTGGATTTTAGTTGTTGGGGCGCGGCTTTGTACACTATACTTGCAACGCGACTCCCAGTTGTCAGTGGCGTCGAGGGGCGCTCTATGAAACCATCGCCCTAAGTCTATCCCCCCCCCTTGTGCAGGACGCCCAATCAACTAATCCCAGGTGCTAAGAATAGATAGTCGCTGGTAAACTATGGGCGCCCTACCGCTCTCTACAGCCAGGGCGCCGCTCACAAAAATTATATACTTATTAAATCGCATAAACCTTACCAGCAGTAATCTCAACAACCTCACAAAATTTCATGGCGATCTGATGAAAGTTGCAGTAATACATAGAAAACAAACAAACACACTCATTCATTCATTTACATATGTTGTTTATACAAAAATGGAATTTAAAAATGGGTATAGGACTTTAATAATAAGCATATTTCAGAATCAACTTCTAGTCAGGGGCGGAACTACAGTGCCGCCAGACCCCGCAATGCGGGGGGGCCCACGCCATTTAGGGGCCCATAGACGACCATAATTAATTTTATATAGTTAAAAAAAATAATTTTCTTGCATTTTTGACTTGACGGTAAAAGCGTGTGTAAATAACAAACATATCTACTACAGTAGTTATGTTATACAGTAGCTAACACATGATGTTGCGTAAAAAAATGCCTTAGATGTAGTGTGTAAGATAGGCAAACGTTCCATGACTTATTTCCCTTTTCTAAATAGTCAAATGGGGGTGCTCATTAGCTCCTATTAATATATTTGTACTAAACAAATTAAAAAGCAATTGCTTCTCTTCATTATTATTTTTTTGAAAAATACTTACTAAAGAATGAGATAGCATAAGAAGGAAATATATTTAAAACAAATAATATAAATACAAAAGAAAAAAAAATAAACATAACACGAGAAACCATTACAAATTCAAAGCTTTCACGCTTTATCTTCCTTTGACCTTTTACAGCAAACATATTGAATAGTTCCAGAAAAAAAATTAGTTCTAGAGTCTTACTTTAAAAAAAAATAATTCAAAATAAACTAATGCACTCACACGCAAGACATGTGTAATTTGTTTAAATTGAGAAAAAAAATACATTTTACCCAAAACCTGATTAGGCCAGAAACGAGTATCAAATGTTTGTATATATATATAAAATATATATATATATATATATATATATATATATATATATATATATATAGGGGGGCCCAGAAATTTTTTTTTGCGGGGTGGCCCTTTTTTTCTAGTTCCGCCACTGCTTCTAGTATGCCTTCATGCTTTTTCACTCATAGCTGTAGCTAGCAGTCTTTGATTACAAATATTCTTGGTTTCGGGGGGAAAAAGTTGAACTAGAAAAAACATAGGCCTACTTAATTTGGTTAGTTTATTTTACAAAATTTGGAAAAACCTGAGGTTTAAGTAGAACTAACATGCCTAATATCAGTGACTAATAAATGTAAATAAAAATAGGCCCAGGTTTATCTTGCGCGACAATTAACTTGTGTCTTTTAAGGATGACGATCTATTTTTACTTTCTTGTATACGAAGTACAGAGGAAGTATTGTAATCGTGCAAAAATTCGAAATCGAAATGTTCACAGATCTCGACCTTTTACAACTCCCAGATTTTAAAAAAAACATAGGTTTGCAATTTAGTCCGTATGTCTGCGAGTGTGTGTGTGTGTTTGTGTGTGTATGTGTGTGTGTGTGTGTGTGTGTGTGTGTGTGTGTGATGATATTTCATATATAAATATTATATCAAATTTGTAGTTTTGTGTTAACTCTTCATCGATTTCCGGGAATCGGAAGTTCAACTTATTCTATTTTTGGTTTTTCAAAAGCATATAACTTGAGTACTGTTTCAGATTGATAGAAGAAATTTCACATACAAGAAAAAGATCTAATTCTCTGCCTTCTTTCATATTGTAATTTCCGTTTACCGGAAGTAGAACTTTACGCTATTTTTGATTTTTCAAAAAACGCATATGAATTTATAAAGTAGTAATAATATTCCGCACTATTGTACACATACTGTTTGCCGTTCACTTTGTGCGCAATTCTTTTTTCAACGAGATTCTATTCTATTTTTAAAAGTTTAGGTAATTAAAAATTGATTAAAAAATCACGTCTATATCCTGAGTTGCCATCCCCCGTAGTTTTATATAAGTAAATTGGAGTAAGTTTAGTGGAGATCACTCCCGGTTTAATTAAAAAGAAATTTACAACGCCCCACCACCACCCTCAATACACCCGAAGATTCTATCGCCTTCCTGCATCAATCGATCCCTTCCTCGCAGGAGGGAGGGGGTCGATATAGTCCACTTTGTGAACCTCTTATCAGTTCGCGTTCACACTACCACACCATTTAGTGAATTACTTTTTATATTTTTTTTATTAGAATCACCCACACGATCCTAGGTTGAAAAGTCTAGTTTTAACCGAAACGTAACAAGATTGAGAACTAGTTACCTCAGAACTGAAATTAACATCTGAAGTTGCATTGAACTCACCACCTGTCTTTTCTCACTTGAATCAGTTTCTAAAAACTGCAGGTAATAGATAACGATGCATGAAAACTGGGGTTTTAGTCCTATCATTTAGGTGCCAATCTTAGTCATGCAGATGATATAGACTTAAGTGTCTTTATAATACACAAAAACATATAAATGTATGAACGTCAATATTTTCTTGATTGGGCTATATTAACCAAAATATTGTTTTCTGTAACATTCAAAGAGAAGCGACTTGACAAAATGAAACTAAGTAACTTTAAATACGAAATAGAAGTTAGTGAGTAGTTAGTGTTTTATTTGTTTTAAACTATGGGGTTATAATAAATGTTGATGGGCGATAACTTTGAGAATAAATGTCGTAGAACTGGAGACCTTTTTTATAGAAACGTTTTAGCTTTATCGTTTAGGTGCTAATCATAGTCGTACAGATAAAATAAACGAAGAAGAAAATGAATTCTATACACCTTTATTGGTCTTTATAATACACAAAAACATGAAAATGTAGGCTATGTACATCGAAATGTTTTTGACTGAACTACATTACCATTCGAAGAGAATGGGCTTGAATAAATGTGCTAAGTAACTTTAAAAACGAAATAGAAAAATGTCAGTATTTAGTGTTTAGATTGTATTAAACGATGAGGTTATAACTTTTTGATGGATGAAGATTTTGAAAACAATTATGTATATATTTAAACCTAAACCATTGGTTAGATTTTGACTACTTCAACTACGGACCTACTCCTGTTGATGGTCTAGGCCTCTTTGTCCTTTCGGAGATCCGCCCATAGTTATGTACATGTACATTTTTAAGTATTACGTGTAAAGCCACTTTTTTAAATATCAATTATCAACAGTAGAGCGAATAAAACTAATTAATTAAAAAGGTTTAATAATTATCCTTGCGGGGGGGGGGGATAATTTTTTTTAAATTCAACTCACGCTAAATATTCCTATTTAAAGTAATATTTATTACGATCTACCAACCTTTTTTTTCATTTCTACCGCATTGATTATTATGCCCAGGCTCATAACTAAATAACTAAATAACTTCTGATTAACATCTGCAGTTGGATTGAACTGACCACCTGTGTAAGAATATTATAGTTGTTTATTTATTGCTAAGATCTCTTAAAATCATTTTTTATTGTTTTTTTTTAAGGGGTGGTTAAATTTGATTTAAGTGTATGAATAAAATTAATGAGCTAAAAAATTCTTTATAATTGTTTGAATTTGCGCGTTTGTGTTTGCGTTTGTGTTTGTGTTTGGTTTTGTTCTGTTCCCAAGTTGGTACATTTAAAAAAGGATTTACCGTGGCGAAGCACGGGTATGCAGCTGGTATATATATATATATATATATATATATATATATATATATATATATATATATATATATATATATATATATATATATAGATAGATAGATAGATAGATAGATAGATAGATAGATAGATAGATAGATAGATAGATAGATAGATAGATAGATAGATAGATAGATAGATAGATAGATAGATAGATAGATAGATAGATAGATAGATAGATAGATAGATAGATAGATAGATAGATAGATAGATAGATAGATAGATAGATAGATAGATAGATAGATATATATATATATATATATATATATATATATATATATATATATATATATATATATATATATATATATATCAGTTGTGTGCCGTGAGGTTTCCCACCTGGGACTAGCAAGAGGGTAGGAGGGCTGGGGACTGTCCACCATGCAATTTCCTGTATAATCAGGTTCTTCTGACGCCTGAATATGTACCTCAAACTACGTATACAGTTATACAATCAGGTGACGAATAAATTATGTTTTAATAGTTTTGAAGTAACAAACAACGCCACAACACCAAACTTCAAACTTCAAAATTTGTGTCCGTTCAAAACTCTTAATTTTGGAGGAATCTTGGGGCATTAATACTAGTGTTCTTAATGGACCCACAATTTGAAAATTCATACAAAATTAGTTTGAAGATATGCACTTCAAATTTTTAGCAGAGTACCCCCAAAATATGGAAGAAGATTATGAATTCATTGTTCATTGGGCTTAAAATATTTTATTTTTTATATTTTATGAATGGTGGAAAACCTACGACGGGGTTAATTTTTCAAGATGGCCGCCGTTGTCATAGTTACCAAGATTTTCCCACCAACTTTTTTTAGTGGGAATACATATGCGGATGTATCTTAATAAAGCTGTAAAGAAATAACTGTTTTCTAACGAGTATTAAAAAAGTTTTTTTTTTTTTTATCGGAGGCTACTCCCTTAAGAAAAAAAAAACATTCGCAATGACAAGATGGGTTCCTAACCCACAAGCAACATGTTGAACGACTTGCTATCGAGCTAACCTCGGCGTCACACATTTGCCTGTCAAGATTTAGGATTTTACATCAGGAGGCGGCGTCACAAAGCGAACACGCGGGCTGCTGCTATAAGGGGATGGAAGCAAACTTCGACCGACCTGACAATATTGACGTCTGCAGGGAACAGATTTGTTCGAAGAGTCTAACCCCTCTTTACAAAGTCAACCTGAGTCTTAGTTCACATTACTGAACACCAATGTAAACTCACTTATTTAGGAGATGAATACTCTATCATTATTAAATGAAAAATTTAGAGATAGATCTAGTACAATATATAAAGAGAGGGTTTTTTTTTTTGGTATTGGGGCCTAGCCTTGTGGAGTCGATTAAAAATATACACAATTTAGAATATGTAGAAATGTTAAATACTTTAATAATCTAAATGTTTCAAGTTTATTTAGAAAAGTGTATAATATTCAGTGTTTATTTCAGAGTTTTTCTCCGGGAGGGCACTTGATATAATAGTTGGGGGGGGGGGACTCAATTTTCCCGGAGGGGGGTGGATGGACACTGGTAAAGTATATATTTTTTATATAAATTTTATTTCGTTCGGGGAGATGGTAGACTTTTTCCGGGGAGGGGGGGGGGGGTGCCCACACGAAGGCATGCCTGAATAAAACTCTGATCATATTGTAAAGGTTTCTAATAGTGTTTTGTTAAAAATGGTGTTGGATAGGCTGGTTTTATTTCATGTTGAAGGATGATGGTTGTATAAATTGCTTTATTAAGTTATGCGAACAGTTAAAATCGATCTTTAGTAGAAACTTCGGATGTAGCTAGGCACATGGGAAAACAAAGCTCAAACACCAATACTGGCAGTGTAGCCTGTAGCAAGGGAATCAAAGCGATACGTCTGGTCCCGTGTTCACGTGATCTACGGAATACAGGAAACTCAGTTCAGATGCAAGGTGGGAGTGCCTGCCGAGGTTAGTTCTGCTAGTGAAGTGACGCTTTATTTTACAGCATCGTCAAGTAAAGTGGTCATCCATAAATGACGTCACGCTTTTTGAACGATTTTTACCTCCCTCCCCTTCGTCACACATCGTCACAAAAAGCCAGCCCCCTCCCTTTAATAACGTCACACCTCAGCCAACAACCCCCCCACCCCCACTCAAAACTGCAGTTGAATTTTTCTTGAGAAATACGCTTTTTTTTTACAAAATCTTGTCTGTGTGTTTGTGTGTATATGTGGGGGGAGTGGAGGTGGGGATGGGGTGGAGGGTTGGATGTACGGGTGTCAGTGTGTGTGTCGGTGTGTGTGTATGTGTGTGTGTTTGTTATCGTGATCGTGATCGTGCGTATGAATGTCCGGGGGTGTGGATGTGAGTGTGTGTGGGTGTGGGTGTGTTTTCTACATTAATAAATGTCAACCAATATATCGACCTAAAGTATTCCAACAAAACGTTCAAGCAGATTTATGAAGATGATTTAATAAACAAAAAACTAACAAGTCAGTTTTCCGGACTTCCCATTTTAATATGAAATTGCCAAAATGTGATGAGATGAACCAACGGAACAGCTTAGTCGTAGAACTGACAGTGGATGTGGTCACCTTCATCTTGACCCCATCCCTGCATGGCCCTGGAAGTTCATTAATTAATTAGTTTAATTAGTCAAGGTTTATTTGGTAATAAAGCTATTCATATTCATATTCACATAATAAATGTAATGAAAATATAATGCAGATACTGTGTAGCATGGAAAAAGTAACAAAATATTTTAACCTTTAGTAAAGATTAAACGAAAGTGTCAAACTTAAGTATGAAGACAAAGTCTCGATTTAGAATGAAGACGTTGTCGACGTTTAGAATAGAGACACTTTTCAAATTTAGTCTTCTTCTTTCTTCTTATTTGTATTAGACTAAAGACAGTGTCTAGATTTAGTTTAAAGACAGTGTCCATATTTAGTCTAAAGACAGTGTCCAGATTTAGTCTAAAGACAGTGTCTAGATTTAGTCTAAAGACAGTGTCCAGATTTAGTCTAAAGACAGTGTCCAGATTTAGTCTAAAGACAGTGTCCAGATTTAGTCTAAAGACAGGGTCCAGATTTAGTCTAAAGACAGTGTCCATATTTAGTCTAAAGACAGTGTCCAGATTTAGTCTAAAGACAGTGTCCAGATTTAGTCTAAAGACAGTGTCTAGATGTAGACTAAAGACAGTGACTAGATTTAGTTTAAAGACAGTGTCCATATTTAGTCTAAAGGCAGTGTCCAGATTTAGTCTAAAGACAGTGTCCAGATTTAGTCTAAAGACATTTTCCAGATTTAGTCTAAAGACAGTGTCCAGATTTAGTCTAAAGACAGTGTCCAGATTTAGTCTAAAGACAGTGTCCAGATTTAGTCTAAAGACAGTGTCCAGATTTAGTCTAAAGACAGTGTCCAGATTTAGTCTAAAGACAGTGTCCATATTTAGTCTAAAGACAGTGTCCAGATTTAGTCTAAAGACAGTGTCTCGATTTAGACTAAAGACAGTGTCTAGATTATGTTTAAAGACAGTGTCCATATTTAGTCTAAAGACAGTGTCCAGATTTAGTCTAAAGACAGTGTCCAGATTTAGTCTAAAGACAGTGTCCATATTTAGTCTAAAGACAGTGTCCAGATTTAGTCTAAAGACAGTGTCTCGATTTAGACTAAAGACAGTGTCTAGATTTAGTTTAAAGACAGTGTCCATATTTAGTCTAAAGACAGTGTCCAGATTTAGTCTAAAGACAGTGTCCAGATTTAGTCTAAAGACAGTGTCCAGATTTAGTCTAAAGACAGTGTCCAGATTTAGTCTAAAGACAGTGTCCAGATTTAGACTAAAGACAGTGACTAGATTTAGTTTAAAGACAGTGTCCAGATTTAGTCTAAAGACAGTGTCCAGATTTAGTCTAAAGACAGTGTCCAGATTTAGTCTAAAGACAGTGTCCAGATTTAGTCTAAAGACAGTGTCCAGATTTAGTCTAAAGACAGTGTCCAGATTTAGTCTAAAGACAGTGTCCAGATTTAGTCTAAAGACAGTGTCCAGATTTAGTCTAAAGACAGTGTCCAGATTTAGTCTAAAGACAGTGTCCAGATTTAGTCTAAAGACAGTGTCTAGATTTAGTCTAAAGACAGTGTCCAGATTTAGTCTAAAGACAGTGTCCTGATTTAGTTTAAAGACAGTGTCTTGATTTAGTCTAAAGACAGTGTCCAGATTTAGTCTTAAGACAGTGTCTAGATTTAGACTAAAGACAGTGTCTAGATTTAGTCTAAAGACAGTGTCCAGATTTAGTCTAAAGACAGTATCTAGATTTAGACTAAAGACAGTGTCTTGATTTAGTTTAAAGACAGTGTTCATATTTAGTTTAAAGACAGTGTCCATATTTAGTCTAAAGACAGTGTCCAGATTTAGTCTAAATACAGTGTCCAGATTTAGTCTAAAGACAGTGTCTAGATTTAGACTAAAGACAGTGTCTAGATTTAGTCTAAAGACAGTGTCCAGATATACTGTGTAGATTTCACTCACGTGCATGTGCTGAGGTACTCGCTAGACCTGGCGTCGTTGTGGAGGTCAACGGCTTGACCGTTGTAATGTCTGGAACCACAGGAGTGGCAGGCACCTGCCAGTTCGTTCACCTGTAAGACACCACCAGAGAAGTTCAGTAGAGAAGAGAAAAAAATTCATTTGTTTTATATTGAATCCAACCAGTGGGGTTTCTTTCAGGCAGCTCAATAATTTTCAGTTTTGTGTCATCTTTCCCGATGTTAACTTCATCCGATCATCCCCCTCCTCCTCCTCAAAAACCACCGCCAGTTGCCTATTTACAAGAACCAGACTTACGATAACATGCCCCCTGTTGACCAGGGTTGTCAGGTAACTCAACAGGTTGTGTGTCAGACAGACGGAGCCTCCAGGTGTACCAGTGGGACAGGTAGAGCAGGAGTAGCTGGCGGTGATATACATTGATATATATATATATATATATATATAATATATATATATATATATATATATATATATATATATATATATATATATATATATATATATATATATATATATAATTTCCTTATATATGCCTATATATATATATATATATATATATATATATATATATATATATATATATATGTGTGTGTGTGTGTGTGTGCACGCGCGTGTGTGTGTGTGTGTGTGTGTGTGTGTGTGTTATTTATTTAATAGACTTCCTAAACCTTGTATGAACTCACCTAGATCTGGATGCCTTGAGACCGTTGCACATATCCCGGATGTTGTTGTAAGCGAAAGCGTTGTCCTGGACACCGGACGGATGGACCTTGGCCAGGCTGAGGATTCCGGCATTGGCTTTCTCCATGAGAGCACAGGCCATGGCTCTAGAAGCTGCTGGACACTGTCCAGCTTTATGACATACAAATACCACCGTTAGTGCATTTTAATGATGTTTTTCATTTATGTATTTTTTATATTATATTTCGCCTATAGAACATTAAAATCATAGACATATTAGGCCTACTTTCGACAATATGACTACACACTAGCTTTGTTCTAGAAACTTCAGCTATTCTAACCATACTGAAGATACTTAGTAAATTTTGTCATTATGTAGAATTATTTTGTCAGACTTTATAACGTGCAACAATTTATTTCAAATAACATAAGACAGTATTTGGAAAAAAAGAATAGGGTATTTCACGATTCTTTCCTGGTGTGGAACACTCCCCCCCCCCCCTTCCCCCCCCCCCATCCCCCCCTTCCCCCCCCCCCTCCCGTTCCACCTCACGCCTCCAAAGAAGAAAAATGAAATATATAGAAAATTAAAGTCGTCGTCGCCACCTCCCCCCCCCCCCTCCTCCACCCCCACCCCCCCCTTTCCCCCCCCCCCCCCCCCCTGTAAAAGATGCCAGAAACCATTGTTAGAGTAAGTGTCAAACGCCATCTAGTGGATAAGTTTGCATACATTTGTCCACATAAAATCCCAGTGTACGGTTAAACACATAATGTCTGTCCAATCAACTCAACAACTGAATGACTGGACTAAAAAAAAAAATCTCACTTACTGCAAGAGGCGGCAGGGTGTACGTCCAAATAGTTTCCTGCTATCCAGATCAGCTGTGAGAGAGAAAAAACGGTTATGGAGCAATTCATTGACGTTGGCAGGATTTTGGTAAGGGGGGTGGGGGGTTAAAATACGTATTTCGTGTTTGTGCGTATGTGCGTATGTGTGAGAGGGAGAGAGAGAGAGTCTTCACATTCAGAAATTTAATTTGAAAAAAATCAGCTTATTAAGAAATGTTAAAAGATAGCCTATCATGCAAGTAGAATTGTTAATAGTTACACAGAAGAATGTTTAGAAGATTTTGATGTTAACATCTAGATCTATTTGAACTTTTTCATTGTCAAGCATTTTTCTGATTATTTTAAATTACCTTTTTTCTATTAATCATGTATGTATTTATGTTTATAACACGTTTATTGTGTGCTCACCATTATTTTGCCTAATATATTTTAAAGTTTACCGTATTTTTAAATTTGTCATTTGAACCCAACTCACCCGGCCGCCATATTGAAGCTGGTACCACGTGTAGCCGTCAGCCGTCAGGATGCCGCCATTAATCTTACCACAGCTGCCAGACGCCAGCGTCTCGACCACGTGACTGCTCAGACCAGCTGGGGAAACAAAACAGGGTTTTAGGGCTCAGGGTTTAGGTAATCAAGGTTTTGGGGTTCAGGGTTTAGGCTTTCGGGGTTTTTTTGGGGGTTCAGGGTTTAGGCATTCGGGGTTTTTGGGGTTCAGGGTTAAGACTTTCGGGGTTTTGGGGTTCAGGGTTTAGGCATTCAGGGTTTTGGGGTTCAGGGTAAGGTATTCAGGGTTGTGGGGTTCAGGTTTAAGACATTCGGGATTTTGGGTTTCAGGGTTTAGGCATTCAGGGTTTTGGGGTTCAGGTTTTGGTGTTCAGGGTTTGAAACTTAGTTGCTAGCATTGAAAAAAGGGTTGTCCATAAATAACGCCACACTCTGGAAGGAAATGGGGTTCTGAATTTTGTGACGGTGTGTGGGGAGAGGTTGGGAGAGAGTTCAAAAATTGTAACAACACACTTTTTGCACTTTTAAAAGTCAGGTAAGAAACTGAATTTTAGGTGCTAATTTGTGCTTTACACACACACACACACACACACACACACACACACACACACACACACACACACACACACATATATATATATATATATATATATATATATATATATATATATATATATATATATATATATATATATATATATATATATATATATATATATATATATTTATATATTTATATATATACATATACATATATATATATAAATATATTTATATATATATACATATATATATATATATATACATATATATATATACATATATATATATATATATATATATATATATATATATATATATATATATATATATATATATATATATATATATATATATATATATAGTTGAATAGAAAAGAAAATTCTTGGCTAGATTTACCTGCATCTCTAGCGTTGACGCCTGCTGTGTTTGTGCAGACGCATTCGCCGCCATGAATTTGGTCCTTAATGAGGGCGCCGTTGACTACGGCAACAAGAACGGTAACTGCAAGGATGAGCATGTTGACAGCCAGACAAAGTTCCGATCAGCACGAATGTTTTCAAGTTTTATCTAAAACAAATCGTGCTCGTTCGTTCTCCTTTATATTAACAGAAATCTAGAACGTTCTACTTTGTGCCCTTTAAGAAAAAAATTAAACACTATCTATATGTCTTTGGCTTGAAAAAGACTTTTTTAAATTGTAAGAAGAAATATTTTATCTAGTGCCAAGATAAAATAATTCGATTCCCTGATTTAGAAGCACAGAGATATTTTTTAATGAACATTAAATTATGTACTTTTACTTAGGCATACGTGTTTGTCCGTAAAAAATAACGCGACAGGAGACTGGGGACTTGGAAAATTTCTTTTGCGACAGTTGAATAAAAGGCGGGGGGGGGAGAGAGAGCTGGGGGTGGGGGGGGGGGATAGAAACATTACATTGACTGTTTTATTTTTTAAATCCTTTTCGTGATAGTCATTGTTGTATTATAACGACATTTAAATTAGGTTAACGCTGGAGGTAGGGGGGGGGGGATGCAATTGGCGTCACGTATGAACGATGCCCCCCTCCCACATCCATTAGCTTCACAGGGCGGGGCAGGGTTGTAGACCGCACAGGCTTACAAGACTAACATGAAAAAGAAATGTAGCCATTTTTAATGAGAAAATCAGCTTTTTCCCAGTGAAGTCTAATTACTTATTAAAATGGTATTCATTATTAGGTACAGGTTGACACCATCAAAGACGGGCTGACACCAAACTGCCTTTTTTTAGTTGGTGGGGGGGGGGGGGTGACAACCCTGGTTTACCGCACCAGGTGTCACCCCACCGAGTAACACCCCTAGAGACAGCATGGAAAATTATCCGAAAATACGACAGCGTGATTTGGTGCCTTGCTCTACCTGTGGTCAGAAGGGTGGAGTTCAAATCTTGTCTTGTTTTTGTTGATTTCAAATCGTTTCAACTTAAATTTTACGTCGTTTCAAGTCGTGTATTTTATTTTATTTATTTTATATTTTTACAACGATACTTATCTGTTTACATCAATGGGACTTGAGTTTAAATCTTGTCTTGTTTTTGTTGATTTCAAATCGTTTCAACTTAAATTTAAAGTCATTTCAATAATGAGCGTTTTATTTTATTAGTTTTATATTTTTACAACGATACTTATCTGTTTACATCAATGTACCTGTGGTCATGTGACTTGAATTTAAATCTTGTCATGTTTTTGTTGATTGAAAATCGTTTCAACTTAAATTTAAAGTCATTTCAATAAAGTGTATTTTATTTTATTTACTTTATTTTTTTTTTTACAAAATACTTATTTGTTGACAACAATGTGCTCTAGGTGTTTACACTTACCATTTGTAGTCTATTTGACCAATACAACAGGTGAGCCTACATCGGAGCAGACGATAAGCTGATAAGAACAGGTTAAGTGCTACATGACATCGTGTGGGTTCCTGCAAGACAATTCTTGCTATTGAAGACATGATGTACAACTTCATGTGTGTCTTTACAACAAAACAAGGGTCTTGTTTTATATTTTATAGCCAAACTGTTTTAAAAAGAATTTTTTAGGCCACAGATTTACATTTTTTAAAATTTACTTGGTGAAGGAAAACAAATGTAGTTTTTAAAGTTGTCTTTTTAAGCGAAAATCTTTAAAGAGTTGTCAGTTAAGGGGTAATCAGTGTTTCTTCTAGACTTGTTTCTCTGGGGTGGGGGGGGGGGGGACATTTTTTCGGGGGGGGGGGGGGGGGGCGGACACTAGTAAAAGTGTATGTTTACTATGTAAAATCCATGTCGTTCGAAGAGATGCCTGGAAGAAACTCTGGGGGTAATTGGCAGTGGTTGTTAAACGTTTTGGAGGTACCGAACCCCCACCAGTTTCATATGCGCATTCACCGAACCCCCACCAGTTTCATATGCGCATTCACCGAACCCCCACCAGTTTCATATGCGCATTTGCTGAACCCCATCAGTTGCATATACGCATTCACCGAACCCCCACCAGTTTCATATGCGCATTTGCTGAACCCCACCAGTTTCATATGCGCATTCACCGAACCCCACCAGTTTCATATGCGCATTCACCGAACCCCACCAGTTTCATATGCGCATTCACCGAACCCCACCAGTTTCATATGCGCATTCACCGAACCCCACCAGTTTCATATGCGCATTCACCGAACCCCACCAGTTTCATATGCGCATTCACCGAACCCTCTAACAAAATCCGATCGTGAATCATGTGAGTTGGGTGTGTGTCTTGACCTCCGCCCAAACCCCGCTTTGAACTCACACCCAGTATGCACCACTATAAACCTTTAGGAAGGATGGATAGTAGAAATATAATTGTATATTTTAATGAAATATTAGTTAGATTTTAGAGGGGTAGTGGGGGCGCCAAGTGTGTATAACAAGGGCGCCTTTCTTCTTAATTTTAGTGTTAGAAGAAATTCCCTCCAACACACCTCTCGGGTGTTTTACAAGGGCGCCTCCCGGGTGTTTTACAAGGGTGCCTACCAGGTTTTACAAGGGCGCCTCCCGGGTGTTTTACAAGGGCGCCTACCAGGTTTTACAAGGACGCCTCCCGGGTGTTTCGAGTTATTCGGGGGAAGGGGCTGCAGGGACAAAGAGTTTGCAAACAGCTGTGTGTAAAATAGTCGGACAAAAAAGTTATCAGCATCAGAGGTCTGAGATACACCAAACGAACCCCGGGGGGGGGGAGGAGGAGAGATCCCGCTGGAGTCTGAAACACATGTCACGTGATATAATTTTTATTTAATTTAAACCCTCTGAAACAAACTTAATTAAGTAGGGGAAAATCCAAGCCAGGAATAGACCTGCAGTGATCTTTTTAAAAAATCTCGTCTAAGTCAGGAAAATAGCACTGTGACCTAGAAGCAGGGCCTTCTGCTTTCAGATAATTTTTTTTTTTTTAAAGCTTACACGATCATTCCTTGATGATAAATATTAAGTTAAACTTTTTCTGGAGTGGAGAGTTTTGACTTTAGAATAAAATATCACATACCCATCATTAATAATATTTTTTATGTAACTTATAAAGGTATAAGAACTGGAGTATTGCTTCAAATGTCGATCTTGGCTTAGCTGCTTTTGTCGACAACTTCGTGATGGCTAGAAAAAAGAAATGCAAGGGGAAATAACCCATTTCTCTCACGAAGGGGAGATAAGCAAAGTTTCAGAGGTTCAGAAACTAAAGGTTCCAAATGCGTATGCTAAAGAGGGAAAATAATTGTTTTTACCCGGTTTTGTAATACACAAATACAACCTAACAAAATGATGCTATAAACAATATGCTTTTATTAGTTTGGCTTCAAATAATATTCAGAAGACTTTGCTAAAAATCAAAGAACACTCAGCCAAATCACATAACCGGAGCTAGAAATAATGAAAACTAAATGTCTATTAAAAAAATCAAAGATAATAAAAAAACTAAACTCCAAAAGTATGTAAAATTATAAAAAAATATGAATATATTGTATATTAGTGCTAGGGCCCATAGCTCTAGAATTATTTTAAACAAACGTACAGCAAAAAACTAAAGTGACACAATCATACAACAACAATCTGCACAATCATACAGCAACAATCTACACTAACAATCATACAGAAACAATCTACACTAACACAATCATATAGCAACAATCTACACTAACACAATCATACAGAAACAATCTACACTAACACAATCATACAGAAACAATCTACACTAACACAATCATACAGCAACAATCTACACTAACATAATCATACAGCAACAATCTACACTAACACAATCATACAGAAACAATCTACACTAACACAATCATACAGCAACAATCTACACTAACACAATCATACAGAAACAATCTACACTAACACAATCATACAGCAACAATCTACACTAACACAATCATACAGAAACAATCTACACTAACACAATCATACAGAAACAATCTACACTAACACAATGATAAAGTACCAACCATCAAAAATTCACATTATTCACTAGATAAACACAAGTACTATTTTACTGGAGTAGTTTTACACTAGAACTCATAAGGCCAGATAAAACCTTGCAATTATAAACTAAACAAAAACCTAATGCATAGAACCATTACCACCTAATGTCAATTGGGGAAAAAAATTGGTTTAACATGAATACAGAAAAAGACATTTAAACGGAAAACTAATTTTTACGAAGTTAAAAAAAGTCTGTTTTAAGCAATGATATAGTCAAACTACTTTTATTAAATGATAATCTCTGTGATAGATGAAAACAAAAACTTAACAGAAAAATGTTATTTATATGCTGCCGTTAAAAAGACAAATAAGTAAACCACATCTTGTGGTGAATTAAATTTACATAATATATGAACAGGATACTTACAAGGTTACATATCAGAAAACTGAACAACATTTAGAAACTTGTTTATTATACATATGAAACAAAAATTTAATTTACAAAAATATTTACAAAATATAAAAAGAAAGAATTTAAAATCAATGGACAAAAATCAGCTGTTTCTACAATACGTTGGAGCTCTGCAATAAAGGAGTTATATAATATAAGCAGTCCTGCTGCATATTGGGTTTATATTTCTATGTCCAGATGATAACATTTGAACAGTAGAGTTGTATCCACATCAAGACATTTGAACAGTAGAGTTGTATCCACATCAAGACATTTGAACAGTAGAGTTGTATCCACATCAAGACATTTGAACAGTAACTGTTGAACAGGGGGTAGGGTTGGAATGTTGGGTGATTTGAGTGTGAAGTCACATGTAGATGACACAACGGTCAGTTGTTAGTTGGAATGAGTGATAATACATTTGTTCTGTAAAACTGATGACACTTGCTAGTGACGTGACAGGTTTCAGTATTTTAGTGAAGTGACAGATTTTAGATTTATAGTGCGCCGCTACTGACCTGGTCGTAACAATTAAAACCATTTACAATAGTTTTCTACCTAGTTCTAGAATTGGTTTTTTTTCTTCATTAATCTACAATAAAACAATGCAAAATCTAAAACATTCACAATAAAAAAAATCCCAGTTAACGTGTTTTATAAATTAAGCAGGAAATTCTTTAAAAACCACCGTATTAAGTGTAAATATTAAATAAGATGATTAAATAGTCACTGTATTCTGGGTATTAATAGACTAGTCACATGTGGTCTAGTTACATAAAATTTTCTAACAAATTTAAACAATCAGAAATAAGGTCACAGCGTTATTTTAAAGGTTTGATATAACACTGTTCATATTGCTATATCAGTCACAAAATATGATTTCATCCCTCATCATCAATCAACACATAAAGTCAGCAGAAATTATAACATACAGTAACTTAAGCATATTAATATTTAAATATGAAATTAATACTTAAATGCAGGTGATTTAATTAATGAAATGAACTAACTATGAAACTAAGTCACCAACAGTATCACATAGTTGTACTCCTCTGTAAACTACTTCTTGTGGACTGGTAAACTTCTTTATCTGCCGCACTTTCATTGTCTTCCAGCTTTGCTCGTTTGGCCGGTTTTTCTTTAGTCTCTCTCCTAGACACAGGCTGTTTCTGCAACTGTTTTGATGATGTGGCTGTGTTCGGAGATTGTTCAAGGTGTGAGGTTTTACTCGAACCTGACGTGGATAAAAGTTCAGAAGTGCCAAGCCTCTCAGAGAGGGAGACTGAGGCGCTGTCGGGATGTTTTTCTGAAGTTGATTCCATCTCACACGACATACCCAGTGGCCAGCTGGGTGGAGTCTTGCGGATGATGTGACGCAGTTTGTCTTTGATCTTCACAAAGTGTCTTTTGAATTCCAGACCATCACCCTATGGAAGACAAATATTCTTTAAATTAGTCACCATCTACTTATGTGGCTAGCAAAAAAGAAAAGACCTAAAAATCATGCCTCAAATCTTTTTTTTTAGCTGATTATCTCCTGCTCAATAGAAAAGGTTTTAAAACTATAGCTTCTATTCAGATGTGTCAACAAAAAGAAATTCTCTGCACACAGAAAAAATCCTCAAAAGATAAACAGTATGGCTATCAAGAGTTTTAACTAATTTGTTAAAGCATTACTTATAAAAATTTACAGCTTCACAATTAAGTTGTAAGTTGCTACACTTGCTATTCACCTAAAATAAATCATTAGCATTAGCAAAAACTTTTATCCCCAACTAAACGTTCCATAAACAGATGATAATTTTCTTTATTACAAGCCCACAGAAGCTCTGTATTTACAATGACAATTTATGCTGCTATGAATGAAAGCAAACCAGGTCTTTCCCCTCTGAATAAAAGCATAACAGTTCCTACCCCTGTAAATAAAAGCATAACAACTCCTACCCCTGTAAATAAAAGCATAACAGGTCCTACCCCTGTAAATAAAAGCATAACAGCTCCTACCCCTGTAAATAAAAGCATAACAGTTCCTACCCCTGTAAATAAAAGCATAACAGTTCCTACCCCTGTAAATAAAAGCATAACAGTTCCTACCCCTGTAAATAAAAGCTAAACAGTTCTTACCCCTGTAAATAAAAGCAATCTGCCCTTGCCCTATAAAGAAAGCAGATAGTCCCTCCCCTGCCTCTATGTCTGCAAGCAGATCAGTTCCTTCCCCTGCCTCTATGAATGCAAGCAGATCTTACCTTAGACAACCTGAAGTCCACCAGCAGGTTGCCAGCCATCTCAATGACACAAATTTTAAAAATCAGTCGCGACTTCGTCTTGTCTACAGTGCTGATTGTAAGCTGGGGATAAGAAATTTGTATAACACTAGAACTAAATTCACACAAAATGTTTGATTCTCATAAAAATCAGTTGCGACTTTGTCTTGTCTACAGTGCTGATTGTAAGCTGCGGATAGAACATTTGTAGAACACTAAAACTACATTCACACAAAATGTTTGAATCTCATAAAAATGCTGACAGTAACATAACAAGGATGATTTTCTGTCCCTACCAGGGTAAGGGGGTTAAGGAGTAAGATCAGAGCTCAGGTTATAGTTGGTACTGAGTACTAAGTTAGTACACATCTTAATATCAATATTAGAAAATGTTTATGACCAATCAGCACTTATTGATCAGCTTTTGTCATTGACTTAAATACCAAGTTTAAGTAATTAATTAATAAGTGAAAGCTGGCCACACAATCTCTAAAATACTGACATTACTTAAAAGGATGATCAGATCAGCTCAAGGGTCATACTTAAACAAAATGATGCAATTCTCCAATACACAATAAACAAAGTCATGAGAAAATACGCAATTCTCCAATACACAATAAACTAAGTCATGAGAAAATACGCAATTCTCCAATACACAATAAACTAAGTCATGAGAAAATACGCAATTCTCCAATACTCAATTATTAAGTCAAGAGAAAATATAGACTTGGTGCTGTGAGTTCACTGGAATATTTTCATACAAGTCTTACCTGTACGTTGGAGTTTTTCTTGACACCATAGCCATGAGATTCCAGAAACTCAGACATTTCTTTGATGGTTTCTTGACGTGTTGTAAGCACAAAGAACCTTGTCATTCTCTTCACTAATTTTTGGAATGGAGTCTTTAAAAAAAAAATGTATTCAAGTGAACATCAAAAATTACAGGAACATTCTGAGTCATTGCATCAATAGTTTGTACATTTTATAAAGGTTTTAATAGTGAAATGAAACAAATTTATTTTCATTAATTTGAAATATTAAATCATTTATTTTGAATAGGCCTAATAACATGATTTTATATTCAAAGATAATATAACATTTTATGTTCAATCGATATTTAATACACTTGTTAATTAATTTGAACATAGCAGTTATTAATAGTGTTCATTTTAGTATGGCTTTTTTTTTGGTCAATTTTAATCAATTCTATTAATAATTATGTGAATAATTTTTAGCAAAATCTTAAATGTTTTCATTTTTCTAATTTTTACTTTTTATTTCTAGTGAATGTATAAATATATTATTTGTAATTACTTAATAATTTCTAAAATTGTTATAATTAAAATTTTGCCATGAGATAGCCTGTACAGACCTGAGAAGTGGCTGGTGTACACTGCATCTGAGAGCTAAGTAACAAATCATCTGATTGGGCAGGCTGAGAGAAGCTCATGGGATGGCGAACTTCGGCCAGGGGAGACAATGAGTTCTCATTGTTGGACCTTTCTGGCTGTGACAAAATCCTTTAAAAGGGAAGTAAAAAAATTTAACCAATGCAGTTTAAAAAGTCTAGCTTTTCAAAAACATAAATAGTGAGCATGAAATTTTTGTTTACATTTGAGAAATATGAATCAATACACTTTAAAAGAAATTGTTTTTTTAAATTATGACTCTAAAATGTATTTTTTTTTAATTTCTGAATGGTAGTCTATTTAAAATGGTTATAAATCTAATAATCTATTATTTCTTGCATTTCTTTAAAAAACTAAGTTTTTAAAAAAGAAGAAATTTGAAATTGTTAAGTAGAGAAACAAATAATGATCTCACCCCTGAGGAGAAGACAGATGCCCATGCTCATCCATAATAGAATTACTCATGATCTGTTTAGTTGTGCTTGATGTGTTTTCATCTGAAAAATACAACAATTCGAATACTGACTTCATTAAATACAGATGCTATCACTAGAATTTGAATATTTTTAACTTCTGTACAGAATATCATATGTAATTGAAACAGATTAATATATAAAAACACTTTTAAGAAATGTAACAGAAAATTTAATATAAAATCTTTAAATTTGTTGACAAAGAAATAAAGCTTTAAGATACTAGTACCCTAAGATTTATTTATTTTATGATTATAATGCTATTTTTGGAAACATGAACCTCGTTCATTGAACATAATTTTTTACATGTGTTTCTAGAGTCTTATGTCTGTTTGTTTTTATATTTCATACTTGATTAATTAAAAGCAACCTAATCAAGACTGATACATACCTTCTGAAAGCATAAATCTCTTATTGTAAAACTGATGTTTTTTAATCTGTTCCAGTGTGTACCTTCTCTTGGGATCCTCTACTAACACAGACCTAAACAAGGCTGAAAAAAAGAATGTTTACAGTGCTCAGTAATATATAAGCCAGTGACTCACAAACCATTTCAAACAGCCATTAACAAACCAAATTTTTTAAACTGTAAATTTTTAAAATTTTAAACGGAAGGTAAAAACAACACTATTTCTGCTAATTTTGTATTCAAAGTGGGCTTATAATTTTTTTTTATTTTACGGTTAAATTGTTTAGCTTACACAAAGCTAGTGTGTCCATTTTGTTCCAAGGCTCTTTAGTTATGCATTTCTCTCTCCATTGTCTGTAAAGTCTGTCTCTCATAATGGGGACATCCCAGGGCAGTTCTGAAAGTTAGAGAAACACAGCTAATTAATTAATTAAACCAATTTAACTCTAATTCATTTATTCTTGATCCTTGAATTATATGACTGGAATAATTCAACTCACTGCCTGCTAGTAAAGTGACTAGAATAATTCAACTCACCACCTGCTAGTAAAGTGACTAGAATAATTCAACTCACCGACTTCTAGTAAAGTGACTAGAATAATTCAACTCACCGCCTGCTAGTCAAGTGACTAGAATGATTCAATTCACCGCCTGCTAGTAAAGTGACTAGAATAATTCAACTCACCACCTGCTAGTAAAGTGACTAGAATAATTCAACTCACCGACTTCTAGTAAAGTGACTAGAATAATTCAACTCACCGCCTGCTAGTAAAGTGACTAGAATAATTCAACTCACCACCTGCTAGTAAAGTGACTAGAATAATTCAACTCACCGACTTCTAGTAAAGTGACTAGAATAATTCAACTCACCACCTGCTAGTAAAGTGACTAGAATAATTCAACTCACCGCCTGCTAGTAAAGTAACTAGAATAATTCAACTCACCGACTTCTAGTAAAGTGACTAGAATAGTTCAACTCACCACCTGCTAGTAAAGTGACTAGAATAATTCAACTCACCGCCTGCTAGTAAAGTAACTAGAATAATTCAACTCACCGCCTGCTAGTAAAGTAACTAGAATAATTCAACTCACCGCCTGCTAGTAAAGTGACTAGAATAATTCAACTCACCGACTTCTAGTAAAGTGACTAGAATAATTCAACTCACCGCCTGCTAGTAAAGTGACTAGAATAATTCAACTCACCACCTGCTAGTAAAGTGACTAGAATAATTCAACTCACCGACTTCTAGTAAAGTGACTAGAATAATTCAACTCACCGCCTGCTAGTAAAGTGACTAGAATAATTCAACTCACCACCTGCTAGTAAAGTGACTAGAATAATTCAACTCACCGCCTGCTAGTAAAGTGACTAGAATAATAGCACAGGACCAAATGTCTGCAGGCTCCGCCCTGTAGGGCACGCCTTTCAGAACCTCTGGAGCCGTGTAAGGTTTGGTCCCACACATCCGACTGACTTCTCTCTCCGCACCCTTGTACCGGAACACTGTAGCCATCCCAAAGTCTGTTATTTGTAATACATCTAAAACAAAAAGAATATTTTTAAAGTGAGATATTAAAAAACTAAAGCAATATTAGACAAAGTAAAGCTACCCTTTAAACCTTTTTCCATAGGGCAGACGAAGTAGTGTTCCTGTGATCTTAATATAATGAAGGGATAGAATATTAATAATAATGAACCAGCAAGAGCGCTTAAACCAAAGACATGACATTTGGTTAAAGACTACATACCAAACAGTCTTAAATCAATATATGACACTTTATTTCTATTTATTAAAAACTTACCGTTTTCATCAAGAAGTAAATTTTCAGGTTTCAAATCACGATGGCAGACTCCTCTGCTGTGTAGGTATTCCTGAAGGGAACAGCACAGAAAATATCCAATTTGAGAATTCATGAACAGCATTGTCTTACAATTAAATAAGGAGTTGTTTTGTTTTGTTTTAAATTCATTTTATTTTTTAAATATGATACTAAAATTTGTTTAAATTTATAGAACTTAAAAATGTATTACATCTTAAAATTTTTGAAAGCCAATCAGCTCAAAAACTAAGCAAATAAAAACAAATATGCTAATTGTACAGCTAGTTGCGTCAGATATATTTAATATAATTCAATGCAATTTTGTTTTTCAAAAAGTTAAATCAATGTTGTTTAAGCATATACTTTTGTTGCTCCTTATCAAAGTAAATGTGACAAAAATACTCACAACGCCTTCAATCAACTGATGAAAGTATTTGAGTGCATCTCGCAACTTCATGCCTTTATCAGGTTCTGTGTAAAAAAAAAAAACAAGATGAGTTACACATTGACATAAACCTTAACTCTAAATCTCATGTTTAACATGATAATTTACAGCTTTGTAAATACAAAAAATTAGTTACCTATTCTGTCAAAGAGTTCTCCTCCACTAGCATATTTCAGAAATAAATATTGAATATCATTGGCTTTTCTGTACCCATAAAACTTAATGATGTTTCTGTGATCCAACATTTTGTGTACACAAATCTGCAGATAAAAAAAAAAACATTTCGCTAAAGTTTCAAATTATATTTTATTAACATAAGACAGCTAGGCAATAGAGCCCTATATCTTATATTGCTAGCTTAGAGTTCCTACGTTAATCAGAAATTTAATCAGAGCTGTAGACCTTAAAGCAAACTAAAGACTGAAACAGTTAGCCAATCCTTTTCTGAATAAATATTGAGTATTGACAAAATACTGCAACTTTCTTTAAATGAATGTAAACCTATCAGTGATCAACAATTTTTATCTGATGCTGTAATGGCCTTTACCTCTTTTCTGACATTTTCTTCCACAGAGCTATCTGTCAGATGTATTATCTTTACAGCAACACACTCCATTGTGGCGCGACAAACAGCCAGCTTTACCCTGGTAAGGAATAAATGTTGAATTAAGTTCTAAAAATATTTTTAAGAATTGTATCAAGTGTTATTTTACTTCCTACAAGTATATTACATACCTATATATTATAATGAAAAATACCAATGATATTATGCAATGACTAGTTTCCATTCCAAACCTCAGTATAAAAACAACATAATAGATTTAATTGACCACAAAATTAAAACGAGTTAATGTTACTCACTCTCCATAAGCACCTTCACCTAAAGTTTGAACAAATTCCCAGCCTTCTACGAATGGCTCTCTATACTGCTCCATAATGCTGCTTCCAGGATTGTATTGATGAGGTTTTAAAAGACTATCCTTTTTTAATCCATTTGTCTGAAAAAAATAAGTTTAGGCTTAAAAAAATGCATCTTTGGTAAAATTGGAAGAGAATGAACAAAAACAGACTCTTGGCAGTAGTAAGTATTGAATTCTGAATACTGCTAACACATAGCCTAGTTGTTTAACCATTTGGGTAGAACTCTTGCAAAATAATAATTTGTAGAAATCAGTTTAAAGTTTAGGCCTAAAAGCGAAGAGATTTCTGGGTAATCTATCGTTTTGGGTACGTAAAATCGCCCGCGGCTAGTAATGTACGAAAAAGTTACCTCATTGTCAAGGCTTTAATAGAAGTATATTGTGATATGTTTGTGTCAAATATTGTAGATAAATGAATAATAAACCTAAATCAATGGCTAAATATATAAATATGGGCCAGAAATTAACTTTAAACAGCAGTGTTTGCGAGCAAGATTTGCTATATAAACAGCAGCCATTTGTAAAATAGAGTGGCTTTCCCCTGAATCTCGCGCTATAAGGTTAAAAAAAAAATTAAACAGTATAGTAAATGAGCATGGTTGCAGCTGTTGGAAACATCGCTAGTCTTCATTTATTACTGAAAAGTTTTAATTCAACCGTTTAAAAACAGGTACATAAATGAAACAAGGAAACATTTTTGTATTTTTCAAAATATAAATCCTCTTCAAAATGTGAAATAATTATTAAAATTTAAGGAGTCATCTGTTTTTCACATTACTAGATCTAGACATCTAGATCTAGATTCTAGTCGCGGGCGATTTTACCTACCCAAAACGATAGATTACTCAGATTACCGATTTGGACGATTTCTGTTAGGAGTTAATGTTAGCTACTTGAGAGCTTTTCACAAAATACTAGATCTAGATTACATCAGCTAGATTCTAGATCCTCTAGATCTAGATCTAGTCGATCATGATCGCCCGAGTACGGAAGATTTCACGTTTTCTTGTTTGTTTTTTTTTTCTTTTGATCAAGTAAAATCAAGTTGATGGGCTTCAGTTTCAAACTTCGGTAATCTATCGTTTTGGGTACGTAAAATCGCCCGCGGCTATTAATGTACGAAAACGTTACCTCATTGTCAAGGCTGTAATAGAAGTATATTGTGATATGTTTGTGTCAAATATTATAGATAAATGAATAATAAACCTAAATCAGTGGCTAAATATATCAATATAGGCCAGAAATTAACTTTAAACAGCTGTGTCTGCAAGCAAGATTTGCTATATAAACAGCAGCCATTTGTAAAATAGAGTGACTTCCGCCTGAATCTTGCGCTATATGTCTATAAAAATAAAACTTTAACAAGATGGCTGCTATAGTAAATGAGCGTGGTTGCATCTGTTGGAAATATCGCTGGTGTTCATTTATTACTGAAAAGTTTTAATTCAATTGTTTAAAAACAGGTACATAAATGAAACAAGGAAACATTTTTGTATTTTTCAAAACATAAATCCTAATCAAAATGTGAAATAATTATTAAAATGTAAGAAGTCACCTGTTTTTCACATTACTAGTCGCGGCCGATTTTACGTACCTAAAACGATAGATTACCCAAACTTCAGACAGAAGCCAAGAAACTTTTTAATTTTATTTTACATAAGAAAAAGGTTTTAGATAGTAGATATGAAATATGTGAGATGAGCTTACGGCTTACTTCAATACAGATATTCTAGATTCTAGATAAAATCATTACTCTTTTATAAGACGACACTCGATCTGTCTCTTTAACTTTTTGCTTTCCCCGCCATTTATTTTAGGCGTTTCCTTAACTACCTTCATACAAACGAGAGGTAGAATCTAGGCCCCTGTCTTTATTATTTAATTTTACTAGGCCTATTCTATTTACTAAAGGCTTTAGTTCAACAACACAAGGATTGGCCTCCCCGCCTGTTATAAGGGTCATCCATTTATGATGTACACACAAAATTTGGAATTTCAGACCCTCCCCCACGTCCACTGTCGACTATTCCCTCCCCCCTCCCCCCCCCCCTTTTGTCGGCTTTTGTTCATCATGGCGTGCTAAAAATACAAAAATACTGCCCTGTATGAGACAGGCTACATTTCTCTAGGTCTCCCTACTCACGTTTTTTATGGGCGTTGGTTGTAACATGCACATGAACTACTTGACTATTATTTCCTACGAGCAGAGTTTCTTCCAGGCATCTCTTCGGGGGGGCTTCGCCCCCCCCCCCCCCCGAAAATTTTTTACCGCCCCCCCCCCGAACGAAATGAAATTTATATAATTTATATAGAAAATATATACTTTTAACAGTGTCCGCCCCCCCCCCCCCCGAAGAAAGTTTACCGCCCCCCCCCCCCCCGAAGATTTCAAGTGCCCCCCCCCCCCCCCGGAGAAAAAAGTCTGGAAGAAACACTGCCTACGAGCCGACCCGCGGCTGTTATAAGGGTCATCCATTTATGATGTACACACAAAATTTGGAATTTCAGACCCTCCCCCACGTCCACTGTCGACTATTCCCTCCCCCCTCCCCCCCCCCCCCTTTTGTCGGCTTTTGTTCATCATGGCGTGCTAAAAATACAAAAATACTGCCCTGTATGAGACAGGCTACATTTCTCTAGGTCTCCCTACTCACGTTTTTTATGGGCGTTGGTTGTAACATGCACATGAACTACTTGACTATTATTTCCTACGAGCAGAGTTTCTTCCAGGCATCTCTTCGGGGGGGCTTCGCCCCCCCCCCCCCGAAAATTTTTTACCGCCCCCCCCCCCCGAACGAAATGAAATTTATATAATTTATATAGAAAATATATACTTTTAACAGTGTCCGCCCCCCCCCCCCCGAAGAAAGTTTACCGCCCCCCCCCCCCCGAAGATTTCAAGTGCCCCCCCCCCCCCCCGGAGAAAAAAGTCTGGAAGAAACACTGCCTACGAGCCGACCCGCGGCGTATCATACGCCGCTATTTAGTTGTTTTATTTTCTACTTTTCAGTAATTCATAATTTATGAATTCGACAGTACCAATGCTGCCACTGAAAATATTTGCTTTAAAACACTAACCCCCCCCCCCCTTTCCCCCAACCCCTACCCTGCACCCCCCCCCCCCCCGTGAAAGCAGCCTCCTCTTAGTTACCTCCCTAAGTTTAAAATAGTTTCAAACTAAATTATCTGCCCCTAATAGCCGTCACAAACCCGGCTCTAAGATTTGTAAACATTTAGAGTGAACCACCGCTCACCAGACCATGTGGGGGTGGGGTGGGGTGATAGAGAGGAAGAGAGGGGACTGCAAGGCGCGCTTGTTAAGCTTGCAGCTTGTTTTCTAACGTCTCACAGAAGAGAATTATATATATAGAATAATATAGATGAAGGTATTCAGAATTCAGAACCAAACATCTTGAATATTTCATCAACTTTGTTTTCCTCTTTGTGTCCGAGACTTACGGGTCTGTCACAGAAAACTCCCTCCAGTTTTGTCGGTCTCCGGCAATTTTCCTGGCAGTTTCCCATGACATTCCTGTCTCTGCCAGCTGCTTCCCCCACCGTGCGTCTCCAATCCTTTGGCCTTCCCTGTTTTCTTTTTTCTTGAGGCGTCCAGTTTAGCGCCATTCCTGCGATTTCATCTGGACTCACTTTTAAGACGTGACCTATCAAGCACCATATTCTTTTTTCAATTATTTCGGAAACTGCTTACATTTCCAAGACTCCTAGTAGTCTATCATTGGATGTGGTGTTAGACCAGTTGATGCCTTTTATCCTTCACAAGCACTTAGTTTGGAATATATACCCGTAACTTTCGGGTTTGGAAGCACACAGTCTGGTATTTAATCTGACATATAGGCCTCCTCATTTTTGGAATCCCTTTATTCAGTGGCAATGCTAGGTCGGGTGTCACCCGTTGACGTCTCTGCCTTCATTTACAATTGTTGCTCATTAGTCAATAAACACGTCATCAATTTCATTGATCTACCCAAAATCCTGTTGTTCCATGAACTCTTCATAACATCCGCTTTCATCGTCAATTCAGTGATCGGACTAGCAAAGTCTTGTATACCTCCCCCCTCCCCTCCGTCACACATCGTCACCTTCAAAATTGCATTTGAATTTTTCTTAAAATACGATATTTTTAACACGTTTTTCTTAACTCAGCTTCGCGTTTGTGGATGGATTTGTTTGTTGTTAAAATTGACATCGAAAATTAGCCCACTTCTGATTGCTCTAGAGATCTGAAATTTGGCATACAGGCTACTTTCGCCTAACAATTTCAGATGCAATCATAAAAACTAGCACTTAGAGACCGTAATTAGCTTAATTTAATTACGCCCCAAGGACCATAAAATTGAGGACATGATTTCTAAAGATACCGACAAGACTGGAGGCCTATTGACACAGTTACTTCGGCCTCAATCGATGTGAGCGCGCTGGCCGTGATCGTATAGTGGTTAGTACTTCGCGTTGTGGCCGCGACAACCCAGGTTCGAATCCTGGTCGCTCAATATTTTTAGTCCGTGTATTTATAAACACTTAGTCAATTCATACTTAATCAAGTCATTAGATAAAGTAGAAAATAAACTATATAATAATAATCATTAAAAAAGTTTTAAAAAACCCACGTTTTCTGATTGAACTAAAAAGTAGAAAATAAATACTATACATACAATAATGCAAGCGATCACTCTACTATAAGCTATCAAAAACGTGGGTCGCCGAAGTAAAAGTTATATTACTATTGATTAGATAATACTATTGACTTTTATTAGGGAGCTTGTAGAGAGTCAACAGTATTAGAAACTGTAAGAAAATCACGGCGCCCCACGTTTTTGATAGCTTATAGTAGAGTGATCGCTTGCATTATTGTATGTATAGTATTTATTTTCTACTTTTTAGTTCAATCAGAAAACGTGGGTTTTTTAAAACTTTTTTAATGATTATTATTTTCTACTTTTTAGTCTTTGTCTGTTTGTTTGCATTAAAATCTTGCTATCGATTTTATCTTTTCACTTTTTTTTTGGGTAAACGAAGACAACTCGTAAAAAGACAACTCGTAAAAAGACAACTCGTAAAAAGACAACTCGTAAAAAGACAACTCGTAAAAAACATGTTGTTTGAATACGTTACTGACTAGAACACATAGATTTGAACCCGTGTCGAGTGGGATAGCAATCGTGTGCCCAACCACTCGACCATATCGTCTCCCCCAAACTGGCCTACCTCCTGTAAGTTTAAACTCGGTTCAAGCTAAATTCTCTGCCCCTAAGCCTGTGGCGACATGTGATCGTTCGCTTCACTGCGCGCGAGGTACGCGTCGCTGGTTTTTTTTCTAATGGCTAGCAGAGGATAATTATATATATAGATTATATAGCGGTCTAAAATGCTCAATACAATGTTTCCATTGATCAATTTAGTAATAATAACAATTGAATATTCAATGGTCATCCAAAAGAAAGCTTCCCTGAAAATTTCAGCGCGCTAGCTAACTGGGAAGTGCCAGAAATTTCGATCGCAAGATTTGATTGGAAAGACAAACAAACACACAAACAGAGAAAGCAAGTTAAAGAAAACGTGGGAAAAAAAAACGTGGGTCGGGCAGATGGGTCGGGAAATTTGATGTTGAATCTTGTCTGAATTCTGTCAACATAGAGTATTTTAATCTTAGGCGGGATCAGGGTTCTTCTTCTTCTTCTTCGTTCTTAATTATTAGTGTTGAAGGGGGTCGAGATTTATCTGCCAGTGGGTTTGAACTCGAGACTTTGTTCGAATTTATCAACCATGAGCTTTTTGCCGACTTGACCGCGCCTCCAACACAATTAAGCGTTACGTGTCAACTGGTTATGCGCCATTGAGGCCATTGACTCCGATTTCAGCCTGCTTTTCTTTTTGGATTTGCTTCCATAGCCTTTGCCCAACCAAGAACAAACTACAAGGCAGCAGTTGTTTGATTTTTGGAGTTGTCTCTCCTAGAAGAGTGGCTGTCCCCAGCTAACGAGCCTCATCTGCCCGAGGGTTCGAACTCGAGACTTTTCGGTTTAGCAACCATGAGCTTTACCAACTCGACCACGCCGACCCCTGGGATCAGGGTTGAAAACCGCTAGTGGCCCGCTGTCACCCGACCTAAAAAAAAATCACTTCCTTTCCATATAAAAAAAAAGTAATAATTAATTGATAACTTGATAGTTAGAATTTATATAATCGCATTTCTGCTGTTCAAGGAGCTGGAGAGCGGCATCTTGATATCAAAAGAGTCGCATGCGGCTCGCGAGCCGCAGGTTGCCGACCCCTGCTCTAAACCATCACCAGGGGCGGAACTACAGTGCCGCCAGACCCCGCAATGCGGGGGGGGGGGGGGCCCATGACATTTACCTAGCTGTAACGGTACTCAAGTTATCGTGTTTACACACAGACACACACACACAGACACACACAGAGACATACGGAAAAGATTGCAAAATTATGTTTTTCCGTATCAGTGAGGTGTAAAACGTCGAGATTTGTAAAAATCTCGATTTTTTTTTTCCACGATTACAAGACTTTCTCTATACTTCGTATATACGAGAAAGTAAAAAATCTAATTTTCTTGCAATTTTTGACTTAATGTTTGTTTTGTAAAACGATTACCATAGCTGCGGTTTGATTATCTTTATTCTATAGACACCATCCCCACGCTCTTGTATATTCTTTTTCCCTTTGTTTTTAAACCACTGTGAAAGCCAAATCCTCTCTCTTCTACTTAACATTCAAAGATAAGCAAACGTTCAAACCACGTCCATGACTTATTTCCCTTTTTTAAATAGTCAAATTGGGGTGCTCATAAGCTCCTTTTAATAGATTTGTTGTACTAAACAAATTAAAAAGCAATTACTTATCTTACTAAATATTTTTTTCATAAAGTACTTACTAAAGAATGACCTTGTATAAAAAGGAAATGTATTTAAAATCAATAATATAAATACAAAAAACATAAAAATAATCATAACACGAGACACCATTACTTCTACAAAACATTTTTTATATTCTTTAGGCCAGATAACCGTTTTAGAACACATAGCACAGGGGTTCCCAACCCCGTGCCCGCGGGCGCCGTGCATGGCGCCCCCGCCGAACGATTCGAATGTGCCCGCCTCTCACTATTCGACAGAGACAGAATTTTTTCATAAACATTATTGACGGGTTGAAGGGGGTGGAAATCGAAAGTTTGAGGGAGAGGGATGCATGCAAATCGAAAATTTGAGGGGGGGGGGGGGGTTGCAAATCGAAAGTTTTGTCCCGCCTGAAAGTTTTTTTTGCGGGGTGGCCCTTTTTTTCTAGTTCTGCCACTGACCATCACACACCTTCTTTAAATCTAACATATGGTAAACCAGTGTATAGAAGCATAGGCATGCATACAATTAGTAATTTTTAATTAAAAAAAGGAATGTTTGTTTTTGTTCGATTTATAATGATGGAACATTAAGACGCTGTGTGTGTGTGTGTGGGGGGGTCTTGGTGGGCAACGTGAGACTACAGTAGGGGATAAATGTGACCAAATAAAACGTGACATCAAAACCCATCCCACGGTTGCAGTTTGCAATAGACTAAAGAAACCCAACGTTCGCCATTTCCAACATAAGACACCCTAACAAAAATCTATCATTGATCTCCTCTGGGTCTAGAACTCTAGAAGCGGTAGCGTTGTTTTTGTACAACTTTTTCTTTTTATCTCTCATCAAATACTTCATAGTCTTCATGCTAGTAGTAATAGTAAGCATAAAACAATTATTAATCAGCGTTTCTTTCCGATTGTTTTATGCTCCGAGAGGGGGGGGGGGGGGCACTGGTAAAAGTATATATTCTCTAAATAGATTCTATTTCGTTGGGGAGGCGGGGTGCCAAAAAGAAACAATGTTATTGATATTAAGCCCTAAGTAGACCATGGAAAACTATATCTACTTCCTGCAGTATTTCTAATCCATGCAGTTAAAGTTTTGGTGTAATTTTATTTAAGATCAATAATTATACAGAATAGATCTAGATTATATCACAACGGGTATGTTTGGCTATTACTATTACTCAATTTACTGCGTTTTTTTACGGCATGTTACTGAAAAATCAAATAAGGGGAATTAAGTCAGAATAAATGTTTAGGTCTCACAAAAGATAACCTGTTCCGGCTTATGTATAAATCCGCGTACGATAAATGAATCCACAGTTAATTCTCAAACTTTACTACAAATTACATATTTTCTCATTAATTTACCACAGTAATATTTTACACCCTTTATTTTTCAAGGTAGAATTATTTTTAAAATCTTCATAGTAACCGAATCGAAATAGCGCAGGAATTGTACTTTTGACGTGGAAGTATATCCACCATTTTGTTGACACTGGAACAGTTTACGTAGTTTTACACCGGTTACTAAAATTATCTATTGTTAGTAGCTAAAATGGTACGTATTCACTTTAGAATATTCCTTTCGTTTGTTATAACTTCTAACAGTTTAACTTTTTGATGCAGGGATACTTGTTTAGTAATAATATTCTTAAAATAAGTGATAGAAATCATCATCATGGCAAAACTTAGAAATCGTGATGCTGAGTCTCACAGTCTGAGCTAGCCTAGAAAAAAGTATAATAAACTAGAATCTAGATTTCTAGATCTAGATTTCATTGAGTGGTTGTTAGAGATTTTGAGAATAAGGTAGAGATATAGGGAAATGATATCTATTACTGTAACCTGAAGTAACAAACAGATCTAACAGTAACACCAGAAGAAAAGGCAGTGAGTGATGAAGTTAAATAAACCGGTAGTGATCTCCCCTAAACTTTCTCGAATATTAGTTTTTCTTACTATATGTGAAATCTACTCAATTCTCAATTTAAACATGACAACTGAATAAAAAACGTCCATACTTTATCCTCTAGGCACTAATTTGGGGGTTGTAGCGAGTTTAGGCTAAATTATTGAATTTTAAAATGTTTTGTCACTCACAGCTATGATATGACGGATCATCCATGACAACCTGGTTAAAAGTTGAAAGGTTTAACTTTTTAAGTGACCGTGAAATAGATCTAATTTTTTTTCACAAGAGAGTTCCTAAAAGTAGAATTGGCCCGTCTATCGTCGGGATATATTTATAGAGGAAAAAAATTTAAGAGAATGTCATCAGAAAAGAATTTTAAAAAAGACAAGACAGAAGTGATGTTTGAATTCTTTTATTTCTTTAATTTTATAACATTTTTTATTGTACAAAAGAGCAAAATAAAAAACCATGCCAGGTAAACGTATCCATTCAAATAGCGGTCACGTGGTCAAAAAAAATAAAAAAATGTGGTTGTCATTTTTTGGACACATAATATAAAAAAAAGTGTTGCAGATATTTGATTTATTTTTTCATAGAATGATAAAACTAATAATGCTTTAGTATGGAAATCAATTTTGTAATATGGAAATCGATATTTAAAAAGTTCTAGTATTTTTGATGAAACCAACTTTTAAATTTAGCCTTCATTCTCCAACGCAAATTTTAAAATGCTTTTCTGGCATATATAGCCCTGCCACCTATAGCTTGTCGTTATAACGTGAAAGTCCCGCCATTTTGCGCGTGGTAAACATTTTAAAAACTAATTAGTAGAAGGTCTCTAGAATTTGGCAGAAAAATCGTCGGAAGTCAAGCGTCCGGTCCGGGCGCCATATTGTTGTTAGCAACCGGCCACGCCTCCGGGTTAGCGAGAAATACTATCGAATATTCTTATATAAAACAACAGGGGATGGTAACTGGGGATATAGTTATGATTTTTAATCCATTTTAAATACTGAAACTTTTAAAAATAGAATAGAATCTCAGGAAAAAACAATTGCGCACCAAGCGAACGCCTAATAACGGTGTGTATAATAGTGCGCAATAGTATTAGTACTTAATAAATTTACATTAGTTTTTTGAGAAATCGGAAGTAGCGTAAATTACTACTTCCGGTCAACGGAAATTACTCAAAATTTAACAGAAGGTAGAGAATTAGATCTTTTACTTACATGTGAAATTTCATTTATCTATCTGAAATAGTACTCAAGTTATAGGCTTTTGAAAAATTCAAAGTAGAAAAAGTACCACTTCCGGTTGTGGGAAATCGCTCAAAAGTTGATACGGATCTACGATTTTGATATAATACTTATATATGAAATTTCATCAACCTAGCTGTAACGGTACTCAAGTTATCGTGTTTACACACGGACACACAGACACACACACACAGACATACGGACAAGATTGCAAAATTATGTTTTTCCGTATCAGTGAGGTGTAAAACGTCGAGATTTTTAAATCTCGATTTTTTTTTTGCACGATTACAATACTTTCTCTATACTACGTATATACGAGAAAGTAAAAATGAAGTGTTGGGCCCATTTCAAGCCATTTGTACTTTTGTAGAGGTTTTTTTTTCTGTTTAATAATATTAGAGGCCTATTTCATAATTAGTAGTTCATGGTTTGGCAAAATACCAGAAAAAAACCCTCTGATGCTAAGTATTGGGTTTGGGTTGTTGCCTGGTTTAGGTTTTACTTTTAGGCAAAGAATGGGGAGGGGGGGTCCTCCCTGGGATGAATGAAAACTTTGTTGAAAATCGCTGAAGGCGTATCCATTGACATTTTAATACAAGTGTATATAAAAATGGCTGCTAGTTTGAGACATACATGAGTAAAAAATGGAGATCCTGAATCACAACTATTAATTAACCAACTTTGGTCATAAGGAATGATTGTTGACACATCACTACACACTACACTTACAGTACAGTATTTAACTGCTCTGTTTGCCTATTGTCCACCTTTGAAACTCACCATACCTCAAGACCAGAGTGTTTTAAAACAAGTACATTTCACTTCCACTCTCTATGTTAAATATTTGAACATAAAAAAATTGCTATCATCGATTGTAATATTAATACTATGTAGCATAATAATATAGGCCTAAAACCTCGTTTTTATTTTTCTTAACCAATTTCTTGAGTTACTTGTATCTACAAATCAATTTAATAATACTGTTACTGTTACACAAATCATTAATGCTTTCATGCAAATAAAACATCTGGTAAACTAGCTATAGGCCTTCATTTAAAAAAAATATGTTCCTCTGGGACTACTTATTAGCCTACTAAAATATGCTTATTTCATAGTGGCATAACTAATAACTTACTTAATTGACCTTTTGATTCATTAGAAATAATATAAGTAGGCTTTATGCCTAAAAAAACCTTATAAAACAAAATATATTTATTTGTAGCCTATTAGTCAGCTGTCAGTTGTTAACGTTTTGTTTTTCAAGGTTTCATCCACCATGCACTAATTGTAACAGAATTATTTCAACCCCATTAAGGTTCTTGTCTTAAATTTGGTTTTACTTTTAGATTAATTGTAATAGATGTAGCCTAATAGAATAAATTAGATAAAGAAATAAAAATGTAGTGAAAACACGTGAAATAGGTAAATGTGGTACATAAAACAATTGTTAAAACAATTGGAATTGCTCAGTTTTCTTAACAGTTAATCATCATGGTTAGATTATGCATTCGTTCTCTGACTATTTAATTACATTACTTTATATAATCTCTTTAGGTGCTGCTTGCAGCGGCTGTTTGTAATCGATCTGGAAAGGGTAAGTTATTTTTTTTTAAATTACTTAATTTTAAGCATTAAATAATATAAATTAATGATCATTATTTATTTACAACAGTTTATTTATTTACAACAAACATGTTTATTGGTTTACTTATACTTTTAGTTAGCTGATTCAAGAAATATTAAAGTTATGCTGATTTTGTTAGTGAGAAAGTCTTAACTATTGTTTAAAATTTTCAGTCATCATCTCAAGACAGTTTGTTGAGATGACCAGATCACGTATTGAAGGTCTTTTGGCCGCCTTTCCTAAACTGATGGGCACAGGGAAACAGCACACTTTTGTTGAAACAGAAAGTGTCCGCTATGTGTACCAGCCTCTAGAGAAGCTTTATGTTCTACTCATCACCACTAAAGCTTCAAATATTTTGGAAGATCTGGAAACACTCAGACTCTTTGCTAAAGTTGTAAGTATTTAATAACTAAATAAAAATCAATGTCAAGTTGAGAGATGACAAAAATTATTAATTCATTAAACCAGCACTTGCTATTAAAGTAAATTTGTTAATGCTTCAGTATGTGAGAAGTGCTTTTAATGTATTCTTATTTTAGTCTTTAAAAACTGATTGTAAACCTATTTTTTAAGATTGAGTTTTATTTTGAAGTTCAAAAATTCTTGAAACTTTTGTCCACAGTTGCCAGAGTACTGCCGTAACATGGAGGAAACAGACATTGTTGATCAAGCCTTTTCTCTCATATTTGCATTTGATGAAATTGTTGCCCTGGGTTACCGAGAGAACGTCAATCTTGCCCAGATCAGAACATTCACAGAGATGGATTCTCATGAAGAAAAAGTCTTCCAAGCTGTTCGACAGGTCAGTCAGTCATTTTTATCACAGGAAAAAAATACTCTGTTGTAATAGAACATCCTATTTATGAATGCATTGAAATAAAGTGCTTATCTAATCTGGATTTTGTGCTTTCTTAGACTCAAGAAAAAGAGGCAAAGGACCAGATGAAGAAAAAGGCTAAAGAGATCCAACAGAGAAACAGGGAGATGCAGAAATCTGGTCGTAATCCAGGGTTCACCAGTGGGGGTGGTTTTGGCAGTGGCACTTACAAGAATGAGACAGTACCAGTCATTGACTCTGGCTCCAATGTTGACAGTACTAAACCTGCCTACAGTAAACCCAGGTAAAGTTGGGGGCAGCTCTCAGTAGGTTAGGCCATGCTGTTAAAAAAGTTACCTTGTTTTATATAAAGAAGGAAAGCTTTTTAAAAAACATAAATCACCCTGTTACTTTATACTTTTTTACTCTTGTAGTAGCAAACCTTCCACCGGTCCAAGTCGTGCTCTTAAACTTGGCTCCAAAAAGAAAGATGTGGACACATTTGTGGGTCAGTTACAGTCTGAAGGTGAAAGTAAGTGTACATTTATTTACTACTCCCATTACATAACTAGCTTGTAATTATCACTAAAATTGCTTTTAACGGTTGCCTAAATTGGAATCCTAATATATTGTATCACTTTTATTATTTCAAAGGAGTAACAGATTCGTCCAAGCCTTTAAATGCACCTATAACTAAGACCATCATGCCAACTGCTAATCAAGAAAGGTTGGTTCATTTTGATTTTCTAGCATTACTGGCACTTGTATGCGTGGCATATTTGTAAACATTTTTGTTTGTTTCTGCCAGTGTACACCTCGTTGTGGAAGAAAAAATCTCGCTGACAGCTGGTCGTGATGGTGGCTTACAAAATATGGAGATTCATGGTATGTTGAAACTCAAGATCAACGATGAGAAGTCAAGCAAGGTCAAAGTAATGATTACACATAATGACAACAAAGGTATTCAGTTGCAGGTAATACTCATGTTTTAAAATTCTTCTTTTTTTACTGCTAGATTTTTGTGAATTAATTTCTTCTTGCATTTGTGATAGTAAACTTGTAAGTAAAGAAATATATAGTTTAGTATCTATTTTAATACTTTTAGTCAGTGTCTTATCCTTAATTTTTGTAAACAAAACAAATTAACACCTATTTATGCTTAATAAAGTAATTGAATAAAGTAATTTTTTGTACCTAATGGTCAGTAAAGTAGAGTATGCTTGCTGTTTTCTTGTATTTAAGAAGGAAATGTGTAATTTCCCCAACTATACTACACATCAGATTTAGGTAGATTCTAGAACAGTATACAGACTTGCTTCCAGAAAATAAACACATACTTTTTGTTTTAGCAACATGTATGCTGGCCAATGGCATCTCATAAAATATATAATTGTGCTCACTCAAATTCTTAATAAATTGTGTGTTAGTCTATTTGTATGTAGATCAGTGAGTAAATACTTCATTAAGTTGATCCTACTCCCGCATTTTTAAAATAACCTATAGAGTTGAGAGTTGTGCTTAACATGTTTTTACAACTGGTATGTTTCAGACCCATCCAAATATAGATAAGAAGCTGTTTACCCAGTCCTCTGTCATCAGTTTAAAGAACCCAGAGAAACCCTTCCCTGTTGGACAGGACATTGGAGTTCTCAAATGGCGGTTCCAGACACAAGATGAAAATAACATGCCACTGTCCAGTAAGTTGATTCAGATATTCATCTCATGCACATAACTCTGGTTATCATCAACTCTTTGAGCCCAGAATTATTTACGTTTCACCTGAATTTTTTTTACACTCAATTTTTTTTTTGTACCTATGTCCAAAAATGACTCGTATCTTTTTACCTGTTGATCTAAATAAAACTCCCACAATAAATTTAAACTGATTTTTTTATATTTGATAATAAATTTTTTCTTTTTTTTAAATAGTAAATTGCTGGCCCAATGAGAATGGAGAGGTTAACATTGAATATGAGCTAGAACAAGATAATATGGAACTAGAAGATGTACAAATTAACATTCCTTGCCCGTAAGTCTTTACATTATTTTCCCACGTTTTCTTTAACTTGCTTTCTCTGTGTCTGTGTTTCTGTGTTTGTTTGTCTTTCCAATCAAATCTTGCGATCGAAATTTCTGGCACTTCCCAGTTAGCTAGCGCGCTGAAATTTTCAGGGAAGCTTTCTTTTGGATGACCATTGAATATTCAATTGTTATTATTACTAAATTGATCAATGGAAACATTTTATTGAGCATTTTAGACCGCTATATAATCTATATATATAATTCTCCTCTGCGAGCCATTAGAAAAAAAACGAGCGACGCGTACCTCGCGCGCAGTGAAGCGAACGATCCCACATCGCCACAGGCTTAGGGGCAGATAATTTAGTTTGAACCGAGTTTAAACTTACAGGAGGTAGGCCAGTTTGGGGGAGACGATATGGTCGAGTGGTTGGGCACACGATTGCTATCCCACTCGACACGGGTTCAAATCTATGTGTTAACACAACGTGTTTTTTACGAGTTGTCTTTTTACGAGTTGTCTTTTTACGAGTTGTCTTTTTACGAGTTGTCTTTTTACGAGTTGTCTTCGTTTACCCAAAAAAAGTGAAAAGATAAAATCGATAGCAAGATTTTAATGCAAACAAACAAAGACTAAAAAGTAGAAAATAATAATCATTAAAAAAGTTTAAAAAAAACCCATGTTTTCTGATTGAACTAAAAAGTAGAAAATAAACGCTATACATCACAATAATGCAAGCGATCACTCTACTATAAGCGATCAAAAACGTGGGGCGCCGTGATTTTCTTACAGTTTCTAATACTGTTGACTCTCTACAAGCTCCCTAATAAAAGTCAATAGTATTATCTAATCAATAGTAATATAACTTTTACTTCGGCGCCCCACGTTTTTCATCGCTTATAGTAGAGTGATCGCTTGCATTATTGTGATGTATAGCGTTTATTTTCTACTTTTTAGTTCAATCAGAAAACGTGGGTTTTTTAAAAACTTTTTTAATGATTATTATTATTGGTTTTCAGTTTATAAAATGTATAATTATAATAGAATAGCTAGTCTAATATTCATATTTTTAAGGCAATTCTGTTATCTTTTGAAACTTGCATGCCATGCTAATGCCACATCTCTTGTGTCAGGAGTGGTGCAGGGGCCCCTGTCGTCAATGAATGTGATGGTGACCATCAGTATGACAGCCACAAGAAGACACTGTATTGGAGGCTTCCATTCATTGATGCCTCCAATAAGACTGGGAGCATGGAGTTCACAATCAAAGGACACCCTGAAGATTTCTTCCCCATCAGCGTCAGTTTTGTTTCCAAACGCTCCTATTGTGATATCATCGTGAGTTTTGTTCATTTTATCTTTGTCTCATCTGATGTTAACTCAGTTACTTGGATTGGGGTTCTGTAGTTCACTGGTTTCTGTAGCATCTCTTAAAAAGGTCGGGTGGATCTACAACCTATCTAGACATATAAGTAAAGATACTAGCTGCCGTGAGGTTTTGCACATTTTATCTTGGTCTCATCTGATGTTAACTCAGTTACGTTGATTAGGGTTCTGTAGTTCACTGGTTTCTGTAGCATCTCTCAAAACAGTCGGGTGGATCTACAACCTATCTAGACATATAAGTAAAGATACTAGCTGCTGTTAGGTTTATGCACATAGTAATAAAACGGGTAGTGATAGTATCCTCATAAATTCATGACAATAACAGGTACATTGGGTATTGTGACCAAAGATGTGTGAAATGTCCATGGTACCTGTTACTGTCTGTGTGCTGATGAAGACCTTTGGTACCTGTTATTCTCTTGAATTTGTGAGGATACTAACACTAAACATTTTATTACCATTTTAATACTGATTGGGTACATTTTATGCATTAGTAGTCGTCTGCATAAATCTCTATTTTATGTTGTCATAGACACTGCACTTCTAGTGTGTTCTACATAAGCAAAGGAAATGTAACTAACTAAAAAGTAGCTTCCAGAGATAAATTATTTCAGAAAAACATGTACTTTAAAATACTTTACAAGCTTTACGCTGTTTTCCTTCAATACCAGCCTTAGCTTCTCAACTCAGTCTAGCAACTATAATCAATATCAAAGTTTTAACAATTTCTATCAGAAGAATCTTTGATTTTATGTTATCTAAATTAAAATCTAAACAAAGAATCTGATTTTAAAAACCCATTTGTTTCAGGTGAATGAAGTGCAGCAGATAGATAGCGGAGCTCCAGAAAAATTCTCATCAGAAATAGTCTTCTTTGTTGAAAAATATGAGATTGTTTGACCTATTCAATGCTATGGATTTTTTAAACCTATAAACTGAGTGTGTGTTGCTATGGATGCTGTGAATGATGGGAAGGATTAGTATGAATGTCTAGTCTGGTTATATTTTTTCTTCTGTATTTCTTTTGTTTTCCTTGAGAAATAATGTTAGACTGAGGTGGAATTTTCTTTTCACTGTAAAAAGTTTTCACTACATTGATTACTTAAGTAATATGAACTGCCATTAAAATGATACTTTGCTATCATTTTTACTATTCATCACCATGTAGGTGTATAATAATTTATGAAACTGAACTGTCATTGAGTAGGCGTATAGTAATGTATTAAGTAGACAAATAACATCAAGTTCACTAAGTATTAAGAGCTCATGTTAAAAAACTATTGCAATATCAATAGAAAAGAAATATTTAAAAATAAAACTTAGTCATCACTGTTGATTTATTTTATTATTTTGTTTATAATTTTTAAATACAATTTCAAATGCTGTTATTTATTTATTTTAAACTAGAAAGTACATTAAATATAAAATATTGAGTATTTATTTGTGTAGATAAACTTCAACTCTTACTGCAGCCATACCTTGTGTGCTGTTTAGGACTGAATGAACTATGAAGTGTTGTCTGTTGTCCTTTGTATTGTACATTGAATGGACCATCAATTTTACGTTAAATGTACCAAATCTAAGAATTTTTTTTTTTCAATTTTTTTTATCGATGACTTGAATCTAATCAATTTTTTATTTTACTTGGTTTATGTCACAATTTGTTGTCTACAATTAATTTTGTATGTCTGAATTGATGCTTCAACTGTTGAGGTGTTTTTCATTATTGAATGTTTAATTGGAAAAATGCTACATCTAAGCTGTTTTAAAGCTCGGCTGATAACGTTTCTAATCTTACACATTGAAGAGCTTAGCTTTATTGCTGTAATTGTAGAATGGCTGTTGATGCCACTGTGTACAGCTGTGATATGGAGGTAAAGCCAAGTTTGTCTTATGCTAAAGAAGAGTGGACACATTGCATGTTACAGAAACACATTATGGTATGGGTGGTGTATTACAAGTTAGGGATATTTCTTTGTAGAGAGATACCTGAATATAACAAAACAAATCACATTGGGACAGTTGTATATAAAGATTCTCTAATCACATATTTACATTTTTTTTTTGTCATGTGCTTTTTGTTTACCCCTATGAAGTCATGCAGTATTCTGTTGGGGTTACCTCACCGTACAAGAACACTTAATGACTTGATGCAATTGTTACAAAATATATTTTCTGCATATTGGAAGTTTATAACATTTTTAAAGTGTAATTCTTAGTATGTGAAGTAAATTGCTGAAAACAAAAATATTCTTCTCAAATTGTTGGCCATTATCTCACCTCACAAAATTCAGTTTATAATTAAAATAGAGGAACTAGGAACATTTGTTGGCAGTACACATTTAGATGTCTCACGCTAACTTAATATTCATCCAATTTCCTGATTTTTATAGTGACTTGGCAACAGCAGCTACAAAACTTGTCTCATATTGAGTGTATGAACTTTCAAGTGTACAGATTGCAAAATTTAAAAAGGATTAGTTTCCTTTTTATACAAGTCTTTGGCCTACTTCGACTGATGAAAAGGACAAAATATAGCAATAAAGGTATGGAAGTCGGTTCCAAGGATTAGTTAGGAAGTAAAAGTAGGGTGTAGGCATGACTGATTGTACAGATGTGTATCATATCTATGGGAAATGGTACTAATTATGTTCCATTTCTCTATTTCATTGCTAGCATTTTTTAAAAAAAATTGTTTATTTAAAATTGTGGGGGAAATGATTGATAATAAAACAAAAATGTGATGCTGATCTTTTTCAAATTATCTTTGTTTTTTTTTCCTTTCCTATACTTGTTGATTTCAATGAAAGACCATTTGTTCAGCTGAAAGAAAATGTACAAGCTTGTGAATAAATAACAATCTTTACATTACATCATTGGTTGCTTGTTACACAGAATGGCTTTTAATTATTTTACTTTTTAATATAATCCCAGACCACTTGTCAAAGCTCAGTATGTAGATCTGTTCACTGACTAGCATCACCTTTTGTTCCATTACTGGTGTTCTTGGGCCAATGGATTTAATACATGTTTAAATGTAGGAAAAGAAGAGCTTAAAAAATCATTAAACAGCTTTGGCAGGCACTCACTGTCTGCAGGGAATGACTGCCAAAGCTGTACACCTTTACTAAACAGCCAGTTACATTTTTAGTGAACAGGTTAATCTGCTTATGTCATTATTTTCAATGCTTCCTATGCATTTTGTTAAATACTAACAGATAAACTTTTATAAATCTTTTGAAAGCACAGTGCACATAAAATATAGTTTCAGCCAATGCTGATGCTCCGTATAGGGTATGTTGATTTCTACATACATTTGTGTTACCAGGGACATATTGGGGCCAACCGCAATTAGATGTCTTGAATTAAAATGCAAAGACATCACAGCCCAAAAAATTAAAGTATAAAAAAAATAAGACTAAATGTACAGCCCACGTGCCTAGGGTGACTGTTAGGATAACAAAAAGTAAAATAGTTGTGTAATCTATAATCTCTAGAACCCTGTCAAGTTTTGAAACTAACAGTAATTCTATAAGGATCGCATTTAAAATGCAATACATGAAAAATGTATTAGATGTTTTCTTGATGGGAGGATATACTGTTAGACAATAGTAAAATCAAACATACGATTTCTGTGAAATTTGATTATTTTTTGGACACTTTCTTGAGTTAAATGCCTTGGCATTAGTTTAAACAGGTTCTTTTATAAGGACCTTTTTTTCAGTTTTGGCACAAATGACAATACAAAAACCAAAACTCTGTGAGGGGAGTCCTTTATTGTCCCAGTTAAATTATTATTGAATAACATTTGGTGTTTAGACAATACAACTTGCAATATTTCACAACATGCACATAAACTGTTTCATGGTTTTATAATGCCACTGTACTTCCAATATAAAGACAATAATGGAAAAAAAAAACAAGGACACCAACTGCATACGTTGGTGTTTCTACCCAACATTTTTATCATTAAATGTTGGGAGGATTAGTCATCACAGCTTCAATATTTTTTTTTTTTACAAACAAAAAGAAAATATCTAGATTAAAAAAAAAATTGCATGGATTCATCCAGTGCTTTTTAAGCAAATACAAAATTTTTTTTCGGAATGCAAAAAAAAAGTGCCGGAATGCAAAATTTAAAAAATATTCTGGAGAAATGATGACATTTCTGGTGAGCAATTACCAAAATGACCAATTTAATTAAGCAACTGCAGGAATATTAACGTGTTTATTAGCATGGATGTTATTTGTACCTGACTGCGGTGCTGTATTGACAAGGACAAAAAAAGCACTGGATTGATCAAACAACACCTCTAGACTACCACTGTGTCTCTGGGGAAGATTGACTGTGTTCTCTCCCCTGATTCAGCTACCATACAAACTAAACACTAACACTGTGCTAACTAAACAATTGAAGCAGGCTACAAGAAACAAAGTTATCATTAATCATACCAACTTGTTTTGTTAGGATTAAAAAACTTGCCATTTTCAATCAATGAAAATAATTTAATGTAAGTTTTTAATTAATGAAATTCATGACAAAGGTTACCCTTTATAAAACTGCAGTCCATCTCAATGCTTCCTTTTAAGGCAATGGAGTTTTTCTTTTTCTTTGTTTGTATAATGCTTCAATGCCTTTCATGTAGTATGTGTTATTAAAAAAAAGAATTAATAAAATCATAGTACTGAAGCAGTTTCAAAAGACAAATCAAACTGAAAAAATATGCCACAAGTTACACACTCAAGTCAAAGTTGCAAACAAAATCAACACACTTCAGCATAAAATAAATCTTAGAGGCGATGACATTAGACTACAAATGAATATTGCTAGCAAGTTTATAATAAATGCCATCTAATAAAGTTATTACTATTTCAAACAAAGTGTGTGTGTGTGTGTGAATATATACATATATATATATACATATATATATATATATATGTATATATGTATGTATGTGTGTGTGTGTGTATGTATGTAAACACAAAAAAAAAATGAAGCAAATCGGTTTTAAAAAGCTAAAAAACTTTTGTCGATTAAGTAGAATAAGTAAAGTAAAAATAATTTCACTTCTAGAACAGTAGAATGTAGAGGTTTTGAGTTGGTCAATGAGGTCAGGTCTGCTGTCTTTACTTAGTTATTTGATAATATCAACTTCATGTTGGCTACAATTTAAAATGTGCTGAACACTAAAGTGTAATAAAATAAAGAATTATTGAGAAATATTTTGACAAAGTTGAAAAAACAGACCAAAAGCATGAATTAGATTATTGTAAAACATAAAAATGGCAGTGAAAAAAAAATTATAAAAGCAGAGGTATAGAAATCTTTCATAAAGAAAAACAGAGAAACCTTTACTTAATCATTTTGAAAGATTAAAATACAATTAATTTGTTTTTAATTCAGGATTTAAAAATACTTTATTAAATATAAGTCTCAGTCATGTAAAGATTAAAAAAAAATTTTTGGTTGTGAAAGACTATAAGAGACATGAAAATAAAAAACACATGTAAGCATAATTAACAATGTCTTCATTTATCGAGACTAAAAAGTCATTAATTTCAAAAGGATGCTGTACAGTGAACTAAGGCTGAGATAGCTTGAAAAGAAGTTTGACAGTCCAAATATATTTTCCCCTCCCATAACTGAGGAGGGTAGCATTCTAGTCGATCACTTAAAATTTCTAAGCTATCATTTTACAAATAACACAGGGGTCTGCAAGTACAAAAAGTGTAACAACTTTTATACTATGAGTGTGCTGGTGTCTAATCTAACATACAGCTCAATGATGTACACTGAGGGTGGCTGAGCTGGTAATCTGCTGGGCCCGTTGGTACTTGAAACCTGACAGACAACTGGAGGAGTTAAAAAATTGGGAGTGCATGCCCTTTCTCACCACCTGCAAAAGGGGAAACAAATCTATATCATGGAGTCTGTTTAGTGAGATAATAGAAACCAATTGAATACACATCGTTTTGTACAAATATAGTAAACAAAATTAATATTTGAGGTCTTGTCATTAATTCTATAACGCCAAAGTTTATTCTACAATACAAATACTTGCTACAAAGCTATTTGAGGTGTTAAGTTTAATGTGAGGTTTGAACATTTTTTACAAGCCAATTGTTCCCTAACCATCCTACCACCATTATTATTAATGAAACAATTGTTAAAAATTTTTTGGTGTACCAACTGTTTCAATGTTGTTATTTTAGTTATATTTTGTATTAAATGCTTGTAACACGCATTAATATTTTTAAACTCTAGAAACACTTTATTTAAATTATATTTTAAATTAACGCTGATCTTAATTTGATTCTATATTATACTAGTTACTAATCCTGTGTTCACTTTATTTGAGAACATGGCTTACCCAATATGATGTCATTACCTAAACATAGTCATCTATGTGTGGTCCTTTACCTAAACCTGTGCCAAGAAAATAAGAGCATCATTTCTTTGATCCCCAAACCCCCCCCCCCCCCCCCCATTTAGATGCTGATAACACCCCACATGACACCAAACAGCAGAGGTGTCAAACATTATTTAAATAGACAGGCAGCTACAAAATTAATCTACACAAAAAATATTCTGTAACAACTGCAATTGTATTGAACTACATACTTAACTTGATAGCAAATAATTAAAAATCTTCCAGAACTTTTAAAGAAAAATAGTAAAGCTTTTGAAGTATCACAGTTAATCATTAATGATATGGTACAAGATAAAAACATAAAATACTTTCAAGGAATAATTTATAACTTATTCTGGTTCAGATACAGGAGTAAAGAATTTGAGGGGGCCGATACAACCAACTATGCTTTCATGATGACCACATTATTACTAAATGTACCATTAAAAAAATTCACTTTTTAGATTCTTTGAAAAATCTGGCCACAACTAAAATTAATTTTGCCAGAATCAAATTCTATTGGCCTTTGGAAGTGGAGATTAGAAGGGAGAGTAGAACAATTTCCTGGATTAGAAAACATGGATTTCAGATCTTTTTCATTACAAATGACATTTTCTTGTTACTCTATTAAATAACCTGACTTTTGAATTTCTGTATATTCAAAAAAATTTTTTAAGGAAAAAATAATTGTTTTTTTTAACAAAAGGTCAAATATATTTTTTAAAAAGAAAAAGGCCTAAAACAATAATTATCTTCATTTTTTCAAAAAATACATTATTATTCAGGATGGCCTGGGTGGGGCATACTGTTTTGATAAAATAAATAAATAAACATTATATCATTTAGCATAATAAGCACTGAGACACTTAGTAAAGCCATTACAGAAAAAAATTGTGATATATACAAAGTTCTGTATGGTACAAGCAACTGATCATTGGATAGGTTATTCTAATTACCATGACAAATACAGAAAACATGAAAGCAATTTCAAAGCAATTTGTGTAAGGATAATAAAAAAAGTGAGTCGAAAATAACAATGGGCTTTGCTCAATTGTTGTCTTGAAAGCTCTCACGATTCAAACCTTATTTTGCAGGAAATTAAAGTTAGCTATTTCAAAAATTTTACAGGTTTATTCGGTTTACAAAAATTGAGACGCAATGTTAAAAAAATAATTTTCAACTCTCAATTTTCATTACATAAGTTCTTCCATCAGAGTAAACTTCTACATTTTGTAATCAGAAGATAAAAAAAAAATTATTTCTTCCATGTCAACAAGGTAAAAAGATAAATGCCATGTAAATTGAGCAACACCCATTTTAAGGTCATGAACTAAAAATATTTTCAATTTAAAGAAAATAAACACATAATTTAAAAATAGGTGAACTTTTAATCCTGTATCAAAATCATATCAAAATTACTAAAAGAAACAAGAAATTATTAAAAGAATAAAACTCAAAGTTATGACTAAACAATAATATGACTAAGAGCAGAACAATAGCTAAAAGAAATTAAAATGAAAAATAAAGACTAATAATCAAATATGTACAGTTACAAATGAAAAAAATAAATCTATGCAAATAGTGTAAGTAAAATACAGTGTGCTCTGACAGACAACATCAATTCTACAATAGGTTCTGACAACATCAAATTTACAGTGTTTTTGATAGCACACCATCTCCGTGGTCCAGCCCCTTGGCCCCCCTGCAGATACACCTGAGCTCGTCAACAAGCGTGTCGTAGCGGTAGGCCACGCGGATGTCTGGCACGTTGGTACGGCTGACATCATTGCCAGATATACCTTCACTCAGGTAGTTGGGACCCAGCCAGTGCTTCTTCACCTGAGGGTTTGGTAAACAGTGTTAAATGAATTCTTCATTACTAAGTTGTCAAACATATACTTAACCACTAATTAGTCAAACATGTACTAAATTAATAATTAGTGCCACTTAATAACAAATAACAATGATAATATCATTTTGTATTTAGAAAAAAACTAAAGGTAGCCTTAAAAAAGCAGTCAGATAGCATTAACATCTATTAGGTAGCCTTAACATACTAGGTAGCCCTAAAATATCAATCATTTAGCCCTAACTTATCTGTAAATTAGCCCTTACCTATCTACCAGATAGCCCTAACATATCTAACATTTAGCCCTAACTTATCTGTAAATTAGCCCTAACCTATCTATTAGCTAACCCTAACATATCAAATTAGGTAGCCATAAACTATCTGTCATGTAGCCAGTAGATTTGTGAGTGAGTATCTAACCTCATGGGGGGGGGGGGCCCTCTGAAGGACTCTATTGCCAGCTACTAACCTCTTGGGGGGTGGGGGCCCTCTGAAGAACACTAGAGCTACTAACCTCATGGGGAAAGCCACTCTGAAGGACACTATTGTGAGCTACTAACCTCATGGGGAAAGCCACTCTGAAGGACACTATTGTGAGCTACTAACCTCATGGGGAAAGCCACTCTGAAGGACACTATTGTGAGCTACTAACCTCATGGGGAAAGCCACTCTGAAGGACACTATTGTGAGCTACTAAGCTCATGGGGGGGGGGCCCTCTGAAGGACACTAGAGCTACTAACCTCATGGGGAAAGCCACTCTGAAGGACACTAGAGCTACTAACCTCATGGGGGAAGCCACTCTGAAGGACACTATTGCGAGCTATCTCACACATATCACAGGTAGAAAACTTCCAGACTTGTGCTGCAATGCTGTACTCTTCCATCAGAGGTTCCTGAAAGACAAGAGCACACAACTCTTGGACTGTGTTACACAAACAACACACAGTGACTACACTGCTCAGTTTTGGCTTGGTAATTATACATAACTTTTTACTCTAACTTTAGGATAGCTAAACTGGTTCTCATGTCGAATATCTAAGCGTCGTCTGCATGAAGTAGAGTTAATTTTCTGTGATCAAGCTAGAAAAAGTGGTTGAGTGTAGATGAAGTAGTTAATCTTCTGTGATCAAGCTAGAAAAAGTGGTTGAATGTTGATAAAGAAGAGTTTATCTTCTGTGGTCATCCAGAATGGAGTCTAGTAACTGACTAAGCAACAGGTGCTCTTACAGACTGACCCAATCACCCCCACTGACCTTTGTGAAGTGGAACTGCAAAGGATCATCTGTTGACAAAGACACATTGAGTCCCCTGTTGAGGTACTCTGGCAGAGGGTTCCTGTGGTAGTTGAGGAACAGGGAGTTGTTGCTGAGTGGGGACATGGCGATGCCAATCTGGGACAGGTAGAACAGGTACTGCAGCACTGGCACCTGGGTGGGGGAGGGAGATATGATTTGGTTTCAAAAACATAAGCTTGGGATTCAGAGATGCACATACAACATGACCACACCCATAGACAACATGAACACACCTACATAGAACATGACCACACCCACGTACAACATGACCACACCCACATAGAACATGAGCACACCCACATAGAACATGAGCACACCCACATAGAACATGACCACACCCACATAAAACATGACCACACCCATATAGAACATGACCACACCACATAGAACATGACCACACCCACATAAAACATGACCACACCCACATAGAACATGACCACACCCACGTAGAAAATGACCACACCCACATAGAACATGACCACACCCACATAGAACATGACAACACAAACACATAACATGACCACACCCAAATAAAACATGACTACACCCAGAAAGAAACCAACCTTCCTAAGCACCAGCCCATGAGCAATGCTCTCAGCCAACATGAAGCCAGACACCAGATGGGTGACATTGCCAGCCTCGCCACAGTGGGGCCTGAGTACAAACTCACACAGCCCTCTCTCCCTGTAGAGGCAAGGTGCTACATTAGTACACAGACATTACACAAACCTCTCTCCCTGGAGAGGCAAAGGGGTACATTAGTACACAAACATGTACACAAACTCACACAACCCTCTCTCTCTCTGTAGAGGCAAGGGGGTACATTAGTACACAAACATGTACACAAACTCACACAACCCTCTCTCTCTGTAGAGGCAAGGTGCTACATTAGTACACAAACATGTACACAATCTCACACAACCCTCGCTCTCTGTAGAGGCAAGGTGGTACATTAGTACACAAACATGTACACAAACATGTACACAAACTCACACAACCCTCTCTCTCTCTCTCTGTAGTCAAGTTGTTACATTAGTACACAAACATGTACACAAACTCACACAACCCTCTCTCTCTCTCTGTAGTCAAGTTGTTACATTAGTACACAAACATGTACAAAAACTCACACAACCCTCTCTCTCTCTCTGTAGTCAAGTTGTTACATTAGTACACAAACATGTACACAAACTCACACAACCATCTCTCTATATAGAGGCAAGGTGCTACATTAGTACACTAACATGTACACAAACTCACACAACCCTCTCTCTCTTTAGAGGCAAGGTGCTACATTAGTACACAAACATGTACACAAACTCACACAACCCTCTCTCTCTGCAGAGGCAAGGTGGTACATTAGTCTAGTTCATGTACACAAACATGTACATAAACTCACACAACCCTCTCTCTCTGTAGAGGCAAGGTGCTACATTAGTCTAGTTCATGTACACAATCTCACACAAACCTCTCTCCCTGCCGAGGCAAGGTGCTATATCAGTCAAATTCATGTATACTGTATCCATCCTGTACACAATCTGACCCACCTTCTGAAGTTGTTTAGCACCACCATGTTTGCGTACATGTAATACAAGTAGTAACTGTAGGGAGGGTTCTCAGGGAGTGACCAGTTCTCAGGTGTAGGGGAGTCTTTATCCAACATCAGATGCTCAGACTTAGATTCATCATCCACAGAGTCAAACCCAGAGATCTGAAGTAGAGGACACCATGGTCAGTTCACACACAGGGCACCATGGGAGAGGATTCAAGTCAGTTCACACACAGGACACCATGGTAGAGGATTCAAGTCAGTTCACACACAGGACACCATGGTAGAGGATTCAAGTCAGTTCACATAGAGTACACCATGGTAGAGGATTCAAGTCAGTTCACATAGAGTACACCATGGTAGAGGATTCAAGTCAGTTCACAGAAAATATTAAATGACATTAAATGATTTCTTACTACCACAAGTATAGCATACAAACTTATTCAAATTTATAATCAAACTAGGTACGGTTTTACAAGATCATTTTGAAATGGCTGTTATTTTTATCCAATCTAACATTTAAAAACTTCAGTTTTAAAACATGAAAATACCAAAAGCAGTTGCAGTCATCAAATGACCAGTAAGGACAAACCTATGACTAGCTGACCAGTAAGGACAAACCTATGACTAGCTGACCAGTAAGGACAAACCTATGGCTAGCTGACCAGTAAGGACAAACCTATGACTAGCTGACCAGTAAGGACAAACCTATGACTAGCTGACCAGTAAGGACAAACCTATGACTAGCTGACCAGTAAGGACAAACCTATGACTAGCTGACCAGTAAGGACAAACCTATGACTAGCTGACCAGTAAGGACAAACCTATGACTAGCTGACCAGTAAGGACAAACCTATGGCTAGCTGACCAGTAAGGACAAACCTATGACTAGCTGACCAGTAAGGACAAACCTATGACTGACCAGTAAGGACAAACCTATGACTAGCTGACCTTAAGGACAAACCTATGACTGACCAGTAAGGACAAACCTATGGCTAGCTGACCTTAAGGACAAACCTATGGCTAGCTGACCAGTAAGGACAAACCTATGACTAGCTGACCAGTAAGGCCAAACCTATGACTAGCTGACCAGTAAGGACAAACCTATGGCTAGCTGACCAGTAAGGACAAACCTATGACTAGCTGACCAGTAAGGACAAACCTATGACTAGCTGACCAGTCAGGACAAACCTATGACTAGCTGACCAGTAAGGACAAACCTATGACTAGCTGACCTTAAGGACAAACCTATGACTAGCTGACCTTAAGGACAAACCTATGACTAGCTGACCAGTAAGGACAAACCTATGACTAGCTGACCAGTAAGGACAAACCTATGACTAGCTGACCAGTAAGGACAAACCTATGACTAGCTGACCAGTAAGGACAAACCTATGGCTAGCTGACCTTAAGGACAAACCTATGGCTAGCTGACCAGTAAGGACAAACCTATGGCTAGCTGACCAGTAAGGACAAACCTATGGCTAGCTGACCAGTAAGGACAAACCTATGAATAGCTGACCAGTAAGGACAAACCTATGACTAGCTGACCAGTAAGGACAAACCTATGACTAGCTGACCAGTAAGGACAAACCTATGACTAGCTGACCAGTAAGGCCAAACCTATGGCTAGCTGACCAGTAAGGACAAACCTATGGCTAGCTGACCAGTAAGGACAAACCTATGACTAGCTGACCAGTAAGGCCAAACCTATGAATAGCTGACCAGTAAGGACAAACCTATGACTGACCAGTAAGGACAAACCTATGACTGACCAGTAAGGACAAACCTATGACTAGCTGACCAGTAAGGACAAACCTATGACTAGCTGACCAGTAAGGACAAACCTATGACTAGCTGACCAGTAAGGACAAACCTATGACTAGCTGACCAGTAAGGACAAACCTATGACTAGCTGACCAGTAAGGCCAAACCTATGGCTAGCTGACCAGTAAGGACAAACCTATGGCTAGCTGACCAGTAAGGACAAACCTATGACTAGCTGACCAGTAAGGACAAACCTATGACTAGCTGACCAGTAAGGACAAACCTATGACTAGCTGACCAGTAAGGACAAACCTATGACTAGCTGACCTTAAAGACAAACCTATGACTAGCTGACCAGTAAGGACAAACCTATGGCTAGCTGACCAGTAAGGACAAACCTATGACTAGCTGACCAGTAAGGACAAACCTATGGCTAGCTGACCAGTAAGGACAAACCTATGACTAGCTGACCAGTAAGGACAAACCTATGACTAGCTGACCTTAAAGACAAACCTATGACTAGCTGACCTTAAGGACAAACCTATGATTAGCTGACCTTAAGGACAAACCTATGACTAGCTGACCAGTAAGGACAAACCTATGACTAGCTGACCTTAAGGACAAACCTATGACTAGCTGACCAGTAAGGACAAACCTATGACTAGCTGACCAGTAAGGACAAACCTATGACTAGCTGACCTTAAAGACAAACCTATGACTAGCTGACCTTAAGGACAAACCTATGGCTAGCTGACCAGTAAGGACAAACCTATGACTGACCAGTAAGGACAAACCTATGACTAGCTGACCAGTCAGGACAAACCTATGATTAGCTGACCTTAAGGACAAACCTATGGCTAGCTGACCAGTAAGGACAAACCTATGACTGACCAGTAAGGACAAACCTATGACTAGCTGACCTTAAAGACAAACCTATGACTAGCTGACCTTAAAGACAAACCTATGACTAGCTGACCAGTAAGGACAAACCTATGACTGACCAGTAAGGACAAACCTATGACTAGCTGACCTTAAGGACAAACCTATGACTAGCTGACCTTAAGGACAAACCTATGACTAGCTGACCTTAAGGACAAACCTATGACTAGCTGACCAGTAAGGACAAACCTATGGCTAGCTGACCAGTAAGGACAAACCTATGACTAGCTGACCAGTAAGGACAAACCTATGACTAGCTGACCAGTAAGGACAAACCTATGACTAGCTGACCAGTAAGGACAAACCTATGGCTAGCTGACCTTAAGGACAAACCTATGGCTAGCTGACCAGTAAGGACAAACCTATGGCTAGCTGACCAGTAAGGACAAACCTATGGCTAGCTGACCAGTAAGGACAAACCTATGAATAGCTGACCAGTAAGGACAAACCTATGAATAGCTGACCAGTAAGGACAAACCTATGGCTAGCTGACCAGTAAGGACAAACCTATGACTAGCTGACCTTAAGGACAAACCTATGACTAGCTGACCTTAAGGACAAACCTATGATTAGCTGACCAGTAAGGACAAACCTATGGCTAGCTGACCAGTAAGGACAAACCTATGAATAGCTGACCAGTAAGGACAAACCTATGGCTAGCTGACCAGTAAGGACAAACCTATGACTAGCTGACCAGTAAGGACAAACCTATGACTAGCTGACCTTAAGGACAAACCTATGACTAGCTGACCTTAAGGACAAACCTATGACTAGCTGACCTTAAGGACAAACCTATGATTAGCTGACCAATGAGACTAAAAACTGGCAAGCTGACCATTAAATACAAGTACTGTCTATGTAATACTTACATACTGTAATGTTGTGTAAAGGACAAAATACAATGAAACACTAGGCAATACTTACATGGTTGAGGAAAGCATGGAGCTCAGGGTGGGAGCTGGGGTCATTGGTCACCTCAAACAGAGGCTGGAAGACATTGGTCAGGAAGTGCTGGAAGGTGGGGCAAGATTTGTTGGCGTGGTACACATCACTGGATGGGGGATATAAGAAACATCACATCAATGGACAGGGAATATAAGAAACATCACATCAATGGACAGGGAATATAAGAAACATCACATCAATGGACAGGGAATGTAAGAAACATCACATAACTGGAAGGTAATATAAGAAAAATGGTACACATCACTAATCAGGGAAAATAAATATGGGGCACATTTAAAAACATACACTCAAATACAGCATCAACAGATTTATATTTCAGTACATACTGAGGAACTCTATATGTTCCATGAATTTATGTGTGAGCACTCACTAAAGCCGTGGGATCTGGATCATCCAGCGCACGTTGTCGGAGGACATTTTGTGTGTGATGGCCCACTTGGCCAACTTGTCCCACTCATCAATGGAGCGGCCGTAGATGGACAAGCGGTACTCAGCGTTCTGGTACTTGCTCTCTTCCAGATCTTCCATCACTTCCTGCAAGTGGACATTCAAAATGGTGGACATTCAAAATGGTGGACATTCAAAATGGTGGACATTCAATCGTTAGATCAGAGAAGTAACCTTAAGTCTAACTTTTCTTCTTCATTCTTAATTTTAGTGTTGGAATTAAGTATTACGTGTCAACTTGTTATGTGCCATAAAGGCCATTGACTCCGATTTCAGCCTGCTTTTCTTTTTGAATTTGCTTCCATAGCCTTTGCCTAAGCAAGAACAAACAACAAGGAAGCAGTTGTTTGATTTTTGGGTTCTACCTCTTAGATGAGTGTCTGTCCCCATTTATCGCGCCTCATCTCATCTGCCCTGGGGGTTCGAACTCGGGACTTAATTAACCAGACCATGCCCACCTCTAATCTAACACTAATGAGCAGGCATGGTCAATTACTGGCGTACAGAACCACTAATAACAAAAAGAGTTTATTTCCTAGACTTGAGTCTATAGGACATACGAGTCAACCCATCATTAATTGGTACCTGGATGACTTTATGTCTGTAACGTAAGGTTAAACTTAACTACATCTTTGGTTTCACTTTACCTAACTTGCATATTTTTCTATTGATTAAATAGGCTCATAACAAGTGAAATTAAAATTTTTTTTTTACCAAACAAACATGGCTGAAGTTTTGATTTCAAACAACAACCTGCCCACTGTGTGTGTTTTTTTAATGTTTTATTTCTTTTCAGTTGTACACAGACTTCATTTTTTAAAATACATCAATCATATAATTGATGCTTTCAAAATTAATTTTAGTTTTAAGCACTGGAAAAATTTGGCATAACAGTACTTTTTTTTCAGTTGAACAAACATTTTCTGTACATTTATGAGGAACACTACTGTCATTCCTATTGTGCTAGAAAAGTAGCAAAGAAAAGAAAAAAAGTTTGAGAGTACCTTGATAACTTTGGCAAAGAAAAGAAAAAGTTTGAGTGTACCTTGATAACTTTGGCAAAGTAAAGAAAAATTTTGGCTGTACCTTGATAACTTTGGCAAAGTAAAGAAAAAGTTTGATTGTACCTTGATAACTTTGGCAAAGAAAAGAAAAAGTCTGATTGTACCTTGATAACTTTGGCAAAGAAAAGAAAAAGTCTGATTGTACCTTGATAACTTTGGCAAAGTACAGGCCACCAATGTGGTTGTCTGTTTTCATGAAGACTTCCCTCAGACGACTCTCACCAACTGGGTTGTATTTGGCATTGAATTTGTCAAAACGGTGGAAGGTGTTGCGATCCTGGGCACATTGGAATCAATGACATTTTGATAATGGTCCTACACGTATTTACTTATTGAAACCACATAATTATATTAGGTTTGATTAAAGTTTTAAGAAGATTTTTCTAAAATAAAAGTTTTAAAATGATTTTTCTAAAATAAAAGCTTTAAAAAGATTTTTCTAAAATAAAAGTTTTAAAAAGGTTTTGTATTTAAAATTTTTAAAAAGATTTTCTCTAATAAGATCATTTAAAAAAAAATGAGATCACAGATAAAAAGATATTAAAAAGTGTTTTCAAGTACATATAAAGTGAACTTACTGCGTGGACATCTAACATATCAACACTGAGATCATATGGGGTGAGGTTCATTGACTTGAAGACCTACAGACAGAAGGTCCTCATTTTAATACAAACATATTAAACATCAGTGGCAAGATAGTAATGTTTACTAAAAATATTAACATACTGTAATGTTTTGTAAAGGACAAAATACAATGAAACACTATTTCATTAATGTACGAAATTTTTAAAGAAATAATTTCCTTCTCTCACAATGTTAAATAAATAATACTTCAACATCTTTTAATGTTGTTTGCTTTCGATAAGCTTTTAAATGAAATACGTAAGTCAAGCTAATTTTAAAGTAAAAGAAGAAAAGTGGCTGTATATACACCCAGATTAATTGAAAGTAAATTGTAAAAATAAAAACTATTTGGAACTTATTATTTGTGTGAAATAACTACCTGTGACTTTAATGAGAGTGATCTCTCCTGAATGCTGTGGTAAGTACACACAAGTTAATTTTTTAAAAGAAATTTTTAAAAATCTTGCCACAAATAACAAAATCTTAAAAAACTTGTATACAATCTGTGTTTAAAAATTGCCTGCTCAAGTTACATTAGAATCTAAAGTATTTACCTCTAGACATGGCTAAAAAAAAACAACAAACAGTTAAATGAGAATGAACATCATTGAAAGACCAGTATTAGTTAGAATTGTCTAAATTCATAGATAAGAAAACCTGAGCTCATAGCATCATCAATCAGACATTTTCAACTGATCCAGTTAAAAACATGGAACAAAAATTGTTAATGAATCAAAAGATAATCCTACAGTGACTCCAGCAAATTTCTTATCACTGGAGTTAGCTATAAAAGGGGAACAACTCTCAACTAGTCTCATAGATGGGGGACAAATGTGAAATAAAACTATGAGACTTGCCTTCAGATACTGCTGAGTTTCATCCACAAGCTGTTGAGATATTAAAACAAATTTAGAGCCAAACCTCTAGGAAGCTCATGTATCAATCAATGCATGCCACTAGGAAAGGTACTACACAAAGTGGAATTTAAACTCTTCAGCACAGGAAGATTTCAGAAGGTGAACTCAAAAAGTTTATTTTTATTTTTTTAGAAAAGTAGATCGAGTAACAAAAAAAGGGGGGAAACAAAATAATTTTAGAAGCAAAATAAAAATTATTTAAAAATTTAAAAAATTAGCTGTTGAATGCTCAAAAACCCGGCAGCTTAAAAGCAAGCTTGTCAATCTTTTAGATTAGAAGAAAACAAATAGTTAGTTGAAAGAATATTCAATGGGATACAGAAAGCAGTACTACATGTATTAATGAAGCCAAATGTTGCCAGACTACACCAAACTAAAAACCAGCAAAAAAATTTTCAGAATAGAGCTGTATCAAAATGTTACAATTTGTTATGTTGTGATATGTATATCTGACAAAAAAACTCATCTATAAGGCAGGTCAACGTTTAAACACAGATAAAAAAAAATAAAGTCAGTAAACAATGTAAAAACCTGAGCCAGCGTCATGCTCTGTCCATCTTTGTTCTTGCAGACGACATCGTCTTTACAATCTTTCATCGTCTTCTTGATGAACCGCAGCAGGTGTTTCTGGTTCATTCCAGAAGACGCATGAACATGGGTGTCCACCTGATAGATCAACACAGGGGGGCATTAATGATATAATCCAAGCAACCAACAGCATAAAAATTATATCATCATTGAACAACTTGTATCATAATTATTGTTAAAGATTATATAATCATTGAACAACTGGAATCTTAACTGTCGTAAAAGATTATATAATAATTGAACAATTGGTATCATAATAATCATTGAACAACCGGTGGTAAGATCCATACAATTAAAAACATAAAAATAATAGAATAGAATAAAGGTAATAAAAATGTAAAGATTGAAAAATCAAACACATTTTTTAGACCATGACAATATAGAGATGCAATTTTTTTTAAATGCATGAGGTCTAAGGGGACAAAAAATGTAAAGTATGAGAATAAAGGGTATGGGAAGATCTCAAATTACAAGACTAGTTCTGAGACCTTGTGCACATTGTAGAAGTCCCGATGTGGAACCTCCTTCTGGGCAGCAGACTCCTTGAGTTCATTGAGCAGGACGTGCAGCTGGTACTTGTTGGACAAGTAGCTCAGTCTACGGTAACAAAATGATTTCCTGAAACAGAGGAGTGGATCAATTATCAACCAGCATAGCTTACAATAACAAAATGATTTCCTGAAACAAGAGAGTGGATCTATTATCAACCAGCATAGCTTACAATAACGAAATTATTTCTAGAAACAAGAGAGTGACAAAATGAACTCCATGATAGTCTGCTCTTTATTTATTTACTGTGACAAAATATTTTTAACGCAAGACGATTTTTTTCATAAATGTAACAAAAAAATTTTGTGCAATATTTTCATAAATAAATATTAAATAGCATGAGTACGGAAGTACGCCTATGATGATAGAAACCAGAATTAACAGCAAGATAATTTAACCTTTTCTCTTAAATTTTTCTCAAATATTCAGTTTGCACTTACAAAGGGCCATCACTGATCATGGCAAACATGATGTTCTGGTCCTTGATGAACTCCTCTAGGTTGGGGCACGGCCAGTCAAACGGTTTGTTCTCCTTAGCGGCCTCCTCGCTGGGGAACACGCACATGACTCCCCTCTCAAACTTCATGCAGTAGTTGGCCGAGGGGATGAACTCAACTTTAAACGGGTCTCCGCAGGTTGGGGGTGCATGGATGGGGTGGTCTGACAAGAGGGGGAACACAGAGAAAATTGATTAATAAGTAGTTAAACTTGAGACATATGCAGTATCAAAAATTTATTCTTCTATTAAGTATTTAATTATCAATTTGTAGGTCTAAACTTTATATAGAAAAATCGAACCAACTCTCTAAACATAAACTTTAAAAAAGAATTTTAAAATTCTGGCTGATCAAAAGCATAGTACAGTAATTGAACTAATTTTTAAAAAAGCATTAATTAATTTGCTTATATTAGCTTTTGAGAATAAATACAATTTATACAATGAAAATAAAAAACAGAAAACACAGCACACAAGAAATTGTTTAACTCGTGGATATATACAAAATTTGGTGTCAAGTTATGGTCACACAGTAAGATTAAAATACTAAACTAAAAATTTAATAGGCAAAATACGTACCACAGTACACAAATAATAATCATTAAAAAAGTTTTTAAAAACCCACGTTTTCTGATTGAACTAAAAAGTAGAAAATAAATACTATACATCACAATAATGCAAGCGATCACTCTACTATAAGCGATGAAAAACGTGGGGCGCCGAAGTAAAAGTTATATTACTATTGATTAGATAATACTATTGACTTTTATTAGGGAGCTTGTAGAGAGTCAACAGTATTAGAAACTGTAAGAAAATCACGGCGCCCCACGTTTTTGATCGCTTATAGTAGAGTGATCGCTTGCATTATTGTGATGTATAGTATTTATTTTCTACTTTTTAGTTCAATCAGAAAACGTGGGTTTTTAAAAACTTTTTTAATGATTATTATTTTCTACTTTTTAGTCTTTGTCTGTTTGTTTGCATTAAAATCTTGCTATCGATTTTATCTTTTCACTTTTTTTTTGGGTAAACGAAGACAACTCGTAAAAAGACAACTCGTAAAAAGACAACTCGTAAAAAGACAACTCGTAAAAAGACAACTCGTAAAAAGACAACTCGTAAAAAACACGTTGTTTGAATACGTTACTGACTAGAACACATAGATTTGAACCCGTGTCGAGTGGGATAGCAATCGTGTGCCCAACCACTCGACCATATCGTCTCCCCCAAACTGGCCTACCTCCTGTAAGTTTAAACTCGGTTCAAGCTAAATTACCTGCCCCTAAGCCTGTGGCGACATGTGATCGTTCGCTTCACTGCGCGCGAGGTACGCGTCGCTGGTTTTTTTTCTAATGGCTAGCAGAGGAGAATTATATATATAGATTATATAGCGGTCTAAAATGCTCAATAAAATGTTTCCATTGATCAATTTAGTAATAATAACAATTGAATATTCAATGGTCATCCAAAAGAAAGCTTCCCTGAAAATTTCAGCGCGCTAGCTATCTGGGAAGTGCCAGAAATTTCGATCGCAAGATTTGATTGGAAAGACAAACAAACAGAGAAAGCAAGTTAAAGAAAACGTGGGAATAACGTTAGGTTGTAATGCATCAGTTTTTAAAAAGGCTAAGCAATGCAGGTGTTGATTTAAAACAAAACAGCAAACAACAAATAATAACTGAAGAATAATTTGCTTAAGAGAAGCTAACAAAATGAAAATTTAAAATAAGCAAAGGAGAAAATGGAATGCAATTTCAAAAACAAAACTGAATTCTTTCCCTTGCCTGATTTCTGCGCCACTTTGGCAACATAAATAAATTCAGGCTGGAAGGAGATGGACATTGCATCAGATGAGGAAGTGCTGCTGCCTACAAGAGACATCAGTGGCCTGATTTTACAGGGGTTTTCTGGTTCTACAACATATAGCCTACAACTTTTCAATGGTTGTTTACAACTTTTAAAATTATTTGTCCTGCACATACAATTGTTTCATTGTTTTTCTGTAAGTACAACTTTTTAATGGTTGTTCTATATGAACAAGTTTTTCAATAGTTGTTCTTTATGTACAATTATTTTAATGGTTGTTTTATAATGTACAACTTTTTCAACGGTTTGTTCTGCATGTTCAACTTTTTAATGATTGTTTTATATGTATCATTTTTTTTTCCTATATGAACAGCATTTTCTGTGGTTGTCCCATAATGCACCATTTTTTCATTGACTGTCCCACTTGTTTATTTATTCCCCCAATCCAATGAGATTGGTACCAAAAGAAATCATAAACAGATTTTTATTTCTTTTGTTTTCAAGGTCACTTTCTCTTGATAGTAGGGAAATAATTGTGTGGACTGCAAAAATCAAATCTCAATTTTAGTATTTCCATAAGCCTACTATAGTTTTTCAACCCCCCCCCCCCCTCCCCTTCCCCAAGCTCATATACCAGTTTGTAACAAAACCATAAACTACCCCCCCCCCCCCATGCTATCTTTATGCTACATACCTCATTCTATATTTTTCTCTCATATACAGCTACAACACTGGTTAGTTGAAATTAACAAGCAAATATACATTAGAAAACAAAGCTATTCAGGCTGTTGTATGTAAGGCAGTCACTCCAAGTATTATGAAGCAGGTGCTAGCAGGAGGGGGGGGATCAATTTATAAGGACAAAAAATATTATAGGGGGAGATGCACTGGAATCAGAGTTTAAAAAATCATGATTTTAGATAATCTTTCATTAATTTATTTTAATGTATGAGCTTTTTCTGTATTTAAACTGTAGTAACCTTCTTTAATTTATGCTGGAAAGAAGTTTCTAATGCATTTTGTAAGACCATATTGATTTTTTAAAAGTTTTTACATAGCCAAAAAATTTGCCCTAATCTTGATAATCTGGTACCATTAGGAAGCTGGGATTTTTCCAGTTTTAAAATACTAGAGGTTTATTCACTTTGAAAGACAAAATAATGTGCCCTAATCATGTACCATTAAAAAGCTGGGGAGTTTCCAGTTTTTAAATAGTACAGCTTTATTCACTTTGAAAAAAACCAATAGGTTACTAGAATTAGCAGGGTTCTGTCTTGCTATGCTTTCTCAGATTGAGATGAGAACATAGATCACATTTACATAACATGAGGTCAGAGACTTTTCATACTTGATCGTCATTTTAGAGTTAATTAATCAATACACTAAACTTAATAATTAAACTTCTTGAAATGCCTCTCTTGGACCCTGGAACTCTCTTAAACCAGGTTGCTCACAATAGGATGAAGAGTCAGGCATTCACCTAGCCTTGTTAGACCCATGGGGGGGGGGGGGGGGTGTAGATCTGTCAGGAAATGGCCCTTATAATTTAGAACCTGTGTATCTATCTAATGCCTCTAAGTCAGCAAACGTGTGTTCTATTGTTAGGCCATGCCATCCCATGGGGTGTACTAAAACAAGTTTTGAAGTTATCCAGGATAAAAATAATTTAATTCGAATTAAATCTTCAAGCTTTTCATGTTAAAAATTTGAGTCAGTAAATGCTTATATTTCATTCATAACAGAAATCAGATCACAATGTTTACATTTTTATGGACATGTTCTGTCAAAGATTTATTGAAACCATTTATTAGTTTCTATGACAAGAAAGCCATTCCACTTTTTTCTTGTTTTGTGTTTTTTTTAAAGCATAAGTCAGTGCTAAAATATAAAAAATAACTATTGCATGACTAATTTAGAATATCTTTAAGGTTTCTTAAGGTGCTATGCTAGTTAAAAAAAAAGCCGTAACACTTTTTATAGCTAAAAAACCTCATTTTGAACTCACCATTTTGGTATTCTATGAGGGAGGAAAGTATTTAAAATAAAATAGCCTATACATATGTTGTTAAAAAAATTTTTTTCGGACAATGTGGGGTTTCAAGTGGATCAACACTATAAAATATGAGAATACAAAATGCAGAATTGGTTAAGTTTTATTTTTCTAAGTGATTTTTTTTTAATAAACAAATTCTCTTGCAGGTGTTATACACTAAACTAAAGGGAGGCAGGGGGAGGGGGCAATCAACTCTATTTTTCAAACCTAGACTCATCTAGAATTTGGTACCTGCGTTTTTATATATGATACCCGAGTATTTATATCTGAATGGCACATCTTCTCCAGACAAGTCTACAACAATAAAAAACATCAATGGGTCATTTTGAAAACATCAATAAAATCATACCATCAACTTCTTGAAAACAATAAAATCTTCCATTCATTTATGAAATACTTCCAAAAAATTGCTCAAATTTTGAGTACACTAACACCTTTACTTTCTATTATAAGTTAATCAGTGGCAAATTTAGCTGTGTCCAAAATCTACATCTGCCATTAATATTAAATCATAAAATGTAAGTTCCTCTGACAAAATCTACATTTATCATTTGTATTAAATATTAATATTCCTCACAAAATCAAGCTGAAAATAATCAACTTTTTAAAATAGAGCGGGGAAAAAAATATTTTATATAATCCTTAACAATTTCAGTAATGCTTTAATGAGGTTATTTAATCAAATTACTTTTATTAAAATATTTATATATATATATATATATATATATATATATATATATATATATATATATATATATATATATATATATATATATATATATATATATATATATATATATATATATATATATATATATATATATATATATATATATATATATATATATATATATATATATATAAACTGTGAGAATATGATATATATTATGTTACTAAAAAAAAAATAACAGATTAAGTATGTGGAAAGGGTGGTAAAAAAGACTAGTGATTATCAATGTAATTAATTAAAAAAAAAATAACTATAAATAAATCTACAGCTTTGTAGTGCAACCATCTAATTATGGTCACAGCCCATATTTCTATCCAGTTGCCATTTATTTTTTGCTCTATTTCTGAAGAAGGCCTTAGGTTGAAGCATCTGTACTTGTATTAATTGTTCAAGACTATCAATTATGGTTTAGTGGTTTTAAAAACAAAACCTCGTCATAACAAATCACTGTTCAAGTTTCTCTGAGATGTTATTTATATTTTAGTTTGACAGTCAGTCTTGTCCTTGGTTCCATCAATAGCAGACACTGAACTGGTCTCATGCATCTTAACATAACCTGGTTCCATATTCTAATTACACAACACTCAACATAGAGGTACATAGAATGCTAATTAAGTGAGCATGCATTTGAACTGATTGTAAAAGTGAATCGTTAATCCATGTATGCATGTCAGCCAGACAAAAATAAGCACTGCCCAATGCCTAAACCAAAACTTGTTCAAGTTTCTTTTAAAAAAAATTAAATTAAAATAGATGCTATAGGTGATATTCAGTAGCAAGATTGATCACATATATAGGAGCTCTGAAGCAAAAATAATAAAAAAGTACACGGCTTTTTTCAAGTTTTAAGACATTGGTAAAGAAAAGAAAATGTTCTACAAAGGCTCATAACACAAAGGGAAAAACAAAAGGCTGAAACACAAAAAAGGACTGAAGGAAACACAACAATTAGACACAAAATAAAACAAGTATGTTTCAACATTTCCTAAGGACTACAAAAAAAGAAACAAAGTATAAAAAAAATACAACAACAATTAAATATATAGGAAGCATTAAAAGTGACATCTCCTAACTTTCTATGTATGTATCAAATATATATGGATCTAATGTGACAACTACCTACCTTCTATGTCTGTATGTATGGATCTAAAGTGACCTTGTATGTATCTAATATGACAACTACCTACCTTCTAATTCTGTATGTTGTATGGATCTAAATTAACAACTACCTACCTTCTATGTATGTCTGTGTGTATGTATGGATCTAATGTGACAATGTATGTATGGATATGACAAGTACCTACCTTCAAGACTTGTTGCCTTGACAAAGCCCCCCTTGAGGGCACCAAAAGCCTCCTCCCCCTCCAGACTCTCCAGGAACCTGGCGGTGACGTTGGGGAACAGCTGGTGGCCGAGGGACATGTACTTCTCCCTCAGCATCAGGGCTCTCACCAACATTTTAGACGCCGCCTGCAGGTCTTTGAAAGGCACCTACATCACATTAACAAATGAATTGGACCAAGTTTAACAAGCTAAAGATGCATATAATGAGTAAGATTACTTGGTCAATATGGATATTATTACTAACTTAAATTTCAAGCTATTATTGCAAAATTATTTTCATTAAAGTATTATATTTATAGAGCTGTCTTTACCAATGTAACAAGATTGTTATTTATTAAATCTCTTAGAAGAGCACAAAATACACTAAGTAGAAGTTTTTTTATTGAAAATTTGAAAGCCTTAAAATTTATAAGCCTAATAAGTTATTATGAATTTAAATACCAATAGTAACATATTTTTAGTGTATTAATTGTCATGCTTTATATTCTGAAGAAATGGTGATTTCAAAGTATTATAAAATGTACAATACAAAAAGAAGTCCAATCTGACCATGTAAAGTGAAATATCTGGACAACAGAAGGCCAATCTGACCATGTAAAGTGAAATATCTGGACTACAGAAGGACAATCTGACCATGTAAAGTGAAATCTCTGGACTACAGAAGGCCAATCTGGTCATGTAAAGTGAAATATCTGGACTACAGAAGACCAATCTGACCATGTAAAGTGAAATCTCTGGACTACAGAAGGACAATCTGACCATGTAAAGTGAAATCTCTGGACCACAGAAGGACAATCTGACCATGTAAAGTGAAATCTCTGGACTACAGAAGGCCAATCTGACCATGTAAAGTGAAGTATCTGGACTACAGAAGGCCAATCTGACCATGTAAAGTGAAATCTCTGGACTACAGAAGGACAATCTGACCATGTAAAGTGAAATCTCTGGACCACAGAAGGACAATCTGACCATGTAAAGTGAAGTATCTGGACTACAGAAGGCCAATCTGACCATGTAAAGTGAAATCTCTGGACCACAGAAGGACAATCTGACCATGTAAAGTGAAGTATCTGGATTACAGAAGGCCAATCTGGCCAGTCATAGTTACCCCACTAGTGTCCTCGCCAGAGACATTGATTCTCTGAAAATCTGGCAGCAGCTCGTACTCTTCCTCCAGGTCATGTGCAATGTTAGCTGGGATGATGCTGTCGATCCTGGGCAAGTGACAAATGCGGGGCTTGTTAGATGAGGGGCGGTCTATGGTGTCTGGTGGGAGGGCTATTTGGGGCGGGCCGCCACTATAGGGGGGCAAACAAAGGTACAAATTAGAAAATTCAAACTGGCATGAATTGTTTTTTTTTTAAAGTTGGATGCCATTCCTGTTAGCAACAACGGCAACTCAAATCCATGCAGAAATCTTCTCAGCATGCAAAATCAAATTTAGAATTGAAATAAAAACTTTATAATAAACCCACGGCAAAACAAAAAATTCATTTAAAAAAAGTTTAAATGATTTTTTTTTGGAAAAAATGGAGTTGATCATGCCAAACAGTTTAATTCATTACTTTCTAATTTGCCCCCAGAGTAAAACAAACCAGTGGTTCTCAAATCTTGGTGCATGTTAGGATCAGCAAGCTGTGTGTTTGTGTGCATCCATTTCTAATTTCTAGTGGTTGTGATTGTACAGATGAGCACAAACATTCAATTAGAACTAACACAAGCATTTAATTAAACATTTGCTTTCCAACACAGTGTTTATAAGTGCAGTTTCAAAGCACAAAACTGGCGCTAGCAGTTCTTTGATGGTTCACAACTGGGTGAGTTGTAATTAAACCAACACAAGACAGTGTGGCCGAGTGCTAGACTACTAGCCTTATGTCTCAAGTTCGGATCTGATGGGCACCTGATTCACATAAGGGAAAACAAAGGCGGCTGGGCATAGTGCTGACAACATTAGCACTCTGTATTCTGAGGTAATTGAAACAGATGAACTCTACTTCATCTGCCCGTGTGCCATGGACATGAATGTGAAAAAATGAACCAACAGCAGGAGGAATGTTCAAATAAACTGTTAAACACACCATGCCTTATGAGGAATGAGTGGGCTGTATGAAAGAAGTTTTCTAATGACCATCTCTTGTGATTTTATACTGGCATGACTGGCTGTCTTCTATAGCTCTAGGTTGGTCTGGGTCAAGGTCATATTGTCTTGTATATATTATAGTCATGTGCAAGACAGGGAGACATCAATATGGTCCATCACATTTATGGTGATGTGGTATTATGTTGATCATCAGATGTAAATGTATTGGATCATCTATATAAAAAGTGGTCTTATATTGGTCACTTTGTTGACTAAGGTATTGACATATAGCATGAACCACTGAGTAAAGCAGCTGTTATGAAAGCCATCAGGTTTAAACCTATCATACAGACATGACAAAGAGCCCAATTTGAGAACCACTGTTTTCTATCAACTAACAGATGATGGGGTAGTCAAGAGGTCAAGTGATGTTTGGTAAAATGATTTTGATGAAATAAAAAAAAACAAAAATACTAACGTGATTGAATAATTATAAGCAAAAGGGAAAATAAAAAAGTGTGATTGTGAAGTAACGGGTTTAAAACAAATTAGAAATACAAAAGCAAAAGGCTTTGATGTTAAATGAGTTGTTTTAGTAATTAGTGAACACATAGTTATCAATCAATCACTCATGTGATTTCCTCTTTAAATAAAAGTAAGCTTTTTGTTATGAAATGTATAGATGCTAAACCTGTTGAAATATTATAACATAATAATTATCAATTTTATTAAACAGTGAAATACAACCGGGTAGGGGAGGTAACTACAGCCATGTAACAAGGAGGGGTCAAAACAACAGAAAACTAATTCTAACTGCATGCATCATTTAAATGAAATAAAAGTCTGAAACAAAAAAATAAACCTGCAACAAAAATAAAATCAACATAATGAAGCTAAACCTGTGCTAAAAAATATTTGATAGCATCAAACAAGATAAATCAGCAGCTGAGCTGAGGGCAAGCAACTGGTAATTTGGTCAGTCTGACCCTGACAAATATCTGGCCATAGGTCAGTGATGGTTGTACATCTAACAGTACATCTATAGGGTAGACCTAGCAGCATATGGTTTATATCATTCTCTCTAAAACAACTTCAGATCTATAGGGTAGACCTAGCAACATATGGTTTAAATCATTCTTTCTAAAACAACTTCAGATCTTTAGGGTAGACCTATCACCATATGGTTTGAATCATTCTTTCTAAAAACAACTTCAGATCTTTAGGGTAGACCTATCACCATATGGTTTAAATCATTCTCTCTAGAACAACTTCAGATCTATAGGGTAGACCAATCACCATATCATCATTTAAATCATTGTCTAAAACAACTTCAGATTTATAGGGTAGACCTATCACCATATCATCATTTAAATCATTGTCTAAAACAACTTCAGATCTATAGGGTAGACCTATCAGCTTATGATGGCTTAAACCATTCTCTCTAAAACAACTTTAAAACAGTTGTAATTGTAGTTTGTGCTACTATAAGTAATTTAGCATAAAACATTCTAATTGTAGGTAGTGCTACTATAAGTAATTTAGGCAATACATTGGTTGTGTGATGTCAATGCAGGTGATCTTTGACTTGTAGCGTACAGTCCTTATAACATTAAACACTCATTAGAGGAGAGACATTTTAAAACTGTTCGAATGCTAGCTCTTGGTAGTGCACCAGCACTGTAGCAGATTTACTGATTAATTGATTCCATCACTAGTGATTTGATCTTCTACCTAAACAGTTCCTGTGGGGTTGAACATTCAATAAGGAGAGACATTTGACAATTAGGTTGACATACTAGCTGCTGGTGCTTGTAATTAGAAAGTGTTGTCACTTCAGTAATTAGAGAAATCACAGGTGACAGTTAATCAATTAATTTATAATGGGAGATGGGTCACACTTAACTAATGGATTGTTGACCTGTTCTAATTAAAACAAGTATTTGACAAGATTGGTGTTAATTAATTGATTAATGAAAGAGAGATTTTCAGCTATATTAATATAATCATAAGAATAGCTTAATTTATTAGCCTACTTCATGTTATGTACAAAGATAACACTAAAATCTAACAGCAATTCCAACTACCATAATTGAATAATTTTTCTTCTTCAATGAGTGTTAAAAAAAATCCTATTTGGGGAGAAAAAAAACGCATCCTGGCTCGTGGTATTTTTTTACCGGCCAGTTTGAACTTTCCACCAGCTCACCGACCAGCAGACGACACTCGGTCACCGGAAATACGTCGTCTGTTGAGCAAGGAGATCGATCTCCCCGTCCCACTTATCTCCCCTGTCTGCCACACCACAATGACGCGATGCCTTACGTAATCAAGCGATCCAGACCAAACAGGCCTCGATAGAACCAGCTATTGGCGTGGTAAAGACAACGGTTCATTGGGGGAGATTTGACAGTGGGTCTAGCTCAACTTCATGTTTTGAAATATTTTTTAGACTAAACGTTTAAAATTATAGAATCATACAAGTGTTTATTTACCCTAAATTTACCCCAATTACTCCAACATTAAAACAAAATACTTCTCCAAATATAGTTCAGTTATCAAGCAATAACCCAAAACGGAGGGTAGGCTACAATTAGGCTAAAGTGAAAAAGTTTCACACTGGTGTCATTTTATTGTACTTTAGCCTAGCGCAGGGGTCTCCAAACTACGGCCCGCGGGCCGGATGCGGCCCGCGAGGTCCTCTCATCCGGCCGCGGAGATCTTTTTGTCCACGGAAAAAAAACGTTTGTTGGAGTTGGCTGAGGAACTTGCTCAGAAACTGGAAGAAACTGGCCCCCGAACTGAAATTTGATAGTTAATGCGGCCCTCGGACTGAAAAGTTTGAAGACCCCTGGCTAGCGTCTCAGCTTGTAAGCGAAGTCACGATGTGAGCTGGATTTATACGGTCGTTTGGACTGTTACTATGGCGTCACAGAAGTGTGTCAGTGGCGAAATTGAGGTGTACCTGTGGCGCTACAAACGTGTATACCAAAGCGTCCTAAGGGTGTTAACAGTTGCGTCATTAGGGCGTGTCAAGTCACAAAGGTTGGCGACAGTGCGACATCTTAAAAACTCACCTTGACCTCACCACAAACCATCTCCGTTATTTAAACCCCGTGTTACTAGTTGTCAGTCCGTATTACAAAACCAACCAACAGCTAATGTTGCACTGTTAACTGCTTTAAACGTAATGTCAACAGAAAAACTCGCGGACATAAAAAGCAACGTTGCATCGACACTAGTGTCTACGCAAGCTATACATGTGATAAATTCAGCGTTTCAAATGTTGGTTGTCAAAGTAAGACCAAACCAGCGTTTGACAGCAAACTGTTGAATAATGGTGGTGCTCATAATAGAAGGAAGCGTGGTAGACTACACACACAAATCAATGATATAAAATACAACAGCAAAAAATGTGGGTAGGGGTGGAGGACGACACTGGAACATTATGGGAACAACATTTACCCCACCCAGCGTCTAAGTCTATAGGCTATGGTAGCGGTTGGCAACCTGAGACCTAGACAACTCGGGTCCCCAGCAACCTGGGGACTAGGGAACCTGAGGCCTCAGCAACATGGGCCCTAACCTGCAACTAACTTTCTTGTGTAAAGATACAATACAATACAATCAAACAACAACAACAAAGAAACCCCAGCCTTTTCTGTTGTGTGTCTAACGTTAATGTTGTTTTCGTGTGCGAAATGGACCATAAAAACTGTTACACTAGTAAAATGTGTCGTGTCTTTCACCACTTATCTTAGCCTACCTACGTTCAGCTTCCCATCTCCCCGTTTTAACGTGTGCAGATAAACATGCCATGTTTACAAATTAAATAGAAATAAAAAGTTGCTGACCGCTGTAAGACTAAAATAAGAAGAGACCACATACCTAGCACAGAGCTATACGAGAGTAATGGTTACATCACCTACAGCTTACACACGAGTGTAATGGTTATATCACCTACAACTTACACATGAGTGTAATCAAAAAGTATTTTTCCAGATTGAAATAATACACGCGTTTTATAAAGTAGGCCTACGCTCGTTCAATTTCATACTAATTTATTTTTTGATGGGAACAAAAATAAAGCAACAGTTACAACTATGAAAATAAAACACCAGCTATTTATAATTCTATTGACCCTTTATCTCCAAGCACATCTAATAAGGGAAACTACTAACAAATATATAAAAAAAAAAACAACCATGAACTCAAAGTATAAATGTTACAACGAGAGTTACCTCCCGTCCAATATAAAAGACTGACTTGAGACAGGCGTCACAGGAACGCTGTGGAGTTAGACAAGAGGAAAAAAACAACTAAATTAGACTCGTCTATTTCAAACCTGCCTCCATAGTTTGGTAGTAATGGTATACACATTGGGATATTCCATCTTTTTAAAAATTAAACAACTTTATTTTGTTGTTTTTTTTGCAGCTGTTTCCAATTAAACCTTTTCTTCCCTATTGATTCAAACATGACTACACTTCATGACTCGTCTGTTGTAATACATATAAAAACGCACGTCATTCTGATGAGTGAATGTGCAGAACAGAACATCATACACTTATTAAGGGGACAAAACTGTGTATTTGACTAGAAAAGGGACATAATGAATTTAATTAAAAAATGTAAAAAAAAATATTCTAGGATTAAAAGGTCAACTAGGCCGCAGAAATAACGGTAGGATTCTTATTCTTTCGTCCTAGTAATTTGCAAACGCAATTAATTAAAAAATTGGAAAACATCAAAGCATATGTTAAGGTACAAATGCTTTGTGTTAAAAAAAATATTTGCGCAAAACCTAAATAAGTACTACGCTCAATCATCCAGACCTGTCAATTATTTTTTACATGCACCAAATGTTTTGTTAGATAAAACAACCACATGCTCCGGGTAGAGAAGTGATTACATAACTCAACAGATGGAACTTAATCTACAGTCAAACGCTTAGTCAACAGGCAGTAGTTTCAAATTTGTAAACAAATACAAAAATACAAGTATATAGGTAGGTATTGAATAACTTAGATGTTAATATGATGTAGAATGTAATGTAGTTGGTGGTGATGTTTTAGTTGGCATGACATTTGCCTTAATTGTACTAGGCACAGAGCAGATGTAAATATGACATAGGTTGCAGTTGGTGGTGATGTTTTAGTAGACGTTACATGTGCCTTAATAGACAGAACTTTTTTTTTTAGCTTAGAACAGTTCTTGGATGAGGCTCGTTAGCTGGGGACAGCCACTCTTCTAGGAGAGACAACTCCAAAATTAAACAACTGCTGCCTTGTAGTTTGTTCTTGATTGGACAAAGGCTATGGAAGCAAATCCAAAAAGAAAAGCAGGCTGAAATCGGAGTCAATGGCCTCAATGGCGCATAACCAGTTGACACGTAACGCTTAATTGTGTTGGAGGCGTGTTCGAGTCGGCAAAAAGCTCATGGTTGATAAATTCGAACAAAGTATCGAGTTCAAACCCACTGGCAGATAAATCTCGATCCCCTTCAACACTTATAATTAAGAACGAAGAAGAAGAAGAAGAAGGATGTCTTCTCATGTTAAGGCCTATGGACTAAGTGAGAGACCAGTTAAGCTCCCTGGTGTACTACTGTATCAAAATAACAGATTAAGCTCTCCTGGCTGTAAACTACCATTTGCCCAAAGTCCTCTAGAACTATAAAACATCCCTTCAATTCAACACTGCACAAGGTACTCAACAAAGTTATAAAATGTACATATCAATGACAACAAAGCTTAAACCAGACAGGAGCTTCTCTGTAAGACTCCACCCAAATGTACCTGGACTCTCCAACCCTTTGAAGCCATGTGCCCAAATCAAGTCGAAGTACACAATTGAAGGTAGACTAACTATTGTGTTGTTGGACTGTACATTTACCCCCCCCCCCCCCTTCTGAACCTTCGAAACACTGTTTGATTAATGGGAATCACTTGTCAAGACAAAACCCCCTACAGAAAATTGAGATAATAAAAATTATGTGCCGTGGAATGTCGAGCTTGATAGCACTTGATGGTGGCTACAAGTTAACGCTAACTAACCGGGTTACAACTTAACGCTAATCGGGCTACAAGTTAACGCTAACCGGGCTACAAGTTAACACTAACCGGGCTACAAGTTAACACTAACCGCGCTACAAGTTAACGCTAACCGGGCTACAACTTAACACTAACCGGGCTACAAGTTAATGCTAACCGGGTTACCAAAAAATGTGCACACAACATTCAATACGAGCAGCCCAGACCGGATTCCTTTACATAAATGTTGTCAAAAGAAAAGAAAAAAAAGGAGAAGAAAAATAGGACCCCGTCACATCAAAGGCCACAAAGTATTCAGTAGTGGGGTAGAAAAGATCTTAAAGCCAACAAGACTAGAGGAGTGGGGTACAACAGATCTTTGCAAGTTAAGTCGTGCGTTCATCGCACAAACATCGCAGTTAACTAACAAGTGTACATCAAACATGTAGATATCAATATTTATATATGTGTGTATATATATGTAAATTTGGTTATGTATAATCTTTTCTTTTACACTTAAAATAAAATCTATATTTACATCATCTTTAATCTCGCTAAATCTCATTCATCCAACCATCCACCTCTCTCCAATTCTGTCTGTCTCTCTCTCTACATATATAGTCTATATACAGTATCCCCCAAAAGAGCAATGTGCTACTTACTCACACAAGATGATATCCAACAGAGACTGTCTCCGTAACTTAGGCATGTCTCAATGCCTGGCCCCACACTGACGTTTGTTGTTTGTTTACACTAGACGAATATCAACTTTAAACCTTAGAATGACTGTGAGAATCTACCATCAGAGAGAGGGCTTGTATGGGCTTAGCCACCAACCCCTTCGATATCTGGAGTCACTAGGTCTATTGTTATGTGACCGATGTATCTTGGACTGCTAGCACTACCAACAGATGAACACTTTACTGTCATGAACTTATAGACGGACACGCTAATCCTAATGTGATCTAGTAGACCAACATGAACCGAATGCCATACAGCAACTGTCCCATACACAACTACAGCTGGGTGACTTACGCCCCCCCCCCTCAAACCGCTCACAACCGCCATGTCATTGTTCCATATTTTGACATCGTGACCTCACAAGTCACAACATCATCAACCGCCGTGCGACAGTCGCCTAGATATTCAAATGAGAAAACTAAATTTCTGTTATCAATCTGTAGCTCACCATTGATAAAAACTCCATCAGAGCAATACATTATCAATACAGAGCAGTTACTCAAAACCAGCAAGGATAATCATAGATTTGTGTCTAATTAAAACACTAGTCGTATAATGCTCAACATAATACAAACAATGCTGAAAGAACACACTTCTACTCCTGCAACAACACGAACCTGCTCCAAAAGCAATACGAACCTACTCTAGAAACAAGAAGAACCTACTCTAGAAACTATACGAACCTGCTCCAAAAGCAACACGAACCTACTCCAGAACCTACTCCAGAAACAAGAAGAACCTACTCCAAAAACAAGAAGAACCTGCTCCAGAAACTAGACGAACCTGCTCCAGAAACTATACGAACCTGCTCCAAAAGCAACACGAACCTACTCCAGAACCTACTCCAGAAACAAGAAGAACCTACTCCAGAAACTATACGAACCTACTCCAAAAACAAGAAGAACCTGCTCCAAAAACTACACGAACCTGCTCCACAAAGCCCACTATCGTACAGTGTCAAGGTACGAAAATCACCTAGCCATTTCTACTAGCAGTCAAACGTGAACCATAGACTGATCCAATTGTAAACAAACACAAATCGCCAACACATACCGATATAAATACCCACATCCAGCCAAACGTGAACCATTGACTGATCCAATTGTAAACAAACACAAATCGCCAACACATACCGATATAAATACCCACATCCAGCCAAACGTGAACCATTGACTGATCCAATTGTAAACAAACACAAATCGCCAACACATACCGATATAAATACCCACATCCAGCCAAACGTGAACCATTGACTGATCCAATTGTAAACAAACACAAATCGCCAACACATACCGATATAAATACCCACATCCAGCCAAACGTGAACCATAGACTTCTCCAATTGTAAACAAACACAAATCGCCAACACATACCGATATAAATACCCACATCCAGCCAAACGTGAACCATTGACCGATCCAATTGTAAACAAACACAAACCTCCAACACATACCGATATAAATACCCACATCCAGCTAAACGTGAACCATAGACTGATCCAAATGTAAACAAACACAAATCACCAACACATACCGATATAAATACCCACATCCAGCCAAACGTGAACCATTGACTGATCCAATTGTAAACAAACACAAATCACCAACACATACCGATATAAATACCCACATCCCCAACAAGCTTAGTGCATGTGTTTGGTGAAGCGCGTCCTCTTACCAACCAACCATCCCGCAACACAATCCACTCCAATCATACAATCCGGCAGCACAATCCTCTTCAAGCCGTGATATTTAATAAACAAATGTATGCGAGTCGACGATGCAAGTACGACAACTCGTGTGATCAATAGAGACTTAAAGAACACACTCCATTTTTTATCGTGATGTCGCAACATGTCACTGCAGCTAAATAATTTTTTTATCCCCAGCGATGCCAGGAAAGAGCTGGTCGAAAGAAGATGCTGGAAATGACGCTAATTAAAGCATGGAATTTCAGGACAACGCATGTTTTTACCCAAGAAACATTCCAAGAATTTTTTTTGAACTGCAGGGTTAAAAGGAGATCCAACATTGGAATTCTACGAAAAAGGGATTTTTAAAAAAAATTGTCGTCACAAGTTATTTTTAAGTTAAATCACGAACTGTTACAAAACTACAGGTCAACATCACTATAATAAAAGAAATTTTAAATTACATTTCATGAATTCTTGGGACAATTATTTTCTTTTAAAACGAGGCAGAAATGGTTATTTACAAAACTGAGATGAGACGTGCATGGTGAAAATATTACAGAAATACAGAGTTCAAGCTATATTAAGTAGTCAGGAGTGGAGAGATCTAGGACCCAAACAATCATAAATTAATAACTTCTTGTCCTTTTTGAGTTTAGCCTTGTATAATATAAAAATTATATAATTGTCACCTGATTTATAACCGAATCTCCATGAATTATTTATACAACAGTAAATTGAGTTTAAAAAACAACAACTAAACTTGTCTTACAGAGTCGCAGCAATCAATAGCGCACTTAACCACATGATAACCTATTGATCAGGATTGATTGACAATGATTTCAGTCCGGGTTCAAACCCACGCCACGCCAAGAGTAGTCTAGTGATTACAGGTTGGCCTCACCCCCGGGCTGTGTCGCCACGCCCATACAATAAAATACCTTCTAGTCACGTGATTAAAGTGCCATTAATGAGTGTCATATGACTGTGTTGAGCGCTTAATCAGCTAATTCATTTTTTAAATGCAAACTTTACAGGCGTTATCACACCGAATAAACTGTGATGTCTCACGTCAACCAACTGTGATATCACACATCAACCATGATGTCACACATCAACCAACTGTGATGTCACACATCAACCAACTGTGATATCACACATCAACCAAGTGATGTCACACATCAACCAACTGTGATGTCAAACATCAACCAACTGTGATGTCACACATCAACCAAGTGATGTCACCCATCAACCAACTGTGATGTCACACATCAACCAACTGTGATGTCACACATCAACCAACTGTGATGTCACACATCAACCAACTGTGATGTCACACATCAACCAACCGTGATGTCACACATCAACCAACTGTGATGTCACACATCAACCGTGATGTCACACATCAACCGTGATGTCACACATCAACCAACCGTGATGTCAAACATCAACCAACTGTGATGTCACACATCAACCAACTGTGATGTCTAACATCAACCGTGATGTCACACATCAACGAACTGTGATGTCACACATCAACGAACTGTGATGTCACACATCAACGAACTGTGATGTCACACATCAACCAACTGTGATGTCACACATCGACCAACTGTGATGTCACACATCAACCAACTGTGATGTCACACATCAACCAACTGTGATGTCACACATCAACCGTGATGTCACACATCAACCAACCGTGATGTCACACATCAACCAACTGTGATGTCTCACATCAACCAACTGTGATATCTCACATCAATCGTGATGTCACACATCAACCTACTGTGATGTCACCTCAACAGTGATGTCACAAATCAACCCACTGTGATGGCACATCAAACTGCCCGCGGTTAGATCTATAACAGTTGTGACGTCTGATAGAAACTGATATCACACCAAACTAGACATGATTCAGCACCACAACGAAAGTGATATTTTAAGCAACTTGATTTGACGACTAATCCAAACCAGGCGTGACGTCACACCAACCCGGATGTGACGTCCGACCCTAGTAGGTCGCAATAAAAAAAGTCACATCCGAGGATCTATACTGTGTATGGTGTTGTCAGCCGTGGTCAGTGTTGGACCAGTGAATCTCCTAACCTCTGGAATAACAGGTCCATCTAACTCCACAGAAAATTACCAAGGCGAATACACCAGTCAGCTAAAATACACTCTCCACAATGTTTAAAACTGATGGCATATATGTATGTATAGAGAGAGAAGAGATGCATCAATCCACAGACAGCACACAGCCCAACAAACTACGGGCAGGAAATCACAGCACTCAAGAGTACTCAGCAATAAACCAACATCGATCACTCTAAACTACCTAACCGATAGGTCAACATCATCGAAATCTTTCCAAACCAATTAGCGCGTGACGCTAGCAAAGCGAAAATCGAAACCCTTGGGGGGGGGGGGGGAAAGAAGATATGTACAGGGACATATATAAGGTAAACTCTTGGTTGGAGCTGGCATATTATATTTCAAGTTGTCATTCCTCCCCCCCCCCCAGGACAACACTGTCACACAGGTATAGGATCAATGTTGTGTGTCTGTCTCAGAACGGCCACGGCGTTTTACTTCTTGTGATGACGTCATGGATATCGAGAAATATTTGCCCATCCTCATCACGTCACTATTAGTCTAGCACCATGCTGGTCTAGCGCCATGCTAGTCTAGCACCATGCTGGTCTAGCACCATGCTAGTCTAGCGCCATGCTAGTCTAGCACCATGCTAGTCTAGCACCATGCTGGTCTAGCGCCATGCTAGTCTAGCACCATGCTGGTCTAGCACCATGCTAGTCTAGCACCATGCTGGTCTAGCACCATGCTGGTCTAGCACTATGATGGTGTAGCACTATGCTAGTATAACACGATGGTGTATCACTATGATGGTGTAGCACCATGCTAGTATATCTTGATGGCGTAGCACTATGATGGTGTAGCAAAATGCTAGTATAACACCATGATGGTACAATGCCTAGGATCAGGTAAAATGTGGTTGAGTGTATCGACATACGAAAACAAACAGCGCAAGGCAATAAAACGTTATAACGTGTTTGTGTGTGTGAGTGTGCATTAAATGTGACTTTCTTAGCGCGGTGAAAATAAAATATGTGATGCTATTTATCCCTAGGCCTAATGTGTAATCAACTCAGCCTTAAATTAAAAAGTCATGACGACCTGCTGCCACTAATATAAACCAGCCTCTCTATTTTGTCCGTGTTTGAAATACAGGGGAGCAGCGGATATCACCATCGTATGAACAACTAAAACAGTTGTTGAATGTTTAGAGTGTTGTCATCATATGAACAACTAAAACAGTTGTTGAATGTTTAGAGTGTTGTCATCATATGAACAACTAAAACAGTTGTTGAATGTTTAGAGTGTTGTCATCATATGAACAACTAAAACAGTTGTTGAATGTTTAGAGTGTTGTCATCATATGAACAACTAAAACAGTTGTTGAATGTTTAGAGTGTTGTCATCATATGAACAACTAAAACAGTTGTTGAATGTTTAGAGTGTTGTCATCATATGAACAACTAAAACAGTTGTTGAATGTTTAGAGTGTTGTCATCATATGAACAACTAAAACAGTTGTTGAATGTTTAGAGTGTTGTCATCATATGAACAACTAAAACAGTTGTTGAATGTTTAGAGTGTTGTCATCATATGAACAACTAAAACAGTTGTTGAATGTTTAGAGTGTTGTCATCATATGAACAACTAAAACAGTTGTTGAATGTTTAGAGTGTTGTCATCATATGAACAACTAAAACAGTTGTTGAATGTTTAGAGTGTTGTCATCATATGAACAACATAAACAGTTGTTGAATGTTTAGAGTGTTGTCATCATATGAACAACTAAAACAGTTGTTGAATGTTTAGAGTGTTGTCATCATATGAACAACTAAAACAGTTGTTGAATGTTTAGAGTGTTGTCATCATATGAACAACTAAAACAGTTGTTGAATGTTTAGAGTGTTGTCATCATATGAACAACTTAAACAGTTGTTGAATGTTTAGAGTGTTGTCATCATATGAACAACTAAAACAGTTGTTGAATGTTTAGAGTGTTGTCATCATATGAACAACTAAAACAGTTGTTGAATGTTTAGAGTGTTGTCATCATATGAACAACTAAAACTGTGGTTGAATGTTTAGAGTGTTGTCATCATATGAACAACTTAAACAGTTGTTGAATGTTTAGAGTGTTGTCATCATATGAACAACTAAAACAGTTGTTGAATGTTTAGAGTGTTGTCATCATATGAACAACTAAAACAGTTGTTGAATGTTTAGAGTGTTGTCATCATATGAACAACTAAAACAGTTGTTGAATGTTTAGAGTGTTGTCATCATATGAACAACTAAAACAGTTGTTGAATGTTTAGAGTGTTGTCATCATATGAACAACTAAAACAGTTGTTGAATGTTTAGAGTGTTGTCATCATATGAACAACTAAAACAGTTGTTGAATGTTTAGAGTGTTGTCATCATATGAACAACATAAACAGTTGTTGAATGTTTAGAGTGTTGTCATCATATGAACAACTAAAACAGTTGTTGAATGTTTAGAGTGTTGTCATCATATGAACAACTAAAACAGTTGTTGAATGTTTAGAGTGTTGTCATCATATGAACAACTAAAACAGTTGTTGAATGTTTAGAGTGTTGTCATCATATGAACAACTAAAACAGTTGTTGAATGTTTAGAGTGTTGTCATCATATGAACAACTAAAACAGTTGTTGAATGTTTAGAGTGTTGTCATCATATGAACAACTAAAACAGTTGTTGAATGTTTAGAGTGTTGTCATCATATGAACAACTAAAACAGTTGTTGAATGTTTAGAGTGTTGTCATCATATGAACAACATAAACAGTTGTTGAATGTTTAGAGTGTTGTCATCATATGAACAACATAAACAGTTGTTGAATGTTTAGAGTGTTGTCATCATATGAACAACATAAACAGTTGTTGAATGTTTAGAGTGTTGTCATCATATGAACAACTAAAACAGTTGTTGAATGTTTAGAGTGTTGTCATCATATGAACAACTAAAACAGTTGTTGAATGTTTAGAGTGTTGTCATCATATGAACAACTAAAACAGTTGTTGAATGTTTAGAGTGTTGTCATCATATGAACAACTAAAACAGTTGTTGAATGTTTAGAGTGTTGTCATCATATGAACAACTAAAACAGTTGTTGAATGTTTAGAGTGTTGTCATCATATGAACAACATAAACAGTTGTTGAATGTTTAGAGTGTTGTCATCATATGAACAACATAAACAGTTGTTGAATGTTTAGAGTGTTGTCATCATATGAACAACATAAACAGTTGTTGAATGTTTAGAGTGTTGTCATCATATGAACAACTTAAACAGTTGTTGAATGTTTAGAGTGTTGTCAAGACAGAGTTGTTGAATGTTTAGAGTGTTGTCAAAACATTGAACAACTTAAACAGTTGTTGAATGTTTAGAGTGTCGTCAAGACATAGTTGTTGAATGTTTAGAGTGTTGTCAATACATTGAACAACTAAAACAGTTGTTGAATGTTTAGAGTGTTGTCAACCATCTGACAACAGGCTCTGGCCTGTCTCTATGGCACTGAGGTGTTTCAATGACACCTGTCGTCATGGCAACGTGAATCATGCACGTGACTGCCGTCCTAGCCAATGTCCACACCCAAACCAACAGGCACAGAAACCGGAAAAGTATGGGCCGCTCGATAAAGACAGGAAGAGGGGGGGGGGGGGGGGGGGAGAGGAGAGAAATTGAATGAGAAAAGATTGAAGCGATGAGCATAGTGGATTATTATTATGACGGCACTAAAATAATAATTAACCAGATATTTTTTAGAAGACTACAAGGTCAATCGCCGTTATTGAATTTCTAACAGATATAATCAAAACTGAGATTTTTAAAAGTTTTGAAATGTTCGACCAATGTCGAAACAATATCACTTAAGATAATGAGATAATTACTTCAACAGTAATCAGCAGAGTATGATCTAGACGTGATGTACTTCCGTCTATGTAAGCCTAGTGTCAACCACCGACCTCAGTAACAAGGTCAAAGGTCACTCACTCTATTCATGCGTTCAGTGGTAGCGGCTCCAGCGTTTCCTGGCACTGATGGGGAAATTAAGCTCGTGAGGACATCTCGGTGGCACATGCGCAGTAAACCCCAACCTTACACTTCCGGTTGTCATAGAACTCGGACAAGGATTAACGCTTGACCCAGAGGCCATTTATAAAAGGGGGGGGGGGCGCTTCACACCTTCCACCATGAATAAAAAACTAAATAAATATATTTATTTTCTCACGATATATATATATATATATATATATATATATATATATATATATATATATATATATATATATATATATATATATATATATATATATATATATATATATATATATGGAAAGAGATTCCAAAACATTTGTCAACAAGTAAAATTGTGGCTCCAGATCATTTATGATTTTTAAATGAAAACGACACGAACGCGCCAATTAAATATACAAGTAACATAAAGTGGGGCAATTCTCATTTAACGCAGGAAGATCAATCACCTCTAAATAAATTCATTTCCTTTCATAAAGATCAGCCTCCATCAATAACAGCAGCCCGTGTCCACCATATAACATTTATGTATTGCACACACATCGATTCTAAGCCTAATATCAGCACGGCATGTAGAGTTAACAAAGGGAGGTAATTTTAAAAAATATGGCTAGTTATCTCCCTTACACAATGTTGTGAGTTAACAATCCAAAACATTGACGAACGGCCTCACGTGTCGAGACGGCCAAAAATAGACCGTCAAACTGTGAGCTAGGATTCACCTGACCTTTTCAGTTTTACCGGCATTAAACCAGAGGTCCCCAGAATGATTTAGACAAGGATTCTGTACTCTTATAACACAAAAGACGTACTACATTATTTTACTAACTACACGATCATTTTTTGTTGTTGTTGCAATCAGTGAGTAATAAATGTATTGTGCCTAACAAGAAGACTGTATTTATGTTATGTATTCAAATAGCCATGTAGCTGATCTAAACGAGAGCGAGCAGTTTTTTAAAATTACTTTTACTTTCTCTAACGTGAGCCAGGCACCCATCAGAGCTGGGTAGACGCGCTCTAGCCCGGGATCCGAACTCGTGACTTTAGGCTTGGCAGTCGAACAACCTCGCCTTCCGTAAATGACGGTACCCTGAGTTCTCTGATAACACAATATTCAAGTATGATCGAGCTCTAGCTCTAATCCCATGTGTTTACTGTGGCTAATTAAACCACGTGACCCACAACCTATTTGACCAGCCACAAAAATAACCACACGACCCACAACCTATTTGACCAGCCACAAAATAACAACATGACGAACGGTGGATCGCGATCAATACCGCAGCAGGTATGGCGCAAGTTTTAACCGCCGAACAATCTGGTTAGAATATCAATCAATCAAGTAATTCCAGAGTGTTATGTTGTACAAAACCCTCATCTTCTATATATATAATTCTCTTCATGGGGACCATGCGAGACACCACGTAAACGCACGCATGGAAGGGAGGGTAGTGTCGAATTCACTAACTACGAAGTACTGAAAAGTAGAAAATAAAACAACTAAATAGCGGCGTGGGTCAGCTCGTTTGAAATATTTTGAGAACCTTTGGTTCAAACAATGCAATGTTCTATAAATAGCTTGTGTTCTATCTACGTGCGTAGTTTGGAGTGGAGTCTGCAGGTCGTGTCAGCAGACGAGCGGGTTGATATCGGTTATTGAGCTCAACCCAGAGGTCACGTGCACGCGGTGTGACCGTACTGTGGTCGATAGCAACGTCCTCATTGATACTGGTGTAGCGCAGAGTTTCTTCCAGGCATCTCTTCAGCCCCCCCCCCCCCCCCCCCGAAGTAAGTCTACCGCCCCCCCCCCAACGAAATGAAATGTATATAGAAAAAATATACTTTTAACAGTGCCCCCCCCCCCCCCAATAAAAAAAAAATTCAAGTGCCCCCTCCCCCCCGGAGAAAAAAGTCTGGAAGAAACACTGGTGTAGTGGGTCATTTCAAGTCCTGGAAGTCTACTTGTATCTCTATTGCCCAGCGGGGAATTATTTAAAGACTGAGCTTTATTCCTTGAGAAAAAGGTGTAACTTGTTGGGTTATTTAAAAACCTGCAGGGTTACTAGTAACAGGAAATTATTATTTTTTCTTGAAAAAAAAATATATAGTAGATGAACCAGTGGTAGTTTCTAGGGTCGTGTTTGTATCAAGTGGAAATCGACCAAGTTAAGGCCCACACAACCTGTGCTAGCCACTGCACCACGTAAAGAGGCTTGATGCCGGCAATACAAACCAAAGATCTTTCTAAAAATGTTTTGATGACGTAAGTTGCCCAGGGATAACAGAAGCGAGAAGAACAGTTTTTAAAAAATCAACAGCACGTAAAATTAATTACTGCAGCGGGGAAAACTTCTAGAGCAGCGGTAAAATTTAGAGAGGACAAAGCTGAGGTCACTTAAGGCGTAAATCTAGCCTCAGTATTGAGATGAACGACCCTAACAAAAAACAGTGCCGGGGACACACGGTATATGCATGCTTACAGCTAATAATTGCTTCAAAAATGGCTTACAGCCATTTACATAGAGGCCACACTAGTTATAATAACTTCTATTTCTAAAACTGGTCGAGTTGTGTACGTCAGAAATTCAGAAAACTTGTTGACATAATTTCTCATTCATTTTTTGAAGTTTAAACTCAGGGCGGCGGCTTAAAGTTTGTACCTTGATTGAGTAGGGTTACGGCATACAGAGGTGAACGGTCAGGTAGTTGAACTTGCTATCGGTAGGAGGCACATGGACCCGCCCTATGGATGAGGCGGTAAGTTGGCTATCAGGCGGTGCTTACACAGTTATTAATGGGGGGGGGGGGGGGGGGGGGCTTTAGCCAGGACTAGACCGTGGACTGGCGAGATAAAAAAAGATTGTGTGAGGGGAATGTGAGGGTGTGTGGGCGGGGTTGTGTGAGTGGGGATGTGGGCGAGGTGGTGTGACTATGTGTGTGTGGGGGGGGGGGGGATTTACGTATGTACAGCCGTGAGATCGAAGGATAGCGGGGTGAGAGGTATCTAATGTCTACCCTTAGTGATCAAGACGGTCTATGTAGGAAACATGTTCAAACATGGCCTAGAGAGGTTATCTAAGCCTGCATAATGTGTCGGCTAGGGAGGTAGTGCTCATGAGAGGAACATATAGCTAGATCAGAACTACGTCTAGCCGGTACTGCCTACAGCGAAACTCTGGAAGAGATCAAATCAACCAACTTAGCCGGAGCCTTTAAAGGCGCGCCGCAGTACTGTCAACACGGGTCGAGACTAAGTTATACGCTCTTTTCTCTACTACAAATATTTGAAAAGTCGACAGAATAAACACACGAAACATTACCTAGCATAGAAACAGCAATTTGTTCAATTGTATATATAAGCTATAGCGTAAAGCAAGGGGAGATAAAGCAATCAAAATATATGTTTCTTAAAATCTATGATATGAGGAGGATCGTTTAATTAGAACTCATTTAATTATCTCAAGGATTTCATTTAATTATCTCTATGATTTCATTTAATACCTCTAGAATTTCATTTAAAGTTCAGAAGCCTACACACAAAAAAACAATAACGCCACTGTATGGTGTAGTGCTACAGTAACGGTGAGCAGTTACGTGAAGCAACGGTCTGGTGTAGCTGTGAGCATAGACCAATGGTGTATGGTGTAGTGCTACAGTAACGGTGAGCAGTTACGTGAAGCAACGGGTTCCATGTAGATTTGAGCATAGGCCAATGGTGTATGGTGTAGTGCTACAGTAACGGTGAGCAGTTACGTGAAACAACGGTCTGATGTAGCTGTGAGCATAGACCAATGGTGTATGGTGTAGTGCTACAGTAACGGTGAGCAGTTACGTGAAGCAACGGGTTCCATGTAGCTGTGAGCATAGGCCAATGGTGTATGGTGTAGTGCTACAGTAACGGTGAGCAGTTACGTGAAGCAACGGTCTGATGTAGCTGTGAGCATAGACCAATGGTGTATGGTGTAGTGCTACAGTAACGGTGAGCAGTTACGTGAAGCAACGGGTTCCATGTAGCTGTGAGCATAGGCCAATGGTGTATGGTGTAGTGCTACAGTAACGGTGAGCAGTTACGTGAAGCAACTGTCTGATGTAGCTGTGAGCATAGACCAATGGTGTATGGTGTAGTGCTACAGTAACGGTGAGCAGTTACGTGAAGCAACTGTCTGATGTAGCTGTGAGCATAGACCAATGGTGTATGGTGTAGTGCTACAGTAACGGTGAGCAGTTACGTGAAGCAACGGGTTCCATGTAGCTGTGAGCATAGGCCAATGGTGTATGGTGTAGTGCTACAGTAACGGTGAGCAGTTACGTGAAGCAACGGGTTCCATGTAGCTGTGAGCATAGACCAATGGTGTATGGTGTAGTGTTACAGTAACGGTGAGCAGTTACGTGAAGCAACGGGTTCCATGTAGCTGTGAGCATAGGCCAATGGTGTATGGTGTAGTGCTACAGTAACGGTGAGCAGTTACGTGAAGCAACGGTCTGATGTAGCTGTGAGCATAGGCCAATGGTGTATGGTGTAGTGCTACAGTCTGATGTAGCTGTGAGCATAGGCCAATGGTGTATGGTGTAGCGCTACAGTAACGGTGAGCAGTTACGTGAAGCAACTGTCTGGTGTAGCTGTGAGCATAGGCCACCAGCACGTGACAAGATAAGTTCGTGAAGCATTGCCCTGTATTCCGACCAGCACTAGAGATAAAGAAGGTTGGTAACGACATTATCGAGTACACTGATAGCACCAGCGAACTTTAACCCCAGTGACGTAGGTAGTTCTTCTGCAGTGACCTCAGTCCGGAATCTCGTCTTTCAGTTCAAGAACCGCTGTCCTGTACCTCGTCTTTCAGTCTGTGGAGGCCCTAACCTAACAGTTTAAGAACCCCTGTCCTGTATCGTCTATCAGTCTGAGGAGCCCTAACCCACCAGTTTAAGAACCACTGTCGTGTATCTGGCCCATAAGGTTCTCCACGATGTAATCAGGTACACGGACAGTACCAGAGAACTATGAGTGACGCGGTGCTTTCTTTCAGCCCCCCCCCCCCCCAGCAGTTGTCTGTCGGCTGTACGTAAGGTTATGTTTACCTTGAAACAGTTTGGGCCGCTAGACCAAACAAACCAACGCTTCAATGTCGCACCACGGGTGTACTTTTGGTTAGCTCTAGACTTGTGGGTCCCACAGCGGCAAGTAGCATTAAAGACGGGGCATTTGTAGAAGGGGGAGGGGGCATTCGAAGAATGGGGGGGGGGGGCTTTTTGAAGAAGGGGGAAGGGGCATTAAAAGAAGATGGAGGGGGCATTCGAAGAGAATGATGCGCAACGGGAAAAAAAGCGCAAATAGAAATTTGCGCACAAAGAAAAATGCGCTTGCAGAAAAAAAGCGCAAACATTTTTCTGTGCTCGCATTTTTCTGTGTGCGCAGAATTCTGGTTGCGCTATTTTTCTGTTTGCGCATATTTTTGTGAGGGGGGAGCATTCGAAGAAGCAATTCTGAACTTTTAAAAATAAATAATTGACGAATGATTACGAAAATAATGATTAAAACAAAAATCATTGTGTATTTCGCGAACGGACAATGAGGAGCGAGAGAAAGGAGCGATTACAAATTCTAACAGGAAAACATGTGGGTTACCGGCCCCTTCACCGCGCCATGACGTCACGTAGTGAAAGGAAGAGTGCATGTTAGGCCCATTAACTAGGCCTAAATTGTTATGTACTATCTTGATCTATCTTGGTGGCGATGTTATAAGGTTGGGGGGGGGGTGTCGTAAGAATCCGGAATTCGGTAATATGTTTGCCATAGCAAAATTAGGTGGTATTCCAACTAGTCTCCACACACAGCTGTAAATCTTTGTAAACAAACAAGCCTTTTAACCTAGATCCGATTAGCCTAACTCTCAAGGGAAATCACCCAACAGATGCCACGGCAGACAAAGGTGCTGTTACACTAAACAGAGTTACCGAACTTGTGGGGAAGACATGAAGAGAAAAAACAACTAGATCTATATTTAACATAGGCTAGCATGACCTAAGGAACGTAAACCAAATAATTTTCAAATTGATATTACATTTTTTTCTTCTAATCCAGTTTTTGTGAAAAAACTTGGTGTAAATAATGAGAGGATATCAACCACACTGACATATGTTGAGGATAATTTTATGTCATGAAATAAAGTTGCATGTCACAACATCAACAACTGTGACACCTGCATGTCACAATAAATGTGACACCTGCATGTCACAACAAATGTGACACCTGCTTTCACAAACAAACCTCGTGAAGAAATTATTATTTCTATTCCTCCCATGGTGGCCTCAGTGATACTATAATGACACACTGGAAGGATCTTCACATGAAATATACGTAGGACACACAAATGACATATACAAGAAGGACCCCACATGAGATATATGTAGGACACACAAATGACATATACAAGAAGTACCCCACATCACATATATGTGGAGCCATACATGGCATACAGGTAGGACCATACATGACATACATATGAAGGACCCACTCATGACTTGACCCACACCGGACTTACATGTAGGACCGTACAAGTAGGACCATACAAGACATACATATGAAGGACCCACAACCTTCCCTGCTGGGTGAAAGCATGCTTTGGACATTGACCTCATTTTAGGGAATTTTATATCAGATCATCAAAAAATTAGGTCATTAAATTAACATTAGGTCATTAAATAGTTGGCTCACCAAATAGATCACCAAAAAATTAGGTCACAAAAAAGCCTATAGAAGAAAGTGGTGTCAAATATGCTTATGACAAGGTGTCTCACACATTATTTTATTATCTTCAAACATTTCAGAACTCCGTAGGAAGTGAAAGAACAGTCTTTCAGTTGCAGATTTGCAGATGGGTCACAGCATCATGCAAGTTAAAATAAAAACTCCTAAGGGTACGTTATACAGTAAAAGATAATTTATATCTGAGATATTAAATACCCTTGATGGTCAGAAAGTCTAGATCTTTTCTGCACTTTAATTTTCATGTTAAAAGAGTTAAACAATAGCAAGGTGTAAAACAGTTAACTTGTGTTTAATATGCATGTTACTGGTTTAGCTCGAAGCATCAGGTGTAAATTGTTATATCTACAACTTGTTATAATCTAATAAGTGTTATTATTTTTTAACAATATTGTGAAAATCTTGGGGAAAAACCAATTATCAAACCACAGTATTGTTGGGCATAGGTAAATCAAGCAGAAAGCTATGTCTGGTTGTTTTTAAGTTCCTGTCTACAAAAATCTGGGTTAAGTCACAAACTGCTATATCTGGTTGGTTTTAAGTTCCTGTCTACAAAAATCTGGGTTAAGTCACAAACTGCTATATCTGGTCGGTTTTAAGTTCTGATACTAATGTAAACAAAAACGTGGTAATTCACAAACTGCAAATGGTGGTAGCAATTGTTATAGAGTAGAGTAGAAGCAGAGTTGTTGAAGATTTAAATCAATGGAGATGAGAGTCACTGAGAGTTGAGATTAAAGGAGATCTTGTCTAGCTACTGTACCACTGGTACAATTAGACACTAGCTACAGCCACACATGGTGTCAAGTTCATAGCCAACTGAGCTAATATAGGCAACATTTGTACCAATATACCCACACCCAGCCTAATGAAAGCTACAGTCAAGTATGATGACTTGAGTCAGTCCACCACCCCAGACAGTCAACTATGATGACTTAAGTCACCACCCCATACAGTCAACTATGATGACTGAAATCAGTGATGTACTAATACTGAACTTTTAAAAATGTACATTGTCTATTACCATAAGACTCTGGAATCTATTACCCAAGACAAAGAATAGCAATTAGTAATAAAAAATAAATGTGAATACACTCTTGTTGTGTCAGATACTTAGTAGGCCATCTTGTTAAAAATGACAGTCACAATTGATTAGTAAGGGAACATTGGGTGGGGTCAAAGGTCACTCTGGAGTATCATTTTGATTTATAATTTTCAAACCAATTTTGACAATTAGATTCAAATCAGAAGGATTAAACACCAGTAATAAAAAATATTATTAACACAGATAATGTAAAAACTCTGGAAAATGTAAAAAAAATATTTCAGTAGCTATTACAATTTTTTTTTAAAGTAAAAAAAAAAACAGTTGATAAAAATGAAAGTAGAACAGAAAGTTGTGAAAATTATAAATCAAAACAGAGGAACCAATGGTTAAAATCTCACACTATTTACCTGGAGCTCTGACTGTCAATGTTGATGTCATGATGTCTGCAAAAATAAATTGGCCATTCAAAGACTGGGTGGGAGCTAGAGGTCTTCAGTGGCCAGCGGTTAGTGACCAGGTTTAGGAGAGTTGGATGGAACTCTTCGCCGGGGGAGGTCAAATTTGTTGTAGCCTACATTAGCTGATTGTTGTCGTTAGAATAGTGCTTATGTCTGATCACTATCAACTACCAGGTATAATAGTTTTATTAACTGACCAGTATTACTTGCCAGTTACAAGAGTTCTACTACCTGGCCAATTTCACTTGCCAGTTACAATGGTTAAAATACCTGGCCGCTTGCACATTACCTTTTTTGACAGCTGATAAATCTTAACAATAGGCCAAAGAAAAAAGTTTGCCACACCCATTTCTTTTAGTATTTATTGATATTCCAAGAATTTCAACCTTAGAATGGCATACATATTTAATCTTTTGTACTTGTTGCATTATTTATAAGATCCATTTCAAACTATGCATTGGATGGTATCAGTCAACAAAGTAGCAATCAGACATAATTAACGAATAGTCTATTTTATTAATACAATTGTTTTTAGTGTGTTTTATGGGAATATTATTTCTTGAAGTTTTGATAGCACCTTAAAAATGTATTTAAAAAACAAAATTGGTTCAACATATTTTCAAAGAAGCAGCTTTGTTTAAATAAACTAGCTGAAAATGATCACAAAAATTAAAAACTCAGGGAAATCTTAACAAATGTGTTTTGTTGTGTTTGATTCCATCTAGATATACTTTTTCTATTGCAACAATGTTGTAAAGTCTTGAGGGGAATGGAACTGAGATACACAGACTTACAAATCCTTCAGGAATATTTGACGGAGAAAGTAGTAAAAAAAATGTTTTGGAGACTACACAGTCATATTGACCTACTATATACAAGGTCATACTGACCTACTGTATACAAAGTCATACAGACCTACCATGAGGTCTCACTAAACTCACTGCTATCCATCCATAGTATGTAAGTTGGGAAAAAAAAATAAAATTAGTATTAAAATAGTATTCAGGCGAAATTTTTTGTAACTGTAGTTAACTCATTTCCAACAATGAAATTTATACCTAACCCTTGTTCTTTCATACATCAGTTATATGTATTTATGTATTATATGCATATTATTTTATAACAGTACTACATTACAACCTGTTCTTATTCATGTACCATAAACCAGAGTTTTACATCACTGTGAAATTATGGATAAGCCATTCAATGAAGAGAGATATGTTTACAGCCTGACACAGTAGCTTTAGCAGACCAGGGTTATGTGACACTAAAATATCTGAGGGATCAATGAAAGCCTCCTGCTGTGAACAATTGAACAGTGTGTGGTGTTGTGTGGGTTTTATTCTACACAATTATTAGGTTTAACTGTATGTTTTATGTGTTTCATTACACAGAATTAGCTAGGCTTAACTGTATGTTTTATGTGTTTCATTACACAGAATTAGCTAGGATTAACTGTATGTTCTATATGTTTCATTACACAGAATTTGCTAGGATTAACTGTATGTTCTAAGTATTTCATTACACAGACATATTACTGTAGGTTCTATGTATTTCATTCAGTGGCGTAGGCAGGGGAGGGGGTCATAACCCCCCCCATAGACCCCTCGGTATTTTTATTAAGTATGTGGGGGGTGCAAAGTTTGAGGGGGGGGGGTGCAAATCAAAAGTTTGTCCCCGGGTAAAAATTGGAACCCCCTTGAGACGATCCTGGCTATGCCACTGATTTCATTACACAGAATTATTAGACTTTACTGTATGTTCTATGTGTTTCATTACACAGAATTAGCTAGGCTTAACTCCATGTTCTAAAAGTTTCATTTTACACAGAATTTGCTAGGCTGAACTCTATGTTCTATGTATTTCATATGCGTTTTCTGACAGACAAGTAGCTAGAATGAAATAGTATGATCAGTTTCCATACCAATCTTGAATCAGTGAAGGTTAAGAAAAATTTCTAAATCAAATCTCAATTTCTAACCAGCCAAAAATACTTGAAGAGGCCATGTAAATACCAGCAGACCAGGTTAAAAAAAAAAAGAAGCAATAAACTCCCAAACCAGACGTACCTTGACGAGAGCTGACGTTCAAAGTAGTCCCTGCTCTCCTTCTCCTGTATGGGGTACCTGGGCACCTCAAACTTGACCTGCACAGCATCGTCAGAGAACATGGAGGACTGCAGCGACTCGCCCGCCTTGGACAGCTTCTCATCCAGTTCAGTGTTCCTGTGCCGTGCTAGCTTGGACTTAGAGGGGGAGAAGGTGGGGGATATTTGGCCTGCTGGGGACAGCACATGATGTCATTGATACATGAGTAGCACTGTAGTAGTAGCAGTTCTACAACTACATTAGGATGGCATGCCACATTCAGCATCTTAAAAGTGGACATGCAAAAGTTAACCTAAACCATGAACTATGTTAGAAGTGGTGATGGAAGATGACCCATGTAAAAGTGGTGATGGTAGTGCTACAGCTGACCCATGTAAAAGTGGTGATGGTAGTGCTACAGTTGACCCATGTAAAAATGGTGATGGTAGTGCTACAGTTGACCCATGTAAAAGTGGGGATGGTAGTGCTACAGTTGACCCATGTAAAAGTGGTGATGGTAGTGCTACAGTTGACCCATGTAAAAATGGTGATGGTAGTGCTACAGTTGACCCATGTAAAAATGGTGATGGTAGTGCTATAGTTGACCCATGTAAAAATGGTGATGGTAGTGCTATAATGACCCATGTAAAAGTGGTGATGGTAGTGCTACAGTTGAGCTATGTGTTACAACCCTACAACAAATGATGGTGCCACTCCCATCCAATTTGCTATTTAGCTTTAAGTTAAAACTATGTATTATCTGAACAAACTTGAACATTTACAATTGATAAAATTTCTTCTAGCCACTCTTGTCTACATATTGTCACTGTTACAACAAAGATATGTTTTTTAAAAAAAAATCAGGTTTTAAAAGTCAATCAAATTTTTGCTGGATAAAACCCTATAAGAGAGACCCCCATGTAGACTCAATAATAAGACTCTGATTCAAGAGTATCATTGTGTTTAATGAATACCTCTATTATAATCTTCTATTAATACTACACCCCCACCCCCCTTTAAACCATTCTATCAATACTTCACCCCCACCCTTCCCCCTGTTAAACCCTCCTACCAAAACCTCGCCCACCTGTTAAACACATACCTTGGTCTTCATTTCAATCTAAAAAAAAAAACATAAACGAGGCAGCCTTGGAAAATCTATACAATAAATACCGTCACGGGTCAGCGATTAAACTAAATGGGGAATAAATCCTCAGGGCCAAGTAAACATGACACCGAAGCTTCCAGTTCAAACACTTATAGACCAGGATTTTTTAATCAGGGAAATAAATAAAAGATTAGTCTGGAATGTTCCCTAAAAGTTCTAAAACTTCCGCCAAGTAAATGCGGTTTAAAGATCAGACAAAAAGACAACACTAATGATGGAAAATAAAATGAACCTTATACATGTCTAGAAAAAAAAACTTGCAGCAAGTTGATGTTACAAGAAAACACTTTCTCAAAGAATGTCTATAGGCTACTTACTTGTTGTGAGTTTTTTTTCTAGATATTATAGTGTACATATTGCAAGTGTAATGTCGAAAATGTAAACATGATGTTAAATTCTTGTAACTGAGAACACCAAGGTGCCATTAATCTGATCGCTAGTACAGGCATGTTTTACTACACTGATTCAACTACCCCAGGCGGCTAGGCATAGTGCTGACAACACTATCCCTTAATTTGCCGAGGTCAGGGAAACAGATGAACTCTACTTCATCTGCCACAAACAGGAAGTGATGATGAGATCAGAGATTCCAATGAATCACTGACTGAATTATAACAAGTTTTATTTTGACATAGAAATGCTTGTACAAGTGTATCAAGTTTGATAGCACAAGATCTATGTTTCTTTGTGGCAAGCTATCAACCAACAAGGAAATATTTCCTGCTGTATATGGTCCCATGTTTGTCATTCCTGTTTTCCCTTGAAGCAAACAAACTACAGAACAATTGCCAACAATGCTGTCTGGAGTAAGGCTCAAGCTTAGGGTTCATTTATTAAACAGGTTACTTAATAAATTGTTATTTTGCTTCTTAGGGATTGAAGAGACACAATTTTTTAAGTAAAAAAATCCTATCAGATCTGGTGGTTTCAGGTGGTAGGTGAAGTAGAGTCTGTCTCATTTTAACACTGATATATATATATATATATATATATATATATATATATATATATATATATATATATACACACATATACAGGTCTGGTATCCACAACACTAACTCGGGCACCAAACCCAAGACATATATGTTAGCAACCATGTGCTCTCCCACTCGACCACAACATCCCCCGTTAAAGCAACTGAACAGTGACGCAGAGGTGCCAGCAAGGAGCAGCACTGCCACAAGCATTCACTCAACCGTGGCTGCCAAAATAAACAAACTCCTTACCCACTCCGTCGGCCTTCCTCCGCTTGTACGCCTCACTGACTTCACCATTACTGACACCATTAGTGGCCATGGTGTGAATAAGCTCAACACAACTGAGTGAAAACAGTTATCTTCTCTTGAAAAGATTCTCCTCCCTTACTTGAAATGCTCACACTTTTTAGATCAGATTTATGGAAGCTGGGTACAGCTCTGTGGAGCAAAAACAATCAAGTTGTTACAGCAGTGAAAACCTAACGAGGAGTGCAAGTGGTGACAGCTCATGGCGACATATGTCTCATAATGATCTTTGTACGACATGCTCATATGTTAGGAAAGGATGGGAGAAACCACAAGGTTAAAACAAAACATATTTGTAAACACATACACATATTTAGACATATTAGTATAGAATTTAATGAAGTACTTTTAAAATATTTAGCCTACTAGATTAAGTCACATTTTTCAAAACAAAGCTTTATATAATAATACTAACATATTCTGATTCAAATGAATAAAATTATTTTAAATTATTATCTGATTAAAAAAAGCTTTTTCTTATTCAATTACTATTAGGCCTAATTTTAAAAAGAATATCAGTTTTCCTTAAAATCTAAATAAACGATCATTAGTTTTCAAATGTGTAGATCTATTTCAAATATATAGTTTCAAACAAAGTGGAGGGCCTAATTTTAAAAAGAAAATCAGTTTTCCTTAAAATCTAAATAAATGATCATTAGTTTTCAAATGTGTAGATCTATATCAAATATGTAGTTTCAAACAAAGTGGAGGCCAATACAAATAAGCCAATACAAAACTATACAGTAAAGTATATAGCCCCCCTTCACTAATGATTTTAACTAAGCTAACTTTAATGTTAGCCTAGGCCAATGCCAGTTAATCTACACATGCTAACACTAGGCTCCTAATAAGAAGTATAAAGCACACCAGACCACCACACCATTAAAAAAAACATGTCACTGTTTTTGTCTGCCCATGTAAACAGTCCACTGGCTCATAGGCTAGGCTAGGTATGGCCATTAACCTGTCATTAAGTAGTGCCCTGCCCAATGATATTGTGCCACTAACAAATCACTTAGGCCTTAGGCCCTAATCTTACTTGATTAATATAAGTAAGGCTCAGCTCTAAACAATTATTTTTATTTAAAAACTAATCAATTAAGAAATCAGGTAAGCCTATGATTTTTAATTATTATTTTTTAATCTTTAGATATCTCATAGATCTATAATCAATGTATCTTAAATGAATGTATTCAAATACAAATAAAGTTATAAATAAAAATAAATAAAATACAAATAAAGTTATGAGCTTAGCCTCTATAATTAGAATCTAGTCTATCTTGAAAAAAAGAATGATCAAAATAAACAAACTGACATGCTACACACCAACTTAGTTATCATCTGAGGGTCCTGTAAGTAACTGAATAAACTAGAAAAATTCTAAAAATACTGTGATTTATATGCCGTGATTATAGACCAAAGTACTACTTCAGCATAAGTGCTTGAGAAAAAAATGTCTACTGTATTTGATTTGAGAAGCAGTAATAAAACTGATGAGTTTGCAAGTAACCCATAAGTTGGTCGCAAAAAAGATAGCAAGTTAATATACGTTTAACCTAATTAGTGGACTTAGTTAAGAAAGAAATTTCAAGATTAGCAATGTAACTGTCTTATTAAGAGATAAGGAAGGTCAATATGACAAAGCCTGATTAGAGAAATTAATGGCTTTTTCTGCCATCCACAGTAACCTAATCTAGAATCTAGGTTATGGTGAAAAAAATCATCATAAGTTTGTAGTTGCATTTATCAACAATTTGAACTTATCTCTGTCTTAATAAACAAAATAAAATAATATTATTATAAATTAAACCAAACTCACTTAAACTTTTGAAGCATGGCAGCATGGTGTTAATTTAATTTTAATTTTAGTTTAATGGATCTAGAGATCTATGAAATGAGCCTAGGTTGTAGATCTAGGCCTAGATCTAGTTATTTTATGGAGCAGTAGATCTAGATTTTAAAACCCACTAACTATGTTATGTAATATTGGAGCATAATTCCTTCTTTGCCTTATTCAGTGAACACTTAATTTGTAAATTTAGGCAATACAAATCCTAAGGCAATAATGCAAAAAAGTAAAACCTTTAGCTTGTTGAAGCAAGTTTAGTAAGTAGATCTATATTATCTAGCTTTAATGTATTATTTAATTTAACTAACCAGACTATAAGGATATAACCTCAACAACGCCTATCTTTTATTAACAGATCCACTTTTCCATCAACCAGACTTATTATTATTTATTATGATAGCCTGCTTTTTAATTCTATGATTCTATTTTTAAAAAAAAAAGCTAAAAATAGAATCTACTGAGTTCTAAAGTGATGTGTTATGTAGATCTAGATTATAGGTCTACATTCAATCTAATGACATTAGTGAATACTGAGGGGCACTTGTGCTCATGAATGATATAGCAGATATCATAGAGACTAGTATGGCTTATTTTTATAGATCTTTTATATAGTAGGCCTATAGTATTATAATGCTAGGGCCTAGGAGTAGCTAGAGATTCTTGTAGTTACAGCTAGGCCCAGGGGCATAGCGAGGGCGGGGCGGGGGGGGGGGGGTGCAGAATGCACCGGTTGACACCATTTAGAGGAGTGACACCAAGGCAAAAAATTGCAAAATGTGCAGAAGAAAAATGCTTGTTGCCAGTTGCATTAATGAGTAATTATAATTAAAGTTCAATAGTCTTAGTTTTAAGTGAAATCGTCAATTATTACAAGGGGAGGGGGTGACACCATGACGTAAATGCGCTAACTTTAGAGAAAACAATGCTACATCCAACTGTATTATAAACATCGTTACCATTACGTCTGCAGTGATTAAAGTTTTTACACATACATGTACATGGCCATATGTGGCATATATATATTTAAATTGTATACTTTATTATTTCTTGTGGGGGGGTGACTACCGACGCCACTGAATCTAAACTCAATTCTAGACTCTAACTAAGACTCCAGAGTATTCTAGAGTTTAATAAATATTATTAATAGGCCCTATATTATATGTTTATGTAGATTTAGATCTAGATCTAGATTCTATAGATCTAGTAGTTAAGCAGACTGAGAGTCTCAGTCTGACTCTTAGATTTTAGTTGCTGAGATGGCTTAGGGCTTAGACTTAGATTTTTTGTGATTAGTGATTTAATTTAGAATCTAGTGACTAGAGATCAACATCTAGATCTCTAGGACTAATTTTAATTTAAAAATAAAATGATCTCTAAAATCTAAACTAAATGAAAATCTAATGAATCAATACAACAATAGACTGAAACTGTGACTAACAGCAGACTTAGATCTAGATCTAGGTCTAGTCTAGACCTAGACTAGTCTAGCTACTAGCTAGAGTCTAGATCTCTCTAGATCTAGAGAATCTATGTATGTGACATTTTAAAAACAATTGACTAAAATATAAATCTAGACTCTAGTCTACGTACATTCTTAAAGATGATTATCGCGGCAATAGCATTTACTTTAGTAAATCTCATCACATTACACTAACAAGAACAGCTGTTTTTGTTGTAGATCTAGCGAACTCCGGATTATTATTGTTGGAAACTGGGGCGCTGCGTAAATAATTGGACTGGAAGGGGAGGTCATCTTTAAAATAAATGACTGTTGATACTCAAGAGTAGTCTACCTTTGTTGGTCGTCGTCTGTCAAGAAAAGGTCTTCATTTATTTATTTTTTAATAGGGTACCCTACACTAATATAATTTTAAACATAACTACCATGAATAATAACCCCTGTATCTTGATCTAGCGCTTCTACTAACACTGTTTATTTTGTTAGGCTTCTAGTCTAGATTCTAGCTAGATCTAGATCTAGAATTCTAGATTCTAGATCTAGATCTAGATTAGATCTAGACTCTAGTCTAGAATCTAGATCTAGTAGATCTAGAATTCTAGATTCTACACTAATCTACACTCTAGATTCTAGTAGTCTAGACGAGACTAAGTCACTAAAAAAGACTAAGACTAAAAAAAGTATAGATTCTAGATCTACCTGTCCTAGAGTCTCTAGATCTAGATCTAGATCTATACTTCTATAGATCTAGTCTAGATACTAGATAGTACCAGTAGATCTAGATAGATCTAAATCTAGACTAGAATCTAGATCTAGAGATGTAAGATTAGATCTAGAATCTAGAGTCTAGAGGAGTCTAGGCTATTTAAAACTTATTCTATAGATCTAGAATCTAGGTCTGGGATTACAATCCGAAATCAATCTATCTAGATTTCTAGATCTAGTCTCTATATTGACCAATTGGAGTCTATAATATAAGTCCCCCAATATAAGAGATCAAGATCTTGATTAAGCTACTTTCTGACCTGTATTATGACTCATTAATTATTAGGTCATCTTGGCCTAAAATATAATCTAGATCTAGATCTAGACTAGATCTAGAACTAGATCTAGATCTTGTCTAGATTCTGGGGAAATTGCGAGACGCGAAAAGCGAAATGGCGAGGCGGGAAAATGCGAGAAGGTAATGCGAGACATACCTGCGGAATTAAGGGTAAATAGCGAGACACTTTTTGCGAAAAAAGTTATTTTCTTTTTTTTTTTTCCATTTTTATTTATTTAAATTATTATTTTTTTTTTAAATAAACAAGCATTTAGCCATACCCTTTAACACGAGTGTTGTATGTTGTTATTTTTTATCTAGATTCTAAGAAGATAGATAGATCTAGATATCTAGATCTATCTATTTAAAAATCCTAACATCGTTGCTGTGCTACTGTCATCGCCCGCTCTTGTTAGCGAGAGGAAAATCCCGTCTCAGGCGGCATTAATTTAAAAATCTAGCCCGCTCATGTTTATACAAACGTGAGCTGTGTCATTGTAAATTGGTATAATCTTGTCAGCAGGAGAGATATTTTGCAACATCTATTTATGGATTTTTGTCCTTGCAAAAAGTGTAAAAGTATAAACAATTCTAAAAAGTGCAATTTATTTTTTTATTAAGTAATTTTAATTACAAACAAAATTTACGAACAAAATCTTCTGAAACAGTCCTTAAACACACCTCGTGACACCATCTTTCACACATAGTACACCCAACCCAGTTCATTAGACTCCCATTTATACATTTTTCTTTTGCTACTTCTTCCAATCCACATTCACAACATTTCACATTCTCATCACAGTTGACCTCCTCGTTCATCCCACAAACAACACTGGCACCCATGTTCTCATCATCATCGTCCGCACGCTCAACATCTGTTTTCCGTTTTTTATAATTTGTATTTTTTTATCATTTCTGTAATTTTGGCAATGTCTTGCTCATTGTTGTCACCAGCAGTTAAGTTTTTTTAAAACATCGATATTTTCCCAAAATCTTGTCTAATTTCGGTCAAAATAGAGTATTTTAATCAATTCCTATTACAATGTATTAAAACAGTTTTCTAAAACGCGAAAAAACGTCTAAAATTCTTTTTCTAACATCGCTTTTTTATAGTGTGACTTCACATCTAACCCCCCCTGTCCTCCCCCTCATCACACATCGTCATAAAATTACAGACCCCCCCCCCCCTTACGAGTGTGACGTCATTTAAGGAAAACCCCAAATAACACCACCACAAAAACCAAAAAATTCAGATAAGTTCAACTTGGTTTTAAAAATATTTGAAGTAGGCCCATAGCTTACGATATAGCACGAGCAACCGATAATATCGGTAACGTCACTTTATTTTGTTGTATCCAACAGGCATTTCCTTGTGCTTAGATTTATATGGTAAAAAAAAAGCTAGAAAAAAATCGTAGGCGGCGGCTATAATACAAAATTTCTATGCAGCAATAGAAAATATGTTTGCGGCGGCAGCGGATCCGGGCACGGCGATCTTCAAAGACGGTAAATCAGGCGGCCTCGGCGTTCCACACAAAAGACAGAACTTGATCTATCGTCGGCGGTATTTCCGTCGGTTTCGAACAAGGTGGTATTCTAAGTCGACACAAAAGATGGGGGGAGTTGACAAATCATCAGTATGTCTAGAGACGGAAAAATCGGAAGTTTTAACAATGTAAACGAAACGTCTTTGAAGTCTGGACCAAATACCACTGAAAATCGGGTGCGGTAAATTTTTCGCAGAAATCTTCGCATTTCAACACCACCCAGCGTAAGTATCGGCTTGTGGTAAAATGCGAGACAAAAAAGTCACGTGACCGACCGTTTTCGCGCCCTTCTCGCATTTTCCCGCCTCGCCATTGCGCTTTTCGCGTCTCGCAATTTCCCCACACCCCTAGATTCTAGATTAGAAACAAGGTAAATCTAAATCTAGATATATCTCTTCCTTAACTATTTGATTTAGCCTATTTTTTTTTTAAATTTACTAAACTACATTTAGTCTAGATTAGAAACAATGTAGACCTCTTCCTTCACTAATTTATTTAGAATAAATTTAGATCTAGATCTATAATATACTAGCGCGCCCACCGCACATTGCCAATTCACACATCCAGTCATAGATCCAGTGGCGTAGCGACCCTTCCCGGCGCCCGGGGACAAACTTTTCGATTTGCACCCCCCCCTTCTCGAGATTTTGATTTGCACCCCCCCCCCCCCTCAAACTTTCGATTTGCACCCCCCTCGAGATTTTGATTTGCACCCCCCTCAAACTTTCAATTTGCACCCCCTCAACCTTTCAATTTATTTTTCCAACCCTTTTTGGCGCCCCTTAAGCTCGGCGCCCGGGGACATATGTCCCCCCCCCCCTCGCTACGCTACTGCATAGATCTACATCAGATCAACGGAGCTCATGTAGATCTAGCATTCATAGTATATGACACTCTTACAACGAACATAGGCATTATAGGGCTCATGGCGAAGCCCCCCCCCCCCCCCCCCCGAAGAGATGCCTGGAAGAAACTGTGTATTACGACTGCCGGTGCAGTCATCGATTTCAGTATCCCACCGTATCCATAATGGATTTTGCTCTTTAAAACGAATGTAGGCGCCAGAGGCGTAGCGACCCTTCCCGGCGCCCGGGGACATACTTTCAATTTGGCGCCCCCCTCGGGAGCAAATTTTCGATTTGCACCCCCCCCCCCCCCCTCGAACTTTTCATTTGCACCCCCCCCCCCCTCAAACTTTCGATTTGCACCCCCGCCCCCTCGAACTTTTCATTTGCACGCCCCCCCCCTCTCAAACTTTTAATTTGGCGCCCCCCCTAAGGTCGGCGCCCGGGGACATATGTCGTCCCCCCGCCCCCCCCCCCCTCGCTACGCCCCTGGTAGGCGCCATAGTGTTCAAGCGGGAGTCAGTGGTACGCTTGGTCACATGAACGCCGGCGGACAATGTGCACGGCGCCCGATCAACGAAGAAGGCGCTGGTGAACTCTCTAGCTCCGTCCGACATTAAAAAGTGAACAATTCATCCCTTATTGCCATTGAACAAAACAAAAAACAACAAAAGACTATCTTAATTCTAGACGCCGCCTAAAACTTATTTGAAACAAAGGTTGAAAAACTTAAATTTTTTATATTATTTTTAATAATTTTTGTTTTAAGGTCGTATGGATTTTTTTTTTTTTAAAGTCATGCTTTCCCAAACGTGTCATGTACAGCACGCTTCATATCCCGCAGTCTGGTCGACCGTCAAGGCGTCACATGTGTCCTGTTTATTGACCTGTTGCATCCGTTCATCTATTGTATCTCACCCAGTCTTGGACCGTCCGTTCTTGTATTTTTTCCCACGTTTTCTTTAACTTGCTTTCGCCTCTGTTTGTTTGTTTGTTTGTTTTTCCAATCAAATCTTGCGATCGAAACTTCGTGCACTTCCCAGTTAGCTAGCGCGCTGAAATTTTCAGGGAAGCTTTGTTTCGGATGACAATAGAATATTCAACTGTTATTATTACTAAATTGATCCATGGAAACATTTTATTGATCATTTTATACCCCTATATAATAATAACTAGCCGTCCCGGCCAGGCCCTGCTCTGGCTTCTGTGAAAAACCTTTCTGTTAAAGACCATTACCTGTGTGTTTAGTAATCATCATAAACCCGGCATTGCCCACCCAAACCACAACCAACCAAAACCAAAACAACAAAACGCAAACATAACGCTAACACAATTACAAATACAAACGAAAACAAAAACTTAACAACAAACACAACCACACCCACAAACACCAATACAAACACAAAGAAAAAACAAACAAAAAAGCAAACGAAAACAAAAACCTAACAACAAACCCAACCACAAACACCAATACCAACAAAAAAAAAATCAACGAAAAAAGCAAACGAAAACAAACCAAATCCAAACGCAAAACCAACCAAAAACACAAATACAAACCCAAACAAAAAAAACACAAACAAAAACGAAAAAAGAAAGAACAAAAACGAACCAAATTAAAACGCAACCACTAACGCAAACCCACCTAAACACAAAGAAAACACTAACGCGAACATAAACGCCCGGGGCGGAATCACCTGTTTTAGCTTAATGAACGACTATAGTACCCCAACTTATTCACAGTCTTTTGCACTCACTTAAACGAACGCGCCTGTTTCAATTTAATAAACAATTTTAATACTCCAAGCTTATCCGTAAAATACCTACAACATTTGCACTTGATCAATCCCCGCTAATTATGTAATTATTTTTTTTCCCAACACCAAAACAAAGTAATTAAAAAGTAAATTAATTATTATTTTCACGGAATGAAATGGTTTCATAAAGGGAAGTAATTGTGTTTTGCCTAATTTATCAAAGGGAAGTAAGCGCTATAGGACTAAATAAAAACATAATTAGAATTTTTGTAAAAGATGATATTTTTTTAAAACTTGTGTTTAATGAACATGCCGACAATTATTACTATAATTTGAAAAATGAAAATGATTTCCCAACACTTTTAATAGTAATTTTTTAACTCATAAATTTAGACAAACGCGCACGATAATTGATCTAACACTTAAATCCGTAGAAATGCCAACGACAAACATATGCGTTACAGAATTGAGCTTTATATATTAGATATAAAAACGTGGGGAAAAAGGGACATAACCCAGTAACTGTAATTTGATGAAAAGAAGGTTCGATACTCTCCCTCTTTTTGCCTACTGAGTAGTTGTCACGCGTTGTTTGTCTACAAACAACCAGAACGTAACAACTGGTGTCCAGTATGGGGGAGAAGATATGGTCGAGTGGTTGGGCACACGATTGCTAACCCACTCGACACGGGTTCAAATCTATGTGTTCTAGTCAGTAACGTATTCACACAACGTGTTTTTTACGAGTTGTCTTTTTACGAGTTGTCTTCGTTTACCCAAAAAAAAAGTGAAAAGATAAAATCGATAGCAAGATTTGAATGCAAACAAACATACAAAGACTAAAAAGTAGAAAATAATAATCATTAAAAAAGTTTTCAAAAACCCACGTTTTCTGATTGAACTAAAAAGTAGAAAATAAATGCTATACATCACAATAATGCAAGCGATCACTCTACTATAAGCGATGAAAAACGTGGGGCGCCGTGATTTTCTTACAGTTTCTAATACTGTTGACTCTCTACAAGCTCCCTAATAAAAGTCAATAGTATTATCTAATCAATAGTAATATAACTTTTACTTCGGCGCCCCACGTTTTTCATCGCTTATAGTAGAGTGATCGCTTGCATTATTGTGATGTATAGCATTTATTTTCTACTTTTTAGTTCAATCAGAAAACGTGGGTTTTTAAAAACTTTTTTAATGATTATTATTTATATGCCTAAGGTTTCTTTTGCCTGCCCCTTTTTTTCTGTTTCCAGTGTACTGTGTTTCATGTAATGTCGTTGTCAGCCCTCATGATGTTCGTGGCTGTAGCGTATCACGTTTTAGCCTACCGGTGTTCGTGCGATCATAATGTAAAAAAAAAGACCCTTCGATTTAACCGTGTTACTGACTACGTCAATTTAGGAGATACCGTGTTTGTAATATTTGACTCATAGAAAATTTCCGCATAATTTCCTTGGCCTGAACGTTATTTTAAAGTTGTGCTATTTGTATCCAGGATTCACAAGCCTATTAACGTGTGTAGGCATAGCCGTGCCACGATTTTTTACTGTGCTGAGGCCTCTGTTTTTTTTTTCTTCGATCATGTGAGTTGGTATTCACGAATGCTGTTTACAAATGTTAGTTGTGTGGGGTATCGATGTAATATTACTAGATAGTTTCTAATTGTTTTTAATACTTACATTTCCACTTTTTAAAATGTACAAATGTATATAGGCCCTACCCACTGATTTATCGTTCTATGTGTTTCTAAGCCTTGTAAGCACCGCTAATGTAAAAGTGTTCCATATGTTGATATTAATGATAAACGATAGTAAAGTCAGGGACACACCCGACTTAATAACGCCTGTGTCAACTGTTATATTTCAGTTTCATGTCTACTAAAACTAACGCAAGATCAGATGGCCATTGGCCAAACGCATTATTTTTTTCATATAGCAGATGATGATTTTGTCATGTTTAAAATAAGCAGTTGATTGGTTACCACTTTCTCTTGATACTGATAGTAATGATAATTAGCTAATTATTTGTGTGGATCGTATAAATGCCATCCGTTTAGAGTTACATGAGCTAGGTCTACTATACTTAGTAACACATGAAAACAAATAGCGTGAGCCGATCTCTTTTCATGCCTAAAATAAAAACTTTAGCTCTAGACTTTGATATAAATGTCTCCCTATTAAAACCTTTTTAAGTGCCTAGAAATCAAACTGGCTCTAGAACAGCGATCTTGAACTAGGACGTTGTTATAAATATCTCCCTATTAAAACCTTTTTTTTAAGTGCCTAGAAATCAAACTGGCTATAGAACAGAGATCTTGAATTAGGGCTTTGTTATTCATGTCTCCCCATTAAACCTTTTTTTTAAATTAAAAAATGCCGTGTGCACCTTGCAACTCGTTCTTTACGAGCTGAAATAAAACGAAGTCTCTTGCGCTAGAACAGGGTGACCTGCTAGAGATTGAAATTGAAGCCTTTTATTCAAGTTTTTTTTTTGTCAATACAATGGATTGATTTAATGAAGCGTTGTTGGTTAAGTCAAAAGGATCATTTACTTTTCTACTAAAGAAACAGTGTCTTGTTGGTAGGTATAAACTAGTGTAGGTTGATAGAACGTTTGTTATTGGCTTATCCTTCATTATAATATAATCAATATGCTGGGCATATTAACCGTTAAAATTGCAGATGGTTGCATAATTTATGTCCTATGGCCGCCATACACACATTGATACGTCTACCAAACTATGAAAGCGTTGTATAATGACCACGAGATGTAGTTATAGTAAACTAACGAAAACGATAATTGGTAGTCAGTGGCGTAGCGAGGTCGGGTGTCACCCGGTGCGGCACTTAATGGTGTCACCCCCCAGAGGCGTAGCGACCCTTCTCGGGAACAAACTTTCAATTTTCGATTTGCACTATTGATTTGCACCTCTTAAAAGACTATTTAACACTAGAATTAATCACTTAATTAAGTGGGATTATCATTTTTCTCTATATAGTTTGCTATTTTTTGCCTTGGTGTCACCCCCCTAAATGGTGTCACCCGGTGCGGTCCGCACCCCCCGCCTCCCCTCGCTACGCCACTGTTGGTAGTTCATGGCAAACATTTTTACATAATACTAGTAAAAGTACAGAAGTTCGCGAGACAGCCTAGTATATTTTCCACCTATTGATAAATATTTTCTAAGTGGTACTGCACAAGCTAAATTAATATACATTTTACTATTAAAACGGAGTTTTTAAATTACTTTAATATTCCCTTTTTAGCAGTTTCTAAATCATTATTTTTAAAGAAAATATCATTTTTAGTGTCATAATATGTGTATTATCAATAGCTTCCCCCCACCCTTTACCGTCCCAAATAAAAAACACTTTTGTAGAAGATATTTTAAACATTTCTCTCCCCTACTCCAGATGTTTAATAGGCCTTAGTAAGCCAAATGTCGGCTACGGGTTGAGAACGTCATATGATAGGGCCCCACGACCAAGTAAATCAAATGCTGTACATTACGAACTAATAATACACTTTAAATCATTATGTAGATCTACTCATGGGCCTTAATTAAGGTTTGTCGATTGTTATTTTAAAAGTGTGGCAGTATAAAATAAAAAGTATTGTGTAGATACAAACAATATGGTTAATAATGTCGAACAAAGGTGTGTGTTCTCAACCAATTAAGTTTACATGTTTTCCACCGCCGCGTTAGAAATAGGCCGATGAATCAGACTGCTAAATAAGAAAGAATGGCGCGCAACATAATGAGTGCAGAGCCATTAAAACTGTCAGGAAGATTTACACCATTAAACCCCAACCGGGTATCTTTCCTATGTAAAAAAAATAACATCAAACAACACGATCAGGGCACAGTGTTATCGACCCAAGGCAAACGTGCGCTCGCCTTATGCACTTACACACTATGGCTTTATACACAGCTAGTAGAAGCTCGTTGCCGAAAAAAAATTTAATTACTTTTTTAAAATGAAGGGGCCGTTTTCTATAGTAAAGATAAAGGAATCACACAGAAACATTTAACTATGATGGCGTACATATATAATGCTACAAAATGTTGGCAATTTTACAACAAAAAGGCCAATGCCCCCCCCCCCCCCCCCCCCCCAAGAACATTCCTACCCTAATGGATAATCATAAGCGGTTACCTATGTATGATATCCACAAATAATTTGAATTAATTTTAGAACCCCCTCCTACCCCTATATGTTCACACACATTTAATAGACCAGACCCCTCAAAACCTAATTCCGATATAGGAGTCTACCAAGTCAACAATTCCATGCGTGGGAAAAACAATTTTGCAATTTTATTCCGTATGTCTGTGTGTGTATGTGTGAATGTATGTCAGTGAACACGATAACTTGAGTACCGTTACAGCTAAGTTGATGAAATTTTGTATATAAGTATTATATCAAATTTGTAGCTCTGTATCAACTTTTCAGCTATTTCCGATCACCGGAAGCGGACCTTATTTTATTTTTGGTTTTTCAAAAGCCTATAATTTGAGTACTGTTTCAGATAGATAAACGGAATTTCACATATAAGTAAAAGATCTAATTCTCCGCCTTCTTTCAAATCGTGAGTAATATCCGTTGAACGGAAGTAGTACCTCACTCCTATTTTCGATATCTAGAAAAAACGCATATAAATTTATAAAGTACTAATATTCCGAACTAGTATGCACATATTGTTTGCCGTTCAGTGTTTAACATAATATTTGAATGATGTTTTTAAAGTAAAAGGATTCTTTTCTATAATAATTATCCCTGTTTTTGTTTTGATAATTGTTCTCTTAACGAAGAGGTGCTAGTCTATCAACTTAGCTCAGGGGTTGTCTATAAATTGCGTCACATTCACAGGGGAAGAGGGGTTCGTAATTTTGTAACCTTATGTTGATGGGGAGGGGTTCAGATTTGTATTTGAAAAAAGTTGTGTTAAAAACTGAATTTTAGCGTTTATTTTGCGTTTTCAGAAATTAGTTTTGATACATTTATTAAAATACTCTATACTGACCGAGTTCAGTATCAAAGTTCTTCCTAAGTGGAAAAAGGTAGTGTGCAATGTGTATTCTGTGTGTCTTATACAAGTATATATTTAGTATTTTACAAAGTGACTGCGCGGCTGGTTCAAAACTACTGCGCTTCTGCGCAGCCGCGCAGCGTGGAGGGAACATTGCTCAGTATTATAAGATGTGTTTAAAAAATTCAATTTTGAGGGAGGTTGTAGGCTAAGATGTTACGTCATTTTAGGGGGGGGGGGTCTGGTTTTTTGTGACGATGTGTAACGGGATGGGAGGAGGGGAATGTATAAATCGTAAAAAAGCCTACAAACCATAGATTTTGGAAATTGCCCATTGGGCTGAGGCAGAGCCGGCGTTAGGGGTACGTGGGGCCTATGGCCAACCATCCGCGCGGGGCCTTATATTTTTTCATTGGTGTCTAAAACATGTACAGTGAGGCGTTTTTTTTTCTTCTCAGCACGAATTAATAATTATAACGATATATATGGTATTTTTAAGCTGCTTATCAATGTCGTATTAACATTAAGACACTGATTAACAAATAATTTGTTTACTTAGAAGTGCTTTTGAAACGTTGCTTGTTTCTGTTAAGGCTTTTTGTTTGAAAAGTAAAAAAAAAAACATATAAGTTTGAGACACGCATTAAAGAGACGATGAACGTCAGCTTCAAACCTGATTTTTTTACATTATTGTTTATTTAGGAAAATCTTACCAGTACGTTCACAAACGAAGTGGCATTCAAAGTGTGTGGATGCCGGGGAAAATAGAAAAACATTGATAGATTTCGGAATAAGCTCGAATCATGAAAAACACTGTTTACGGCTATAGATATCCAAATGAAATGACTCTCAAATGTAATAACGGACGCTCAGTAAGGTGGAACACTGGAAGGGGGGGGGGTGACAGTTGGTGGGGTTAGATGAAGGATAACTGTACATTTAAATCTATGGGATGCCAAACCCTAAAAGAAAAATCAGTTAGGGTACGACGTTACTGGATCTCTGACCGCGGCCATTCAAGAGAAGGTGCGTGTTTATAAAGCGTCCACATATTACATTACAGATTAAGACCGCGTTCTCACAAGAGAAGGTCCGTGTCTATAATTAGTGAACCATGTGACAACCAGCTTCACCTTATTTATGAGTTTCGCGACGGCATGCTCGGACTGCCGGTAATTTAGACGTTTGAGAAATCAGGAGAACTTTACCATAAAACAGTCTCAGCCCGATGTATCAAACAGTATAGACTTTATAATTTGTTTAGGATGCCTACACTATTTTAAAACAATGATCACTACGGCATTAACTATTATACCGAATATCCCTACAATTAATTAAAATAAACATGTGCTTAATCACTTTACGAATACCGTTAAAGTTTACCAAAATGAAAATGGACATAATTACTGTATAAAAGCCCTTCACAAATATAAAAATAAATACAAGTATAATGTATTTAAAGATGACCTGACAATATATAAAACGAGTATGAACATAATTACTGTATGGATGTCTATCAAACGTATCGCGGTGAATAATCTCAAAAGATGCCCATACAGTGTATACATTATGATTTTAGGGATAAATACTCTGGATTTCCGGGGCATGTCCCCATCCGCTCTCCCCCCCCCCCCCCCCCCCTCATCCTCTGCAAGCCATCATCAGGTCACTGACTGTTTACTACAGACACTCCCGCCTGCTCACTAAAAAAAAAGCCTTCAACGGGGTCCGCATACAATAGTGTATCACTTTACGTGTTTTTCCCGATTTTACCTCCCATGTCAGGTCGGGGGCCAATTCGCGACGGCCATCTCCAGTCACCTCAGGACAATTGCGAGTCGACCGTGCCAGCGATGTGTGACACTAATGTCTTTCTTTAGAATAACGGTCTGTCCCAGTCCATGTAGAGGATAACTCACTAACAACAGCCGTGGCCTCAGTTTTAACATCCAACAATTTCGGCCATTTAGTTTTTTATTTTATTTAATTCAGCAAAATTATTTAAGTTTACAAACTAATTCAGGCAACAATGGCGTTGCTAAAGCGCGGGGCCTCTTCAAGCGCGGGGCCTGGTGCGACCGCCCCGTTTGCCACCCTCTAACGCCGGCTCTGGGCTGAGGGGTGGGAGGGTAGGGGGTGAGGGTTAAACTCGACATTACCTTTAAAACGTAGCCTATACATTTTGTTGTATGCAGGTAAAAACATTTTTTATCATATGTGGTTACGGGTGACCAGAAAGATGCGCAAATGGAAAACTGCGCACAAAAAAGTGCGTGGCTGTCTCCACTTTGAATCATCCTCCCCTCCACATACGAGGGCAGTCTCACCACAGTACGCCCCTCCCCTCATCATTGGGTGGCTACCTCTCCACCTTGCATCCCCCTCATAACGCATGCACACACGAGCAATGCTATACCCCTGACCCATGACAGATACGACCGTTAACGCCAATTCATTTCACAAGCTTCGAGCTGGATGGTAGGCCACTGAGCTATACAGTGGATACCACAAACACTAAACAATACAGTTAATAATAACAGAGACACTCGCAGGTATCTATGTTTCATACTTTTTATTTAATCAAACGATGTTATTACAAAGGCTATGGAAGCAAATCCAAAAAGAAAAGCAGGCTGAAATCGGAGTCAATGGCCTCAATGGCGCATAACCAGTTGACACGTAACGCTTAATTGTGTTGGAGGCGTGGTCGAGTCGGCAAAAAGCTCATGGTTGATAAATTCGAACAAAGTCTCGAGTTCAAACCCACTGGCAGATAAATCTCGATCCCCTTCAACACTAATAATTAAGAACGAAGAAGAAGAAGAAGACTTTGTAGATTCTACTTAGTTTTAGCTAGTTAGAACATGAAAAGGCGTTACTTGATCATTGTTAGTAAATGTTAGGCTACCTGTTGTGTGGATTATCAAGTTATATGGGCCCTATAGACGCCTCTCTCTCCCCCTCTCTCTTTCTGTCTCTCTCTCGTATATATATATATATATATATATATATATATATATATATATATATATATATATATATATATATATATAGTGGGGAACGGCATTTCCCCCCTGTCAATTACCCCCCGGATATTTCCCCCCAGACATTACCCCCCAGAGTAATTACCCCCCTGTCAATTACCCCCCTGTCAATTACCCCCCGCCCAGTAGGACATTACCCCCCCCCCCCCCCGGACAGGGTTAGGGCTAGGTTTAGGGTTAGGGTTAGGGTTAGGGTTAGGTTTAAGTTTAAGTTTAGGTTTAGGTTGAGGGTTAGGTTTAGGTTTAGGTTGAGGGTTAGGGTTAGGTTTAGGTTGAGGGTTAGGGTTAGGTTTAGGGCTAGGGTTAGGGTTAGGGTAAGGTTTAGGGTTAGGGTTAGGGCTAGAGTTAGGGTTAGGGTTAGGGTTAGAGTTAGGGTTTGGTTTTAGGGCTAGGGTTAGGGCTAGGGTTAGGGTTAGTGTTAGCATTTGGATTAGGGTTAGGGCTAGGGTTAGGGTTAAGGTTAGGGTTAAGGTTAGGGTTAGGGTTAAGGTTAGGTTTAGGGCTAGGGTTAGAGCTAGGGTTAGAGCTAGTGTTAGGGTTAGGGTTGTGTCTAGCTTTGGTTTTGGTTTTGTGTGAAGTTTCAGGCTAAGGTGGATGCTTAGGTTTTGGTCTTTTTCTTAAGGTTTGGATTAAAGTAGTATATAGGTATAAAATTCTAGTTAGGATTTTAACTTGAGAGGGGGGGGGGGGTAATTCCCCGGTGGGGTAATTGACAGGGGGTAATTGCTCCGGGGGGTAAATACGGGGGGGGGGGGGGAATGTCCGGGGGGAAATATCCAGGGGGGTAATGTCCTGTAGCCATATAGTGTAGCCCCTGTAGTTTGTATATTAAGTTAGTGTGTTTTATCACTGTTCTACGCGCCGTTTGTTACCATCGAGTTGTACCAAGTTTTGTTGGCCCATTATAATAATAATAAATAAACCCATGTGTGAAATACTGACTTGATTTAGATTACACCTACCGTACACCATGAAGTCGAACTCAATAAATAACTATGGCCAGTACGCCCCCGAGGTATTTTAATTTAAATTGTGAATGTTCACATGAACCCCTACCACAATCGCTCCCTCCCTATTAGTCCAAGATGAATCGTCTTTGCATGATCGCCTCCCCCCCCCCTCTCTACTCTTGGCCTGTTAAATACGTCCCGTTTATTAAAAAAAAATGCTCCGTCACCCCCCCCCCCCCCCCCCATCTTCGTGGTATATTTCGTAAGAGCCTCCTCTCTACCCCTTCCCCCTTTGTTTCGTTTGCCATCTGACACGAACAATCCCTTAATCGATTGTCTGGCACGCTTTAGGCTAACACAAGAACAACATTTTAAGGTGCCACATAAAATATGGGAGTAAAAAAAAATCTTGTCTAGTTTGAACGCGGCCGAGATCAGCCTAAACATAGGCCTATAATAAATATTTTTAAAATTTGCACTGTTGTGTCAACATTAAAACAGTATAGATCCATTTAACGGTAGGCTTTCTACATGATTAAGAAAGAAAAGTTATTTATTATTTAATGAAAGCCAAAGAGGAAAAAAAAAAATGTTTCCATGATTTGCTGTTCTTTTTCCACTTTTAAAAAAAAATCTTTCCCTACAGATAGGCTACAACATTGCAGTATCATATTTAAACATGTACCCACTCTTAGATCTTTGTTTAGGGTTAGAATTTGGCTTATTAAGTCTCTAGATCTAAATGATGATTGTTTTTTTAAATATTGAGCGATAAATATTTACTTTGGCCATGATGATTTATTTTTAAATATTGAGCGATAAATATTTACTTTGGTCATGATGATTTATTTTTAAATATTGAGAGATACATATTTACTTTGGCCAAAGAGTATCCCCTTCCACCCTACCGTTCTGATGTAAATCCTTCCCATTTACCTTGGTGAAAAAGCGTCCTCACTCGAGATACCCACCCACCACTTTTTTTCTAATTTTTCTGTTACACAACACAATTCTTTTTTTTTCCCTTAGTGTTAAAAGAGTTATCTACTCACCACTTCAGAGTTAATTCTTCCGATTTTAGTCGGCGAAAAAGAGCACCCCCCCCCCTCACCTCCCATCTTGGAAAAAGTTGGAACGTGGTTTTTGCCGGTCACTATTTCTTAATGGTATTTGTTTTGCACTAGTGTAACACATATCATGGTTACCAGTCAACCTCAGTGGGTAGTATCATACCTACTGAGGCAGTGTTACACTAGTTACACAATCAAGGTAGAAAACAGTTAAATCAGTATTTTAAATTTTAAGGCTCGTATTACAGCCGTTAAATTTCTTAACTTTGACTGTTTATAATTCAAAACTTCAGCTAAAATGAGTTTTTTTCTTTGCTCAACCCCTTTTGCACCCCCCCCCATATGTACCCCCCCCCCCCCCCCCCCAATTCTCGCTACGCCTCTGGTCTTGACCCATGCAAGCTTCAGAGAAATTGGTCGGTTAGAAGTTGTCAAAATTTCGCTCGTCAGTTTCGATTCATGACGAGCTAAGCACGGCAGACAGAGAAAGCAAGAAAAATTAAAGCTTGTAGATAGGCCTAAAAGTAAAAGCTTTTGTTGGGTACCTAGAAATCTATGTAATGTAATGAAACATTGTAGCCTAAAATAGTGCTTAGTTCTACAAAAAATAACCTAAAATTTGAGATCAAAGGGGAGTCTACTCTAAAAAATAGTATTTTACAGATTGTCTATGTTTATAATTTCAAGATTTAAATCTTCAACATCGCCGTTAAAAGTAAAATTTCAGGACATTTTTATTAATTCGGCCGACAGTGATTGGTAGATCTAGATTTTAATTTATTATTAAAATTATACTTAGGCCTACTAGACTCTAAATTACTCTAAAAGAATTTAAGAAAGTGGTGTATGAAATGATCAGAAATACCGAGACAGTCAGTTACCCAACCGTAACTCAGCTGCGGCAGCTGTTAGTGTTACTCACTCTCACTGACTGTAACTGGTCTGTAACTGTTACTGTGTCAGACAGTGTCACTAACTTAAAGTCTTAAACTACTAGATTCTAGATTCTACTAACTAGTAACTAAATCTGTCGAATTAATTAGACTAAATCTAGATCTAGATCTACGTCTTCTTATTATTGTAGTGTAGTATAAATTCAATTTTAAATTGTACTTTATTACTTAAGACAGAGTGAGAGTACTTAAGACTTAAAGTTAATCTAGATATAGATCTAGATCTAGATATCTATCCTAGATAAAGATAATCTAGATCTAGAAATCTAGAACAATCTAGATCTAGAATCTCATACACAAATGACATACAGAGTTGTTAGAAATCTACTGTTAGAACTCTCTACTGCTAGGCCACACCTTCCCATCATTGATAACTTAAAATTAGTTGAAGCGTACAACTGAACCACACAATCAGGTCTAGATCTAGTAGTGTGATAGTATCATTCTTTTTTAAATTCTAGTTGCAGTTCATCTGAAGATAACAATTCAACCTCAGTAGCGTATACAGGGGGAGCAGCCACTCTCCCTACGACCATTTTAATGATAGTGGTGCCTTTTTCGGAGAATAATTAAATAACATTTTAACAAGTTCCTCAAAACACAAAAAAATCAACAACAGCAAACACAAACTGAAACTGTGAATCAAAGAATTCAAAACTGTCATGTTATGTACTCTAAATATCACATTTTTAATAACTCATCGCAAGTTTATGTACAGCCTACTTCTTGACTCGCTTTGGCTCCTAGCTCAGCGCATGTGCAAGGCGCTTTTTTGTTTTGTTCTTTTGTTTTCTACAGAGTACTTTTTGAGAGTTTACACTGTAGCGAAGCAATGACATACAGCTAGTATATATATATATATATATATATATATATATATATGACGCCTTTTCCTCGACTGGCCGCTCCCCCTAACCCAAAAACCTGTCTACGTCTCTGTTCAACCTACAATGAATGATAATTTATATAAATGTAGACCTATCTGCCTACTAAACTGTAACTAAATATAGGTTACATAGAGATATATATTTAAGATCTATTACTATTATGCTACTCTATGCCAAGGGCTATAGGGGGCCTAATAGTAACATGAACTATTAGTTAGCACAAAATATTGATTGTAATTGGAAGTAGTTCTCATCTATTTAATTAAGAGTTCAACATTTTGCTGTTGTTAATTGTGAATTACAGATTATTGCAAATATATTTTATAAGGCTGCTTATTGCTTAACCCTTTCCCCGGCAACATATTTGGTACCCTGTCCCCGGCAACTGGGTGGATCACACCCAAAGACTTTCTTATAGTAAATTCTTTTCTTTGTTCATTGTGGGGTGGGTAACAATACTGACACAGTTAAGGTATTCAGGGCACAGAGGCCAAAGGGAACACAAGACATGTTGTTGTCAATGGGAGAGCTGTAATATGATACTACAGGTTGATGGGATTCTCAAGCAAGAGTTAACCTGTGGGTGGACACATGTAGTGATTTATACTCTTTGCTGGAGCTCTGACTTGCAGTTACAGACAGAACTGTAGTTTAGAGTTACAATAGGTTAATGAAATGCAGGGGTAAGATTGCCTGTGGGAGGACATATATAGTGATTTGTACTCATTTAGGGAGCTCTGGAATGTAGATAGAGACATTCGAGCCTTTTAGAGTAACTTGACATTAACCTCAGTAGGAGTACGAATGAGGACAAAAAGGCAAAACTACTTTGTAAAGCTGTTTGAAAGTTAACACTGGGCAATTAATTGATCAAACTGGGATAGGGGTGGGTGTTCTACAGGTTGTGACCCTGAGAGTAAGGTTTATAAATAGTCACAAACGTTATTGAGAACACAACAGAAACAAGTCTTGAACGCTTTTGTCTAAACTCAAGTGCTAATGATAAAGGAATATATTTGCCAGTTTTAGTATAGCAGGTGAAAATGACCAAAAGTTTTGAGTCTGAACTATTAGTATCAGAGGTAGAAGATGAAGAATGGCAGCCATCAGTATCAAGCAGCTCTGATGACCAGGTCTACCCAATATACTGCATTTCAACTATCAATAATGTGTCAACAGTTGGCACTCATAATGAAATGAAATGGCTGGTGCAAAGTGAAGAAAAAGAAATATTTTCAGGAAAGACAAAGTAACAGTACACTAGACCACTGTCTGAAGTGCTAATCCCAGGAAATTTATAAACAGCCTGACCCAAAATATTTCTTCTGTGCATGAGTACAAAAAATAATACAACCAATATTTGACTGCATTAGCAGGGATGAAGAGAAAGCAAGAGGAAACACTGGCACTCTGCAGAATAACAATTTAGTTGTATGTCAATTCAGTTCTGCTTATAGAAGTTTTTGAAGGCAGAATTTTCTATGAAGAAATTCAGCAACCTTCTGGGTCATATTCACTTCACAACAATAACACTAACAGTCCATCAGGCTCATGGTATATTTGCTTCCATTATGGTAGATATTCCATTCAAATTTAGAAAGGTGTTATGTTTCTTGAGAGATCATTACTAATTAGCAAGTGGTTGATTTTAGAGGTGGGAGTAGATTTATCCAATACATACCAAGCAATTCCGATAAGTATGGAATTAAAATATTTTGTCCTGTGACTCATGTAACACCACTAAAAGGGTGCCCATATTTTATTAAAAAAAAACTTAAGTTCCCTGCCAGCAAAAGGAAATGTCCAGTTATTTTAATTTTAACTAACGACTGTGCTCTCTGAAGTGCAAATTATTAAAACGTGTTAATGTTCTATTATTTTATTACTAAAGTTGATTAATTCAATCCTGTTTGATATTTTTGTTACTCAAATACCTTCAGATTGTTAATTTATAGTTTAACTTTGAAAATGTAACACAATGACTTAACCCACAATGAGTAAAAACAAATTGTTAGAAGCCAGTTTATAAGTTATAAATATTTTTTTTCCATTCAAAATTGTGTATGGGTGTGTAGCACCCAGTTGCCAGGGACCGTATAAAAAAATTTCAAACCCTCATAAAAAAATTTTTTACGCATATTTTTAAAATTTACAACCTCCAATGTGTTCATCCCAACCAACTTATAGATGGGAATGAGGCCCAGAAAAATTTATAAAACGAGACTCGAGATATGAGCAAAAATATAGCGACTTCGGGTCGATTACACCCAGTCGCCGGGGAAAGGGTTAATGATTAGCTTACATTTTGAATGTATGTTATGTTATAGACATTTTTTTTTCATGCAGAACCATGCCTCCAAAAGGGAAACCCAATGGATTTTATATGTTTATGCTCTCAGAGCAGAATAAAATAAAACAAAAAACCAAAATAGCCCCCAGTATGAAAGACATGCCGAAGTTATGCATTGATGCATGGACGGTCAGTATATTGATAGATATATTAGATTAGAGTTGTAGATCTATGTTTAGATCATCAGATGCAAAATATAAACTTCTGGTTGAATCTTGTTAAATGTATTTTAGGCCTGTGAATCTTTATTTCAATACCACTTAAAGAATAAATAAATTAAAGATGTTTTGATGATTTTTTTTTTACAAATTTGAATACTAGCTCAATTGTCCAAATAATACTGCTGGAAGAATAACTAAAGCCTTTATGTATTTCAGTCCATTTACAAGTTACAATGTTATCCATTGAAGACTTGATTTCATGCAGTATTTGGATAATAATTATCACTGTTAGTGTTATTATGTTTTTTAATTTAAAAGCATTGTAATATAAAATTGTATTCACAGGTTTTGCCAACGGAAGAGAAGCGTAAATATGAAGCTCTTGCAAAAGGACAAAAATCAATAGTAAAGCTGGATAATCAGCGCCAAATAATTTCTGTATGTGTCATTTATGGTTTAGTTCTTGATGTTTTTTTTTTTAAAGAAAATGTTCAAAAATATTAAAATGTAAAATTGCCAGGAGATTATTTCTTCTTTATTCTGTAGGATAGGCAAGATCCGGCAAAAATTGAGGCTACCAGAAGAGCAGAGGAATCCAACCAAATGCTGATGAGCTGGCAAAACCGAGGTTTGTTGATGTAAAGACTTAAAAGGGAGTTTATGGTTGCGTTCATAGATTAATTAATTTCAAGTTGGCTTAGCGGCAGACATTGTCACCAAATACTAACAAAAGCATTTGACTGAACTTTTCCTCTTTCTTTAGATGTGCGGCTGGTACCTTTCCACTTGATAAATTTTCAAGTAATGTACGATGAAAGAACACCTGAGGATGAGCATTTGCCAGTTGAAATAGGTCTAGTATCTTTTACATTAAAAAATGGAATACAAAAAGAACTGCACAGGTTCATCGACCCTGGTGATGTTCCTGAAGGCAATAGAAGAATAGCTACTGAATACAGTGAGTGAAATTGTAAATGTCTCAGAATTTCAATTTAGAATTAAAAGACACAAACTCACAAACATGTAGGACCAACAAAAAAACTCTAAAATTATTATCATGCTTAAAACTGTAAGAAATAGATTTCAGTAACTTGTTGAGATTTACACATGAGCACTGAAGCATCAGAATGAATTACAATTACCATCACCAATGGTAAAAGTTAACATTTAAAAACTATTTTTTAAGTTGTCAAATCTATTTGCTTATTCTTTACTTCACTTAAAAAACATTATTCAACTTGATAGCATCCTGGATAACTTTTTGTAAATAAACTACTTTGAATGAGTAATGTGAAATTAGGGAAATTAAAGGAGGCTTGACATAGTGCTGACCACATAATCCCTTCATATGCAGAGAACACTGAAACAGGTGAATGCTATTTCACCTGCCCCATGGACTGTGAGGTTTGAATTTTATTTACCATAGAGACTTTGTACACTTTCTAAAAACTTTTTACTTGCAAGGTGAACAGTTTCACAGAATTCCTATTGGCTACTCAAAAGGAGAATCAAACTTTTGGAAACTCTGGAGGGAGATGGAGGACTTCCTACAAATTGAAAAAAGTGATGACTTAGCTCCTCTGTTCTGCTTAGTGAGTGTTTTTTTTAAATTTATTTTGTAATTGGTTTTTTTTACTGGGGATAAAAGAAATCTGTTTTTATAAATGTAAGTTAAAATATTGTAATGCTGGAAAAAATATTTTTTTAGCAATACTTAAAAGTGAGATATAATGGTAAGGTTTACAAAAAAAATGTTGCTGTCTTGTTTCAATTATTGGTTATAATTTTATAAATGACGTGCTAAAAATAATATTAAAAGTAATTATTATATAGCTAATTGGTTTTGGGATTATTTATATTTGTTTTGTTGTACTTTAATTGGATCCATGGAAAAACAAGTAATACTATATTTGTAAACTGCTCTTATGAAACCTTTTACCATATTTTAGGGTACACATCGAGAAGTAATAGAGAACTGCTTGGAGTTTGTTCACGCTAGGAGTGGTGAACTCAACAGGATCTATAAGCTGTACTGCATAGAAGATCTAATCATGTGCTTGATGTCAAAGAAAACCAGCACAAAGCCATCAGAGTCTCAGATATTAGATACTCTCCAGATGAATAGGTGGGACTACACCAGCAGCATTAGGTAGGCCTGGCGGGTTATTTTAGGTTTTAACGTTTAAAAAAAAAGAAGCAAAAAAGGAGTATTCCATTCACTCTTCACTCTTCTAGCTAAAGGAGCTCTTCAGTCAAAAAGGGAAAAGCAATTTTAAAAGTTGATTCTCCTTAGGGCACATGTTTCTATTGTTATGACATATAAAAAGATAGTGGGGTCAATACTTTTTAAGAATGTATTTAGAAAGCCTGTCAGAAACCTATCCAACAAATGGCTCTTTTCAAATAAGCTTTTAAATGGACTGAAAATAATAAAATAAAATAAATTTGTTTTGTTATCGCTAGTATTTTATCTTGTTATCTTCCCTTTTATTATTAAACATAATCCTTTAATTAAATTTGAAGGGCTTATATAATGGTTAATTAGATTAAACATTAAATATTTTTGAATTGTCATTGGAGACGGATAAATCTGGAAAGTTTGAACAAAATCTCTGCATTAGGAGTTAATCAAAACTGAGTTATTAGATTTGTTACAAACCCACAAATAAACAAACATTGCAAGCTAAATATTAGCTTATAAAAATTTCTGGTTTTTCATCAGATGTGCTTTTCATGAAGAGGTTGATAGCAGCTTCTGTGCTATCTCCATTGTCAAGAGATACAGGTAAATAAAAAAGTTGCTCTACTAAATTACACATTGAAATCTGCTCAAAGCTATTAACTAGATTTGGTAGCTTTGTCAGTTAATTACCTTGACATTTAAGAGCAGTGAAATGATGTTCCTATGATGGGTTTATTCAACAACATTCTTCTCTACTATTCTAACTACCTGAATGTAAGAAATTTTGTAGTCAGTATGTTTTTTGGTGCAAATGGTTTTTTTGGAATGCACTTGTCTCTTATAAATATAGTTAACAGAATCTAGCAATCAAACCGCGTGTAAAAGGAAAGTATCTTTTTAGGTCTGGCATTGTAAGGTTTATGAAGTAGAGTTGATCTGTTTCTATGACCTACACATTTGAAGCAATGAGAACCAGATTTAGAGGCTAGAGTTTGTACTATTCAGTCACACATCCCAAACTGTATGATTTTGTCTACTGCAACTGGTTGTTTGTACTCATATTTTTTGCTTTGTTTTCCTAAAGACTGAATAAATTACTGAGTATAAAAATGTATTTTTCCCTCGACAGTTTTGTTATTTTTGATCTCTTGTCGAACCTATTAGAGTTTAGTTTAACACAAAACCACATGCCAGATGAAAGGAAGGCCAACTTCACTGTTGTGTCATCTTTTGGAAAATCCAGAGGTAAATCAGTCTTTCTACTAATCTCATTTATAATAAATTTGTACCCTCCTAATCAGTGTTGGCAAACTGATAGTATGAATATTGTCATCAAATTGTAATTATCCTATTCAGCTAATCAATATTATAATTTTGTTCTTTTGCTCATTATCAAAATGTCTTTAACTAAGGATTAATTAAATTAGTGAAACAAAATAAATGAATTAGTGAAGAACATAAAAAAAAATGTTATAGCTCAGAAATTATATTAAAAACAAGAAGAGACTTTTTGTTAGATAGTAAGGTAAATCAAATAATGTGTAATATTGGATATGCCACTTCATTCATTCTTAATCAACCTGGCCCCTAAATTTACAGGACTAAGTAGTTCTAATAAACATCAAATATTAATTTTTAATATTTTCTTCTTTGTTTTTTTTTACTAGAATTTGACAAACCCAGAAGGAAACTTTCACCTCCTCCAACTTATGCAGAGCTAGCATCCCAGAAGTCTAGTCTGACCAGTGTCAAATCATGGGACGCAGAACCTAAAGATTATGTAAGTCAAGTATTCATTGAATATATTGGACAAGCTAAATCCTGGAAAAAAAATTATTTACATCAATGTAAACTGACTTATTTCAAAATCTCATAAAAATATTTTAACATTGCGTTAGCTAAATGTGTGAAAAATTCAGGTAAAATTCATCAAACAATTGTGTAATATTTCTGTCAGAAAGAAGAGAGTGATGAAGAAGAGGATAACGGGAGTAAAACAAGGGAAGTGTTTCTCAAGGAGTTAAGAAAACCAAAAACACCATGTAAATATTTTTTTGCTTGCATTGTGTTTTGAAATTTGTATTAGTAGAGATTAGTTTTTTTTTACCATAAAAAAATATTCACTTTCACTGTTTTCATCCTAATATATTTTTTCAGCATTGATACAAGTTGCACAACAAGACACAGCAGCATGTAAGTGGCAGTGTTGTTTTAGAATTACCCGTTATGATCTGCCATGATTCACATACTATTAATAATAATTTTAAATGTTCTACGTTGTATGTAATTTTTGGAGTCATTTTTCAGCGGGGCTTATGAAATCCCTTGGTAGAGGTGCAACAGTGGCTTGTTATGAAGACATTAGATGTCAGATTCCGAGTGGAGCGGCACCCCCTGGCTTAACTAGGGCCCCCCCAGGCTTAGATATGGCTCCCCCACCAGGCTTACCTAAGGCACCAGTAGGCAGAGCTGCAGTACAAGCAGGTTGTGCCATAGCACCACCACCTGGATTTGATTTTAAGGTACGGGTAAAATTTTAACCTTTGCTAACAAGTGCTGAATAAATGTTCTATCTTAAATTTAGATTTAAAACAAACCATTTAGAGTAAACTATTGAGCGCTATTGTGTATTTTATCATGGAAAACAATCGTGATTTTCATTTTTTTTACTTTCCCTGGCTGCTCCTGTTGACTTCAAGGAGTTGAAGGCTGTTTATTAATATATTTGAATTGATAAAATAATTGTAAATGACTTTTTCAATGACTTCATTACAAAAATATGAACATGAGTGTAATCAGTGGTTCCTAAACATCTTTTTTCTTTTTAGAAGTCGAACTATAATTTTATTGCTTGCGATATTTTTAAAAATAATTTTTTAAATTTTTAGTTATTATAACAGATTTTTCAAACCTATTGTGTAACAATGACTGGTAAAAAGTGACTGCAACCTTTTGAAATGGGATGGGGTAGTTTTTGATACTGTAAATAAGTGAATAACTATAATAAAGGCGAGTGGGATTTGATAGCTGGTCCCAGTCACCAGAGTGGGTCACCAGAGTGGGTCACCGGGCCTCTGCTGATTTCCCAGACTCATTTCATGTAACCCACAGAACTGGTGGAGTCCACGACGACGTCCAATGCACTCAGACATTTATTGTAGCAGTTTCTGCCTTCCTTTTATTTAATAGGCCCTACTATATTCATGTTCAAATTTTTTATTGAATTTGTTTAATGCATCTTTGATTATACCTGAACTTATTTTGGATTTAATTGTAGAAGAGTTACAGAGATTCAAATAATGAACCCCAAAGCCAAGCTACTAGACAGATGCCAGAGTTGATGGGGAGGGGACGAGGCACTCGCCCAGTTGCTCCAGTAGAAGCCTACCGTGGTCGAGGACGGGGAATCCCACCCCAGGTCCGCCCTTCCCAGATTGGCAACAGCAATATGTGGGAATAAAGCAATACACAATGACTTGTATGTGATATTCATTTCTGGTGTACTGACTACATATACAGGAACAGGTTTGCACACAGTCAAGAGCCCTTTAAAACAAAGGTTTTATCAAATGTTTTCTAATTATTTTATTTTATTGAAACTTTAATACTACTTTGTTGTTAGATAGGTTTATACAATCAAAATGTTTTTTAAAAAAATGTAAAGCACTATGAAACATTAAAAAACCTATAAATCTGAAAAGATAAGCACTACGTTGGCCAAACTTTCAATGGCAGTGTTATGTTTCTGGAGGTTTTTGTATGGTTTGGTGGCAAGAAGCCATAATCTGGCATTTTGGAGGGTTTTATTTTTATAAATGTACTCATGTAGAAGCTGAATATTATGTAATACATCTGTGTTTTTCATTGAAGTTGTATTATTAAATGTATGAACTAAAAAGTAATCTTTTCAACTATCAGTATGAGATTTACAAAACAATTTGGCGGGTTTGAAAAAAAAAACCCTGAAAATTGTGCTGCAACAGTACTGACAATGTAGCCAACTGAACTTGTGATTTGTGGTGGAGAAGTTCTCCCACTCTGCGACTGCCACGGTGGTCAGATGTTCCATTAGATGGATAGTACCAACCCGAGGTACTGGGTATTTTTTTCTTCGACCTCCCAGTGTAAGGGATACAAGACTGGTGAGTTTTCTGTATTCACTATTTCAGCTTTAAATGTGGCTAAATGTGGCCTATGTTTAAAATAATGTTATTCTTTAAATTTTGTTTTGTTAATGATTGTTTATTTTAGCTGAAAATACAATAAACATGAATGGTTTTGTTATTTGATTCTTTTGTTTTAAGTTTAATACGATTAAAGATTTCTGTCTTTCCGAAATTTTGTTTTTAACTCAATAAAATCAAATGTTTACTTAAAGTTTGACCATCTTAAGTAATAATTTCTAAATAATTAAAGAAAAACAGTTATTAAATGTTTAACAAACACTCGCCAAAGCTTCATTGTTTTTTTAATTTACACTTTTTTTTTTCAAAGACAAAAAAGATACACATCCTGTGTATGTAAAAGAAAAATGATTATCAATATAAATTATGCACATTTTGACAACCAAAAAATGTTTTCTACCAGTTTTACTTTTTCCCATGCTTTATAAATTAAATAGAATTCTTTAAAAATGTAATTGATCCTCAAATCTCATAATAAAATCACAGGCCAAGTATTTTATTTTTTGGGTACATAGCTGTGTATTTTACTCTGAAATTAATTAATGATAAACAAACTTCAAACTAAAAAAATTAGCAAATGTTATTCATACATTTTAATGGAATAATATTTTTTACTCATTTTGAATTTGTATAACTGATCCTTTAAAGTTTAAAATCAAAATTATTGTCTTAATTCAGTGGCTTTAAGTGATAGGAAATCATTTAGATTGGGGCAATATACAGTATGGACGGCTGAGAGATATATCACATTTAATCCTGTCACACGCTCATTCTTTAAGGTTATAGTTGGGTGTTGAATGCAAGCTTTTATGTAACTTGCTTCCTCTGTCTGTCATGATTTTGTCTTCATGGATTAAAATTGGCTAGCAAAATTTCAACCACTTCTAACCAACAATTTCTCTGAAACTTGGCACCTGATGACCATACTACATGACGTCAGTATGAATCAATTGAATGCTTAATTAATTTTAAAAAAACTAGTCAAAATTTCCTCTTTATAAAGTACTATTTACTGCACAATTCTACGCACATTTTTTGTGTTCATGTAGTGTGCAATTGTTTTTTGTCATACAACTATTGTATTAAAATTTTTAAAGTACTGAAGAAAAATGCATAAAAAACGTTTTTATAACAGGCTTTTATCTAATAATGCACTAAAAAGGAGAAAATAATAGCATAGAAGATCTAATTTTTTGTTATTGTTGTTGACTGGATCTAATACTTAACACTATTTCTGATTTCTTAAAAAAATGCATATGAATTTTGAAGTACTAATATTCCGCACTATTACACACAGTTTGCTGTTCACTTGGTGCATTCACGAGTTGCATTCCCTGTAGTGTTATATTAGAATATTTGAGAAAGTTTAGGGGAGATCACTCCTGCTTTATTTCATTACTTATCCTCTTCTGAAATTATCACTTTAAAATAGTAGCTTTAACTGGAGTATCTGTGACACTTACACTACATCTTAGTGATATCAAAACATGACTAGGCAAACTGTCAATAGAGATTGACAAGTTTAACAAACATTCCCTTGTTGTCTAGCACATCACTTCATTGAGTTACAAAATATTTTATTTCAGCAATCAAGTATTCACACTATATAAACAGTCAGTTTTTATAATATCTTTTGCATCAAAAAAATTTCATGATGTAAATGTTCCGACAGATCAGACATGCTGTACCATATAAACACAACATAGAAGATACACATCTATACTTGCCAAACCTACTAAGTCACTTTGATTCTGCAGTTTTTTTGTTGTTGTAATCATTATTGTTTTTTATTCTAGGATTTTGTTTTCTGTTAAAAGATAGCCTTCAGAACAAAAATAGGTAAAAATTTAAGATTCAGACTATAAATAATTATTAGAATAGACTAGGGCAGGGGTCGGCAACCTGCGGCTCGCGAGCCGCATGCGGCTCTTTTGATATCAAGATGCGGCTCTCCAGCTCCTTGCACAAACACTAATAATCTTAATAAAAAAATAAAATATTTGAAATAAAAAAATGTTAGTGGCTCTTTAAAACCAGGGAAATTTTGAAAATTGTAACTTTTGGCTTTTCCGCTTCAAAAGGTTGCCGACCCCTGGACTAGGGGATGATATGTTCTTATTCTATATGTCCATTTCAAAATAGATTTAGCCAGTGGACCCATGATAAATATACTTAATTATCCAATTGGAAATTTTCTAACTAACCATTCTGGCTTTAAATTTAAACCATAAACTGGGTTTATCTCACAAATTAGAATTTAAAAAAAAAACGTTTTTCCTGACTTCAGAATTGTAAACTAGTTCATTTTATAAAGTTTGATCAAGAAAAAACATCTACCGTTTCATGAAAATGAAAATAAAAATGATCAAGGTGCAAAATCTATTACTAATTATGGAGTGCATCAAATCATCCCTGAGGAAGGTTTTCATGACTGAGTAATTCAAAATTAAATAATGAGTTATTGCTCTTAGATAATGAGCAGTTGTCTAGTTTTTTTTTCACAAGTATCAGATTTTGTTTTAACACTCTTACTAATCATACAGCCACATAACAATAAATATTACAAAATGTACAGATTTGCTAACGTTTTGCTGTATGTAATGAGTTTTTTAAAATAATTCCAATAAAAAAATTTATAATCAATATAGAAATGTAAAAACAGGCTTTAAATTTGCCAACCTAAACATTTTTGTTATTCTTCACTGAAATAGTCTGCACAGTCAGCTATTTTAACATCTATATAATTATTCCCTTGTGATTAGTGCCTTAATTAAATTTAAAATAGGATTGAGTTGACACAGTTCTTTAATTCTTACATGTGGGTAACCATAAAGATGCTATTTCTAGAATGAAAAAAGGGAGAGGTTAAAAAAACTGTGACACCACACTTTAGAAAATGTTATTATTCTTTTTCAAATTGAATGTTTGCAGCTTTTTTTATTTTTTTAAAATTTTTTTAAACACTAATTTGAAAATTGTTGTCAAAGTAGGTGAACACGCATTCTGTGACAAGGGATGGGGGGGAGGAAATAGTTAACTGAAAACCATCAAAATAAATGTGTGAGAAAAGAGGGACCCAACAGAAAAAATCCAGGAGAACAGATTGAGAACCACTGATAAGACTTAAAAAAACTGATTATACTTTAGTTATAGTTAATATATTGTTAGAGCTCAGGAAAAAAATAAAAAAAGTTAGTAGTAATTATTAATAGTAGGTTTAATTTTTGGTGTTAAAGAGTTAAGTTTATTTAAAGAAAGTTCTTGAGAGTTTCTTTACCTATAAATAGAAAAATCATGAGTATAAAAATTAAAAGAAAAAATGTACTAAAGAGAAAGAAAATGAAATTGAAGATTTGTACACACAGATAATATCATGAATGGAATGGGAATGAGTAACATGCTATGGTGTGAGCCATGGTTTCTCTGCAGTGGTTGGATCACAGGACATTTTCTTGCTCAGCTGCTGTCAAGCAGACAACCTAAGCGGGCGGTAGGTTGGTGGGCGGACTTGTTGTTCAGGTCGGTGTGGATTTCTGCAAGAGGGAGAAGGACGGTGATTGAGACATCAGCCACATTCATTTTTTAAAAAATGGTGTTCTATCCTGGCCTCGCATTGCTTTTGCTTCGCTGGCTTGCCTCGCACGATTGTACGGCTGTTGCTGCGCTTTAGTGGGCCAGGCTTAAAGCTTTCTTCGCCTGAAAGTTAAATCACAATTTTTTAAAATAAAATTGACTTTTAAGCTGGAAAACGAAGCATTACTATAATTATAACTACAACAAATAAAAAAGCTGCTAGCTTTTTAAAATCAATTTCACTTGTACTTGTTAGTGCGATTATATATTCTTTTATGTTTTGTTTTCAGACATCAATAACTTATGGCTGTCTATGAGAAAATGGACCTAGTATGTGGTCATTAAAAGAAAATATATTTAATTATAGATAATTCAGTAAGTAAAAATAAAAAAAGTGAAGTAGAGTTCACCTGTTTTTATGACCTTGGCATATAAAGGGATAGTGTGCCATACCACCTTTACTTTCCCTAGCATAAGTTACATATCACTTATCAGAGCTGGGTGAACTCAGGGATGTTCTACTGACTTGAACCCGAATTCAAACTCAAGACTTTTGGGTTAACAGTCAAGCGCACTGCCGCTAGACCACACCGTTCCCATAATACAGTCAGTATAGTGTAGTTAAAGAGGTATAAACTAAATTTCCAGTGCTAAAATAATGTAAGTATGCTATACCTCCTTTAACACAGTCAATAAAGTGTAGTTAAAGCAGTATAAAACAAATTTCTAATGCTAAAAATAATGTAAGTATGCTATACCTCCTTCTGGGCCTCTTCAATAGACTTCATCTCTTCGTATCTGTCTTTTGCATTTTTTAAGGGCTGCACCATCACTTCATCAATCTGTGTAAACACCTACAAAATAAAACACAGGGTGGTAAGATCAGATTTTAATATGTAGGCGTATGCAGACTCTAGACCAGGGGTCGGCAACCTTTTGAAGCGGAAGAGCCAAAAGTTACAATTTTCAAGATTTCCCTGGTTTTAAAGAGCCACTAACATTTTTTTAATTTCAAATATTTAATATTTTTATTAAGATTATTAGTATTTGTTCAAGGAGCTGGAGAGCCGCATCTTGATATCAAAAGAGCCGCATGCGGCTCGCGAGCCGCAGGTTGCCGACCCCTGCTCTAGACGTTTGAATTTTTTTCTCTTGGAATATGCAAATTTCTATTTATTTATTTAAAAAGCGCTTGAAGTACATGTATCAATTCTGCAATAGTGTTGTGTTTTAATGACAATTATTTTTTAAAAAGTGTTCATATATTTTAACACCATTTATCTTCTTTATCATCTTTTTCAACTTCCTATTGGAGCATATGCCATTCACAACACCTTTCCATGCTTCTCTGCCCATTGCTATTTTTTCCGTTTCTTTTATCTTTTTCAATTTCTCTAAGCCGTGTTTTTGGGTCTCCTTTTTTTCCCTTTGATCCTTGTGTCTTCCATTATGTGCCTAGTCTGGTACCTGTTGTTGCCAGTTTTCTCAAGGCTCAGCCATGTTCACCTTCTTATCCAGATTTCTCGCTCTACTGGGATTTTTCCTGCACTTTCCCATACTGCCGTGTTAGGTAACCTACTTTATCAATCATTCTAATGTTTGTAAACAATGGTGATCTCCCTTTAATAAGACTTAAAACCCAATGTAGCTCTGATTTGATATGTAATAGGTTGCCATACAATCATTTTTGGCTTAACATAGGATCAAAACAGAAGTCAATCTATCTTTCATTTTTAATTTCCTGGTACATTTTTAAAGAGTTAATATTAAATTATGATTTTATTATTAATTTTGGAATAGCTTTATTATAAAAAATAGACTTACTTTTGCAACAGTTTCAAACATTGGAATTAAAACAAATTTAATGAAGCCAATCTGGGCTGTTGGTTTGGTCACTTTGTCTCTGTCCATGAACGGTGCCACAGGCAGGCCCTCAATCTTTTCTCTGTCACTCTAAGAACACATGTGTCAAAAATGTAAATTTACCTTAATCAAATTAATTATGTAAATTAATCTAAACAAAGCATTTAAAAAATGTAGGCCTATATAAAGTTAAATAAATTTTATTAAATAGTCTCATTTATAATTCTCTGAAATTTAAATCAGATTAGAAATTAATTATGTAGAGATTTGTAGGAAAATTCTGTTGCTTTATTAACAGAGTTTCTTCCAGGCATCTCTTCGGGGGGGGGGGGGGGGGGGGGGGGGGGGGGATGAGATGATATTATAGATAAATGAATTATAAACCTACATCAATAGCTAAATATATCAATTTAAGCCAGAAATTAACTTTAATTTCAAATTTACAAAGCAGCGAAAGTAGTATTCTTAAAGGAATGGATTTTTATTTATAGATAATCTGTTTGTGTGCTCATTCTCCTGTTTAGAAATAATTAATTTTCCCTACTAGATATAAATTTTAGCCTAATTGTATCTGACTATCAGTGTACAACTTTTACAAATAATTATTTTAAATTTTAATTGACATTTCAACAGCATAAATTTATTCTAGAAAAATAAATTTTACGTGTAAAGTTTTAATAGGAAAACCTACAAGATGAGTTATCTATATTTTGGCAATCGGCAGTGCTCGCCCTTTGATTTAAAGAAAAGGAACATTTCCTTGTTTTATATAATAAACATAATACACTTTCACTTGTGTCTGCCTCCCCGAAAAATGTTGACCCCCCCCCCCCCCAGGAGAAAAAAGTCTGGAAGAAACACTGTTTATGAATGATGTTAATCAGCCACGTTTATATTTATTACAGAGTGCACTAGTTATCTAAAATCAATTATTAGTTTCCTTTAGATTTGTCAAAAAGTTAACTACACATGTAAAGGACCTAGATTTAATAAGTAATGAAACAATTTTGTATTATTTTCCTCGCAACCAACACTATCAAATAAAAATTAATATCCGGCGTGTTTTGTTATAAGTTTTATAATTCATTAAGAGTCAACAAGACAGCTGACAATATCACATGACCAGCACAAGTGCCCCTTACAGTCAACCAGTAAAATACCATGAAAAAACGCACAAAAAACACAAGCTAACCACACAACCCAACAAAACAAATCATTTAAAAAAAGCAAAAAAACCACAAGAAAACTACAAAAAAAAAACAACAACACCACAAACCCACCTGATTAAAGTACTCCTCCAACAAGCAATCAACCCAAGGTTCTGAGACTTCCATAGGGCGAACTTCATTTGAAATATCACAGCACTTAATTAGGACCATTTTCAACTGGAAATAAAAACATCTTTGATTTAAGATTATTATTTTTTAATAACATTATCCTTAGAAATATCACAGCACTTAATTAGGACCATTTTCAACTGGAAATAAAAACATCTTTGATTTAAGATTATTATTTTTTAATAACATTATCATTAGAAATATCACAGCACTTAATTAAGACCATTTTCAACTGGAAATAAAAACATCTTTGGTTATAATTTGTTAAATAATATTATTCTTTAAAATATTCTTTGAAATACCAAATAGGTAAAAATTCCAAAACATGAAAATTGAAAAAAGTGTTGATACTATTTTTAACATAAAAATAAAATAATTACATATGTAGGACCCATACTATTTTAAACAAAAATATTCGAAGTTTTAGACTACATAATTAATAATCATTACTGTAGGCCTACATTACAGTACAAATAATAATTGAAAGAAACTAAGAAACCACACACAAAAAAAATAATATAACTTGTGTATACAAAACCATTAGTGGAGTACATTGAACTAGAATAGATTACCGATAATAAAATTAAAAATTTTAAAAGAATATTTTTTATTTTATTAACTAATTTTTAACCAAACTTAATTTACTTTCTGATGTTTTTCCTCCCTCTATCATATAGCTATTAATAAAATACTTAAAAAAACTTTTTAAAAAACCACGTTTTTTATGTGTAGCAACGGACTAAAAAGGAGAATTGATGACAAAAAACGTGGGTACGTTCACCATCAAATTTCCCGACCCATCTGCCCGACCCACGTTTTTTGTCATCAATTCTCCTTTTTAGTCCGTTGCTACACATAAAAAACGTGGTTTTTTAAAAAGTTTTTTTAAGTATTTTATTTTCTCCTTTTTAGTCCGTTGCTACACATGAAAAACGTGGTTTTTAAAAAGTTTTTTATATAGTTTATTTTCTACTTTATCTAATCACTTGATTAAGTATGACTTGACTAAGTGTTTTTAAATACACGGACTAAAAAAATCTTGAGCGACCGATACGCTTTAAACAGAGAAAGGGTGTAATTTACGTTGCTGGCGTGGAGATCTACTCACGAATCACGTGATCAAATCTCCCATAAACAAACAAATAAACGCGAAGCTGAGTTAAGGAAAAACGTGTTTATGTGTATTTTAGCATGCCCAGCGTACCAACCGTGTCACCGTTAACAATGTGTTACCGTGTCCGTTCTCCTTTTTAGTCCGTTGCTACACATAAAAAACGTGGTTTTTTAAAAAGTTTTTTTTAAGTATTTTATTTTCTCCTTTTTAGTCCGTTGCTACACATGAAAAACGTGGTTTTTAAAAAAGTGTTTATAAATACACGGACTAAAAATCTTGAGCGACCAGGATTCGAACCTGGGTTGTCGCGGCCACAACGCGAAGTACTAACCACTATACGATCACGGCCAGCGCGCTCACATCGATTGGGGCCGAAGTAACTGTGTCAATAGGCCTCAAGTCTTGTCGGTATCTTTAGAAATCATGTCCTCAATTTTATGGTCCTTGGGGCGTAATTAAATTAAGCTAATTACGGTCACTAATTGCTAGTTTTTATGATTGCATCTGAAATTGTTAGGCGAAAGTAGCATGCATGCCAAATTTCAGGTCTCTAGAGCAATCAGAAGTGGGCTAATTTTCGATGTCAATTTTAACAACAAACATCCAAACAACCAAACAAACAAACGCGAAGCTGAGTTAAGAAAAACGTGTTAAAAATTTGATATACATAGATCTATATATTAATATAAGTTTCACGAAACATAACTCTGAAGAAAAGTGGTTGTAACTTAAAGGGCAGTTAAACAGACACTAAAAGGGAAACAACCCTCACCGTATCTAGGTGGTCCTTGTTCTTGTTATCAAAACCAGCTGCCAGTTTGTCTTTAAAACTTTCCATTATTTCTGCGTGCCTGGCCATGTCTGTGGCCAGTATCAGCATGGTTATGCCCTGAAGAAAATTTCAAACGTTCACTTTAAAAAAATACAGGCTGAAGTGTAAAACAGTTAGAAATCTATAACATGAGGGAAAGTTTGAATAATGCAAATAACGTTACAGGAATCAGAAAAAAACAATGGTTTGTAATCATTTTAGCTAGGCAGGCACTAAAATAAAACAAAACAAAAAAACGAAGTAGAAAAGGGTTATCCAAAAACACCTGGCAATGCAAGTTTGCAGCAGTCATTACTAAGATAAGTCAAGCAGGAACTAAGAATAGATAAAGGCCAAGGACAGATAAATCTCCACAGCTGTGTGTGGTAGCCCTTGCCTCAGTAGGAGTGAGGGGAGACTATTCATCCAAGTTCAAATTACTTCCCATTTTAATTTTTCAATTGGTTCTTATAATAATGTAATATCTAAATATTGCATATTTAATAGGACCAATTATTCTAAATTTACTTGAGTTTTTGTCAATTTAAATAAAAAAATAAATAATTAAAATCTATTTTTAACAGACATACTTGTGTTGATTTAATTTAAAATAAAATAATAAAGGTCAAGGCCACTCACTGCTCTGACCCTTTTGAACGTGTCCTTGTCGACGTTGGCGAAGATGTTGGTGTCAGGGTTGGAGAGGATCTGGAAGGCCACGGCACAGTGATGGTTCTCTAGTGGGGAGATGTCATTGTAGCGGATAGCTAGCTCTGTCCGGGCGTTGATCTGGTACCTGGGGGGGGGGGGGGGATACAGGTGAGTCAGGGGATATCACAGGTGAGTTCATGTGTGAGGTAAAATACAGGTGAGTTCGTGTGTCAGGTAAAATACAGGTGAGTTCATGTGTCAGGTAAAATACAGGTGAGTTCATGTGTGAGGTAAAATACAGGTGACTTCATGTGTCAGGTAAAATACAGGTGAGTTCATGTGTCAGGTAAAATACAGGTGAGTTCGTGTGTGAGGTAAAATACAGGTGAGTTCATGTGTGAGATAAAATACAGGTGACTTCATGTGTCAGGTAAAATACAGGTGAGTTCATGTGTCAGGTAAAATACAGGTGAGTTCATGTGTGAGGTAAAATACAGGTGAGTTCATGTGTGAGGTAAAATACAGGTGAGTTTATGTGTGAGGTAAAATACAGGTGAGTTTATGTGTGAGGTAAAATACAGGTGAGTTCATGTGTCAGGTAAAATACAGGTGAGTTCATGTGTGAGATAAAATACAGGTGAGTTCATGTGTCAGGTAAAATACAGGTGAGTTCATGTGTGAGGTAAAATACAGGTGAGTTTATGTGTGAGGTAAAATACAGGTGAGTTTATGTGTGAGGTAAAATACAGGTGAGTTCATGTGTCAGGTAAAATACAGGTGAGTTCATGTGTGAGATAAAATACAGGTGAGTTCATGTGTGAGGTAAAATACAGGTGAGTTCATGTGTGAGGTAAAATACAGGTGAGTTTATGTGTGAGGTAAAATACAGGTGAGTTCATGTGTGAGGTAAAATACAGGTGAGTTCATGTGTGAGGTAAAATACAGGTGAGTTCATGTGTCAGGTAAAATACAGGTGAGTTCATGTGTGAGATAAAATACAGGTGAGTTCATGTGTCAGGTAAAATACAGGTGAGTTCATGTGTGAGGTAAAATACAGGTGAGTTTATGTGTGAGGTAAAATACAGGTGAGTTTATGTGTGAGGTAAAATACAGGTGAGTTCATGTGTCAGGTAAAATACAGGTGAGTTCATGTGTCAGGTAAAATACAGGTGAGTTCATGTGTCAGGTAAAATACGGGTGAGTTTATGTGTCAGGTAAAATACAGGTGAGTTCATGTGTCAGGTAAAATAACAGGTGAGTTTATGTGTGAAGTAATATTACAGGTGAGTTCATGTGTGAGGTGAAATACAGGTGAGTTTATGTGTCAGGTAAAATACAGGTGAGTTCATGTGTCAGGTAAAATACAGGTGAGTTCATGTGTCAGGTAAAATACGGGTGAGTTTATGTGTCAGGTAAAATACAGGTGAGTTCATGTGTCAGGTAAAATAACAGGTGAGTTTATGTGTGAAGTAATATTACAGGTGAGTTCATGTGTGAGGTGAAATACAGGTGAGTTTATGTGTCAGGTAAAATACAGGTGAGTTCATGTGTCAGGTAAAATACAGGTGAGTTCATGTGTCAGGTAAAATACAGGTGAGTTCATGTGTCAGGTAAAATACAGGTGAGTTCATGTGTGAGGTAAATACAGGTGAGTTCATGTGTCAGGTAAAATACAGGTGAGTTTTTGTGTAAGGTAAAATACAGGTGAGTTATACCTAACTTACATATTTGTCATACCTGACTTAAACACATTGTTATACCTAACTTATATAAATTGTAACAACTGATTTAATACGTATTGTTATATCTAACTTACATATTTGTCATAAATGACTTACGTATTTTTATAACTGGCTTACATATTGTCATAATTGCTTTACGTATTGTTATATCTGACTTACGTATAGTTACAACTGGCTTACATATTGTTATAAGTGACTTATATATTGTTATATATGACTTACATATTGTTAAAATTGACCTACATATTTTTATAACTTACGTATTGTTATACCTGAGTTACATATTTGTCATAAATGACCAACATATTGTTATAACTGACTTACGTATTGTTATAAATGACTTACATATTGTTATAACTGACTTACGTATTGTTATACCCAGGATGGTCTAGATCATGACAGACGGCAGCAGTGAGCAGAATCCCCAGGTCTTCAGTGCTCATCTGCTCCCACAGCTTACAGAGGTGTATCATCCCGTACATCATTTGGGAGACACAGAAACAGTGGCGGAAGTTGTGGAAGGGGTTGTTGCGGTAGTTCTCCTGGACACACAGCTGGGGGGGGGGGAGGGGGTGAAGTTTTTTCATTGTTAGATAAGACGATACACGATGGTCACATGTCTTAAAGATGTCTGGCACAATGTGATTATTTCATACAAAAAAACAAAGGCACACAATTCATGACCACATCTGACTTCAAATATGTATTCAACACCTCCAATTGAAAACAAAATGCTAAATAAAAAGTAACAATTTAAAAAAAATATGAATCATTAAATATAATATTTCTTAACTACCCCTAATTAGCATATCAACTCACGTGTCTACCCCCACCCCTTGCTCCTAGGTGACGTCAGTTATGGATGACCCCCCCCCCCCCCCCTCCCAAAAAATCGTAACAACTAGCGAATAGATATTTTTCCAAACGGTACTTTTTTTATAAGATTGTAAGCAGCAACGATAAGCTTACTTTGGGTATCTCTTGGGGGGGGGGGGGGGGGGGGCGCACTGAAGCACGTCTACCCCCCCCCCCCCCCACCTAACGAAATAGAAATTTAAATGTATACTTTAACTAGTCCGCCACCTCGAAATTTATGTTCGACCTTCCCCCCCCCCCCTCCAACGAAAGTTTCAAGTGACCCCCCCCCCCCCCCCCCCCCCCCCCGTGGAGAAAAAAATGTCTAAAAGAAACATAGGCAAGCGTGCGGCGTCAATTCGGCCAATGACGAAACGGCCCCGTCAAAACGACCCCGACAAAACGACCCCGTCAAATCGGCCCCGTCAAAAGGGCCAGCGACATATGGACCCCGTCATATAGGCTCCCGACAAATAGGCTCCCGTCATTTAGGCTACCGACAAATAGGCTCCCGTTATATAGGCTCCCGACAAAAGGGCTCCTGTCAATAAGGCTCCTGACAAATAGGCTCCCGTCATTTTGGCTCCCGACATATAGTCTCCCGTCATTTAGTTTTTTCCACAAAACGGCCCCCGTCATTACGACTACCGACAAATAGGCTCCCGCCATTTAGTTTCTCCACAAAACGGCCCCCGTCATTACGACTCCCGACAAATAGGCTAGCGTCATTTTGGCTCCCGACAAAAAGGCTCCTGTCAATTTGGCTCCAGACAAAAGGACCACTGACACAGTGGCGTAGCTACCGTAAAGCTAGCGTAAGCAAGGCATGGGGGCCCAAGGCACATAGGGGCCCTTTTCCCTCATAAAAAATTAAAACTTTTACAATGGAATTTTAATATTTGTTACATATAAATAATTTTAAAAAAGAAAAAGGTTAAAAGGGGGGGGGGGGGGGGGTGTTTCGGCAGTGGGATTCAGTGTTTGTGGGTCAAACAGAGCCCAATCGTTATCATAACACTACAGGCTATATCACTTTGTCGTGCAAGACATTGAGAGAATCAGCCTATAAATAAACTTTTTAGCAGTAGTAGGCAAGCATAATAATATAGTATAAATACAAAATCAGGACATATAAAATATAAAATGTTGCCTTCAGAATATTTATATATTAAAAAATATCCATCGTAAGTAGAAGTTGATCTCTTCGTTTAACTCCTCTGTAGCCTAACGCAGAGGCGTAGCGAAGGCGAGGCGGGGGGTGCGGACCGCAACGGGTGACACCATTTAGGGGGGGGGGGTGACACCAAAGGCAAAAAATTGTAAAATTTATAGAATGAAATGCCATTTTCCAGATCCATTAGTTAAAGTTAAATAGTCTTCTAAGTACAAATCGAAAATTATATCAAGAGGGGGGGGGGGGATGTGACACCACGACGTAAACGTAAACTATAAAGAAAACAATGCTACATCCAACTGTATTATAAACAGACTGTAGATAAACATCGTTACTATTAAGTCAGCAGTGATTAAAGCTTAAACACGTACGTGTACCAGTATGTGGCATATATATAAATTTTAGGCCTATGTAGGCCGACACACACGCACATATATATATATATATATATATATATATATATATATATATATATATATATATATATATATATATATATATATGTGCATTGTTTCCTGGGAGGGGGTGACAATACGAAGTGCCGCACCGGGTGAGACCATATAGGGGGGTGACACAAAGGCAAAAAATAGCAAAATATATAGAGAAAAAGTTGAGGGGGTGGGGGTGCAAATCGAAAGTTTGGGGGGGGGGGGGGTGCAAATCGAAAACTTGAAAGTTTGTCCCCGGGAAGGGTCGCAACGCCTCTGGGGGAGGGGGGTGACACCATTAAGTGCCGCACCGGGTGACACCCGACCTCGCTACGCCACTGTGCTTGTAGGTTATCAAAACAAAATGCTCTTATCATGTTAACATCATGTATATCATACATTTACACTTCTGTGCTCGCTTTTAAGCAACAGATCTTTTCTGTTGTAAATTAAACATTATCAAAACTTTAGAATTGGTAGAATTTAGCTGTTAAGGGCTCGATTTGTTTGTGAATTAATGTTGGTTCATGAAAAAATAATTTCATTCGGGCATTAAAAAGAGGTTATGGTGGTATTGGAGGTAGGACACAATGGTTACTTTTATGCCAATAGTGGTCATATCATTCATTTTTCTGGAGCCAATATGTCGAGAGTCATTTTGTCAAAAGCCTATATGTCGGGAGCCCAATTGCCGGGAGCCAAAATGTCGTGAGCCCATTTGCCGGGAGCCCATTTGTCTTTAGCCCTTATGTCGGGAGCCAATATGTCGGGAGCCGCTTTGTCGGGAGCCAATATGTCCTGAGCCTATTTGTCAGGGGTTAATATGTCGGGAGTCCATTTGTCGGGAGCCTAAATATCGGGAGCCCATTTGTCGGGAGCCTATATGTCGCAAGTCAATATGACGGGAGCCCATTTGACGGGAGCCAATAAGTCGGGGCCCTTTTGACGGGGCTATTTTGACGGGGTCGGTTTGTCGGGAGTCGATTTTACGGGGTCGTATTAACGGGGCCGTTTTGACGGGGCCGTTTTGTCCCGGGCCGTTTTGACAGGGCACCTAGGCAAGATATGTAGACTATCTCAAGGCTAACAAAAATAAACACGCACGGAGTTTTCTGAAGTACCCTCGTCAGCTGACTGCTCAGACTGTCAAACTGTTTTTTCCCCACCAGAGCCCCATCGATAACTTCAAGTGGCCTGTCAGCATTTTCCCCCGGCTTCCAGACTTAATATATTTTAACGGGGGAAAAAATCGCTTTAAGAATGTAATTAAGGAACTATTAATTGCCAATTATCCCTCTAATAGCAAATCTTATTGTGTTAATTAAATATCCAGGATGAAAGGATAAGCTAAAGGCCAAAGGCAACAATTTGTTAATTGACGCTAGAAAAGGTGGCCAGGTTTATCCGGCAAGACAAGCCAAAAGAGGCAGGTGTTTGTTTTCAAACTAAGATTTCCATCGCAGAAGAACTTAGGATTTAAAAGTGCAACCGGTAAACAAACGAAAGAGAGAAATTGCCTTTCAAACAAAGACGCACTTAGATACATTTCCATCCTCTTTATTCTATAGATATTTCATGACAGTTTGTGAAAGATAAACTTCAGAAGACGAAATAAAAACACACGAAATGGCTAGAAACGAAACAACACTAGGGGGCGTCTAGTAAAAACGTAATGATGTTTAAGCCAAGTTATACCCCCCCCCACCCACTTATAACCAAAACTTCGTCACACAAAAAACGGATGCCCAGCTTGCCCTAATTGGAAATCACAAAATTCCGTTCGCCACGCTAAAATAAACGTAATCCTTACTGGTTTTTACTTCCATATTTTTCTTCTTTAAAAAATGCTGCACCCTCGTCACACATAGTCACACCCTCGTCACAAATAGTCACACTCTCGTCACAAATAGTCACACTCTCGTCACAAATAGCCACACCTCGTCACAAATAGCCACACCCTGGTAACAAATAGTCACACTCTCGTCACAAATAGTCACACTCTCGTCACAAATAGTCAAACCCTCGTCACAAATAGTCACACTCTCGTCACAAATAGCCACACCCTCGTCACAAATAGTCACACTCTCGTCACAAATAGCCACACCCTCGTCACAAATAGTCACACTCTCGTCACAAATAGTCACACTCTCGTCACAAATAGCCACACCCTCGTCACAAATAGCCACACCCTGGTCACAAATAGTCACACTCTCGTCACAAATAGTCACACTCTCGTCAGAAATAGTCACACCCTCGTCACAAATAGTCACACTCTCGTCACAAATAGTCACACCCTGGTCACAAATAGTCACACCCTCGTCACAAATAGTCACACTCTCGTCACAAATAGTCACACCCTCGTCACAAATAGTCACACTCTCGTCACAAATAGTCACACCTCGTCACAAATAGTCAAACCCTCGACACACCCACGTCACATATAGTCGATCCTTGTCACACTGTCACCCCCTCGTCACACATAGTCACTGATGTATGTATCTATTTCTTCTTTTCATATAGCCTACTAAAACAGATTTTTAAAAAAAGCAGACTGCATTTCGCCATATTTTTCAACATAACACGTTTTAGCACTATGCATTCATAATTATATCCATGTAGATGTTATTTTATTTTTGGCCAGAAAAGAAAAAAAAAATTGCCATCGACCTTGATCCTAATCCAGGACAGGGAAATAAAGGGAGATAAAATGACACAACGAATTAATGCCGCCATAGCTGTCTTACACTCAGGGGGAAAAAATCGATCTGAAATATACACTTTTGTGACATCAACATTTTACATCGCAGCAATAAAATATTCCCACAAAGTGTTTGTAGATATCGAAAGGATAACTTATTTCAAGGTTATGCTAGTATCGATTACTAAAGTGAGTATAAAAGTAACTTTAAAAAAAACACAACAGAAATCGTGAAAATAGTGCCAGATGAGACTGGTTAACGAGAACGAGGCTGCTGTGAAGCAGGTTGAGGGTAGGGGAGGGCAAGGCTGGGTAAAACGATACCTAGGGTATGAAAACAAATTGAAAGAGGTCACAAGAAATCGAGACTAGAGATCGAGAATTAAATTGAAAAACTAGGCTAACAAGGAAAAGATGGTGAGGAGGGTGACGGGGTTAGACAAGTAATAAAAAAACAACAACAAGAAATCAAAAAGATAGAGGCGGTGAAAAATAGGCTGCGTACAACAAAAACGAGGCTATGGTAATTCAGAACGAGGCCAAACCAAAATGAGATTTTTTTTCCCATGTAAAATGATAACGAGGCTTTGTAAAACGAGAAGGAGGCTACACAAGAACTAGGGGATCTTACACCAATAATGATATTTTCTTTGGGGTCTAGCCAGTAGTGTCAAAACGAAAGTAGATATACATGAATATTTAGTAGTGTCTGTACTGTTGAATTTTTTTGTGTGTTTAAAAAAATCAGAACATAACCCAACCCTCCTCTACTCAAGAAGAATTTAGAACGGACAAACTAAAATTTCAGCAAATTTCAGTACTTCCGTTTCACCACTATGGACGGCTAATCTCGATCTGTTTAATGAGACATTATCTCAGTGTGGTCCTTGTCTTAGACCTCACTACATACAGTTATCTTCATAGGATCGAAACCACCAACTTACACACATGTGTAACAGGAACGCTCAGCAGTGATACTGGGGGGGGGGGGGGTAAGAAAACAGCAACTAAGATATTAATATGAACCCTAACTAGTGTCTACATTCATACCATCACCAACCCAACAAGGTCTAGTACAAATAAAATAGTTGTTACCCTCTTATGTGTAAAAAAAAAAAAAAAAAAACACAACAAAACAAAAAATCAACAACAACAAAACCTCAGTGTCCAGAACTCAAAACACGCGGTCGAATCCACTTCCTCAACTTTCGAAAACTACCTTGACATCCGAACATAACCACTCTGACAACACAACTACCTCGAAATCCGAACATAACTACATGAACAACAGCACTACCTCGACATCCGAACATAACCACTCTGACAACACAACTACCTCGAAATCCGAACATAACTACATGAACAACAGCACTACCTCGACATCCGAACATAACCACTCTGACAACACAACTACCTCGAAATCCGAACATAACTACATGAACAACAGCACTACCTCGACATCCGAACATAACCACTCTGACAACACCACTACCTCGAAAACGAACATAACAACATAACTACAACACTACCTCGACATTCGAACATAACCACCCTGACAACACTACTACCTCGAAATCCGAACATAACAACATTAACAACAACACTACCTCGACATCCGAACCTAACCACTCAGACCACTAACCCAACCTTCTCCATAATCTAATGACTTAATTTAACGAAATCCTAGACGTCAACCCACGGCTTGCTTGTTGCTGTGTTCGGGTATATTTATAGACCAACCAACTAAAAAGGGGATGGGCAAATAAAGAAATAACAATTCTTAACGATCTAAAAATTTTTTATAAAACTCCAGGAAAATACCTTCCCTCTTTTCACATTCACCACCCCCTCTCTTTCACCCACCCCTCTCTTTCACCCACCCCTCCCCTCCAATTATTAACAACCATCTGTGCTGTACTGTGAGGTAAAGGACATGACCCACAACCTGTTACGACTCTTTAAGAAGGAATCAGAGACTAGCTCAAGGAAGAATTGGCACCAATGGTTGGGTGCGATAGGGTTAAAGTTCAACCAATGGTTGGGTGAGATAGGGTTAATGTTCAACCAATGGTTGGGTGCGATAGGGTCAAAGTTCAAAGTTAACCAATGGTTGGGTGAGATAGGGTTAAAGTTCAACCAATGGTTGGGTGCGATAGGGTTAAAGTTAAACCAATGGTTGGGTGCGATAGAGTCAAAGTTCAACCAATGGTTGGGTGAGATAGGGTTAAAGTTCAACCAATGGTTGGGTGAGATAGGGTTAAAGTTCAACCAATGGTTGGGTGCGATAGGGTTAAAGTTCAACTTCTGATAGTAACCTCGTATTGAGGTTTGGGTACCAAAGGGTTACTTATCAACCAACGTTTGAGCACTATAGGGTTAATGTTGAACTGATTGTAACAAGACAATTCAATGTGGGTACCCAAAGGGTTACTAACCAACCAACGTTTGAGCACTATAGGGTTAATGTTGAACTGATTGTAACAAGACAATTCAATGTGGGTACCCAAAGGGTTACTAACCAACCAACGTTTGAGCACTATAGGGTTAATGTTGAACTGATTGTAACAAGACAATTCAATGTGGGTACCCAAAGGGTTACTAACCAACCAACGTTTGAGTACTAAAGGGTTAATGTTGAACTGATTGTAACAAGACAATTCAATGTGGGTACCAAAGGGTTACTAACCAACCAACGTTTGAGCACTATAGGGTTAATGTTGAACTGTTTGTAACAAGACAATTCAATGTGGGTACCCAAAGGGTTACTAACCAACCAACGTTTGAGTACTAAAGGGTTAATGTTGAACTGATTGTAACAAGACAATTCAATGTGGGTACCCAAAGGGTTACTAAACAATCAACGTTTGAATACTATGGAGTCAATGTTGAACTCCTGATAAAAAATAATTAGGTTTGGGTACCAAAGGGTTACTTGCCAACCAACGTTTGAGTGCTATAGGGTTAATACTGAACTCCTGATGGAAATAGTTTGGTTTGGGTACCAAAGGGTTACTTACCAACCAACGTTTGAGTACTATAGGGTTACTAACCAATCAACGTTTGATAACTATAGAGTTACTAACCAATCAACGTTTGATTACTATAGAGTTACTAACCAATCAACGTTTGATTACTATAGAGTTACTAACCAATCAACGTTTAAATACTATAGAGTTACTAACCAATCAACGTTTAAATACTATAGAGTCAATGTTGAACTCCTGATAAAAATAATTAGGTTTGGGTACCAAAGGGTTACTTACCAACCAACGTTTGAGCACTATAGGGTTAATGTTGAACTCCTCGACTAGCCCCAGTTCGTGGTACATGTGTTCTAGGAGACTCAGCATCTGCTCATAGAGAAACAAAATCTCGCGTCAGTTGGGAGATGTTGTATTGTAGGGTATGTGTTAAATGTGTTGGTGATTTGCGTCTTCAACTAATATTGTGGGGTGAAAGGTGTGGAGTAAAGCTCTGATATCATGTTGTCTGATCTTTAGAGATTTACCATGGTGCCACGCAGAGGCGTAGCGAGGGGGGGGGGGGGCGGGGGGTGCGGAACGCACCGGGTGACACCATTTAGGGGGGTGACACCAAGGCAAAAATAGCAAAGTATATAGAGAAAAACTTGAGGTGGGGGTGCAAATCGAAAGTTTGAGGGGGGGGTGCAAATCGAAAACTTGAGGGGGGGGGGGGGGCTGCAAATCGAAAGTTTGAGGGGGGGGGTGCAAATCGAAAATTAAATTTGAAAGTTTATCCCAGGGAAGGGTCGCTACGCCTCTGGGGGGTGACACCATTAAGTGCCGCACCGGGTGACACCCGACCTCGCTACGTCACTGGTTCTACGACAGTGATCTACTGATGGTCCATAGAAAGTAGAGTCTATATACAGTAGTCTAGATAAAGTAGCCAATATAGTCTATATAATAAAGTAAGCTAGATCAAGTAGCAAATATCGAGTCTATATAGAGTCCATTTAAAGACCTTAAGACGTTCCGAATTCACCAAGATATCAAGATGCCCCAAATCCACCAAGACCTAAAAAACCCTCAGACCAAATTGAACCAAAAGACGCCACTCATCCGGTCACTGAGCCGAATTGTGTACCGTGTTGCTAGTGTGTAACGTGTGTAGCTAGTGTGTAACTACCTACCTCATTAGGCTCCCAATGCCAGATATCAAAGGTCGGCTGTTTAAGATAGTCGACCGTCTCTTGTGATAATGTGTACTAAACACCAACAAAAAAAAAACAAAATCCGTCAATTAAACCAGCTCAAGGGAGATCAACGGCCTAGCAGGTAAAGGGACATCACTTAGTTCGGTTGGGGGATTACTCTTAAGGGTGGGTTGTCTCGAGGTTTTAAGGGGATAGCCTCGCAACCCAAACCTTCAGATAAATGAGTTCGTTCTAGAAAACATCACCCCTGAGGTTGTGGGGACTGAAAATATCAATGGGAGGGCGGGGAGAGGGAGGGGAGAGGGAAAGATTGGGAGACAAAGAGGTATTGAAAGCAGTGTCTCTTCCAGACTTTTCTCTCCGGGGGGGGGGGGGGGGGGGGAGGGGGGCACTTGATATTTTCGGGGGGGGGGGGGGGGGCGGACAACCATTTCCGGGGGGAGGGGCGGACACTGGTAAAAGTATATGTTTTCTATATCAATTCCATTTCGTTCAAGGGGGAGGTAGAAGAGATGCCTGAAAGAAACTCTGATTGAAAGCGAGAGAGAGAGAGAGAGAGAGAGAGAGAGAGAGAGAGAGAGAGAGAGAGAGAGAGAGATAGAGAGAACAAAAAATATAGAAAGTCACCCTCTTTAAGTTTTTTAACTTCATTTTTGAAAAGCCTGGTTGTGAATGGAGCAAGTATGTTCATTTTGAAGTTCGATAGCGTTAATCATTACGATAATTAATTAATATTAACATCAAAAGTTATAGATCTATCTTGTAAGGGACGATACTTAAAATATTAATTTTACTATGAAATAAAAAAAAAATCAAAGTTTATAGAACATGTAACAACACAACAAATTTCATAAATTAGTACATATTGATTAAAGGAGATATAAGGAGTGGATGAGAGAATTAATTTACATGGGCTATATACAGTTACATGTAACATCAAATTTGATATAAGATTCTACAACCATTCAAGCTGATCAAATGATTGAATGGATGAACTATATGTGAAATCGATACAAATAAAAATAAATGTACGACAGTTAAAAGAGAAAGGCAATAAGCGAGATAGAATAAAGATGTAATGTTTTAGAAGGGTGGGGCGGGGAAGGGGGTGGAAAAAATTGAAAGATAAATTTGATTAGAGAGATAGAGCACAAAGATTGAGATCGTTTGGATTCAAGCGGTGGGGGAGGGGGGTAGCTTGATGTGTGAGGGGCTGGGTGGGGGATAGGCAATGGGGGGTTGGGTGATGGACGGATGGTAGGCAAGAGGGCGTTGAGAAATAGGCGGATGGAAGTAGAGAGAGATGGGGGAATGCTGGACGAGTGGATGGTAGGCAAGCCATTGGGAAAAAATAGAATATAGGCAATAGATGGTGATGGATGTAGAGATGGACTGTAGGCAATGAATGGAAAGAAAAAAATGCAAGAAAATCAATTAATGTTAAAAAAGTTACGTAAAGTAAAGCCATGCTAATTAAGATCAGGACACTAGAAAAGCTAATAGGATAATCTAATTTACACGACTCTTAGGATCTCATGCAATAAATATGTGTATACGTAAACACATCTATCACAACAACAGCATACATTCTTCAATCGTCATTAGGCCGACAAGACTTTAATCAAAACACCAAACACAATACTGAAAGCGACACAGGCAACGTAGCAACAACATATTAGGTGACGTCAAGTTTTAATTAATTAATAATCCGCTAATGGCAACGCTAATGCAAATCAGGTAATTTGATTAGGCGAATGTTCAGGTAATGCGTGGAGGATCTATTTATACGTATGCCATCGTTGAGAGATATTAGTAATTAATTAATTAATTAAAATTCGCGTCTTAGTTAATTGTTAGGTACAACATCGCGAGTTAATTTTAATTACATTGTATGTGCTGTTATGTAATGCCGTTAAAGGTTACAAGGTAGTGGCGTATCTAGGGTTATTGGTGGGGGTGAGGGTAAGGTGGGCTACAATATTCGTGTACAAAACACAACAACCCTATATCAACCACACAACTCTGAACCAACCACACAACAACCCTGTACCAACCACACAACAACCCTGTACCAACCACACAACAACCCTGTACCAACCACACAACAACCCTCTACCAACCACACAACAACCCTGTACCAACCACACAACAACCCTGAACCAACCACACAACAACCATGTACCAACCACACAACAACCCTGTACCAACCACACAACAACCCTGTACCAACCACACAACAACCCTGTACCAACCACACAACAACCCTGTACCAACCACACAACAACCCTGAACCAACCACACAACAACCCTGTACCAACCACTTAACAAACCCTGTACCAACCACACAACAACCCTGAACCAGCCACACAACAACAATGTACCAACCACACATCAACCCTAGATATTCCAAACCATGGCGATTTGACCACAATCCCCCACACAACTACCCCCACACATCCTCACATTTACCACACAACTATACGCTCCGATAAACATTAATCCTCACACATCTGCAAGCTAATCACCACACGCCCCCCCCCCCCCCCCAAACACTCAACCCACCCTTAAAATAAAATGATAATTATCGCCCCTCCACCAGGGATAACGAGACAGCGAGACCAGGAAGGGTTGGCAAGGGTTGGCCAGGAGCGTCCTAATTGGCAACCCTTCACGCTAGAATTGCCAGGTTTCCCACCCAAGTACCACAGAGAGGAGATATCTATTTTTAGCTAGCAACCCCCCACCCCCACCCCAATCAATATCTAGTGTTGACCCAAGAACCTTGTACTTTAAGACAGAGGATAAACACTTTAAAACTTGGGAGTCATTTAATTAGCGGCACGGGGGCTAGTGTCTAATTAGCTAATTAATTTGTTAGACACACGAAGAGCTCATACAATACTAAATCATGCATGGAAACTGAAAACTTGGATACGAGCAATAAAATAATTGAAAAAATACACACACACACACACAAACATATATATATATATATATATATATATATATATATATATATATATATATATATATATATATATATATATATATAGGTTCGTTGGAGATTAGGTAACAAATCAGTAAAAATACAACAAGAGTAGTTTAGCTTTGGTTTGCTATTATTTAAGTTGAAAACTGTGATTCGTCGATGTTTTTGTTAAGGTTAGGTTCGTGGGGAGGGTTATTGTTTAGAACCGTTGCTGAACGGTATGTTATGAAATTAAAGTTTCTGAAGAATTAAGGAATTTATTCCTGAATTATTCTTAAGAAAGCTGCCAAAAAAAATCCATACCTAGATCTATTCTACTGTGGCGTGAATAAGCAAAGAAAAACAAAACTAAAACACAGTGCGATGTGCACAGATACCGATGACGTCATCAGACACGTACCTTTGGGTAATTTGGGACGTCTCTTTTGAGGCTGATTTTCGTCTCGTCGGAAATGGGCGTGCTACAAAACGATTGGTTGGTGGTAATTGAGGTCAAAGGTCAATGCGTATCTTCGCTAATTACCGGAGTTTATAACATTCAAGTTTTAATGGTCGGGGGTTAATGAGGGTAACCTCAGGATTAAGGTCAAAATTTTATTACAATTAATTACAATTAATTCAACAAAATGCTAATCGTGTTTTTGAGAGTAAATATGTATTTGTTATGGGGCTTTAATACTAAATATGCAGTACCACTGAGATGTTAGCATTGAAAAAATAAATAAATAAATAAAATCAAAACAAATATTTTAAAGCAAAAGCTAAGCCATTCTTTAACCAAAACCAACGCTAATTGTTAGGGATCTCCTTGAAAAAAAACCCCAACTTTGATAGTTGACACGTGGTTAGAAAATTATTATTAAACTGGAATGGGGATGTGGGTTAGTCAGCGATTGATCTAAAGCCATGGCCTTGATTGGGTGTAATTAATTAGTGTGGAAGTTAGGATCTGCTGCTACCGAAACCCTGACCAAAAGCCTGACAGCTGACATACCAGCTAAATCTATGACGGCAATAAATAAGAACCCACACAATAGAAAAGTTTTTAGAGTATACGAATAGACATTGCTCAACACACTGTGTATAATTTATGGACATCAAAGACTGAAAGTGTGTTAATTTTTTCTGTAAGTATTTTTTTGTTTGGGTTGAAAAAGTGTAACTATAACATTTTAATAGGGGGGGGGCATGGGGGTGTGGTGTTTTGTGACAAGTCGTGGTGATAATCCGTATGAGAAAAACTATCGGCTAAATTGTGCGACGTTGTTGATAGAACATGGTAATTAATGCAACTATTTAAAACAAGACTTTCTCTATACTTCGTATATACGAGAAAGTAAAAATTTAAATGCAAAAAAAAAAAAAGAAAGAAAATAATCGTGTGGGACTCATAAATGTATTTTTTTTTACATCAGCAGCCAACGTCTAGATAGCCACCATTACGATGGCCAACTATTAATACGGCCATTGTGCTGGTCGGATGGTGCTGTGGCCCTTGTGGTGGCCAAATTTTTATGTGGCCACAATAATTAAAATGGCGATAACTATTTAAGGCCTATTTACATTTTTAAACATATACTGTTTGAGATTTTTAATTTTGTACCTTTAAAATTTTAAAACGCGGTTTTATTATGAATAATTAAACTAATTAGGTTAAAAAGAAAGCTGTTTCTATTGAACCATTTTAAAACTATAAACTACAAAGTCAAAAATTTAATTTATCGTAACTCATGATTTTAAAAAAAAGCGAATTCTATAAAAGTATAAATCAAAATATGAATTTTTCTAGACAACAAAACAAAACACCAAAGCAGATGATAAAAACAAAAGATAAAAGAGAAGTCCGATTTTTTTTAGGTTAAAATATTAAAAAAAAATAAAACGATTTTTCAAACTTAAACACAGGAAGTCGACAAAATCCTTATTCAACATCTTTCATTTTAATTTTAGCAACCTTTTTTTTTTGTAAAAACCTTTTCCCCCCAAATCCACAGAAGTGCATGAAACATTTTTAAAAACAAAAGTTAATTTAAAAAAAAATTCAATCTTTGACTTAAATTGTTTCTTTTCTTCTCTGAACTTTAAGCTGTTAATCAATTTATAAAGAGAGGTCTAAGATTGAATTAAAATTTCTTTTTAAAGAGATGTCCAATCGCGTAATGTCTGTAGACCTACTAGAGGACTTCTCAATTATAATATTTTGAAATGCATCAAGCGCAAGCGTGCAGTGTCTATGCGAAAGAAGCTTTTACTATTAGCAGGAGGATGCATTGTTTAAAGCAGACAAAATAAGCTGTGCATGGCTTTAAAAATGGATGGTCTTCGAGAAAATGAAATGTACTGTTTCTTGTTATACAATAAGTGATTAATTAAAACATATTTTTTAAAAACTTTAAATAATTATGTAAGATTTCATTTTATTGAGAGAAAAAATAAAGTTAACCACGTAAATCTATTCAGGAAATTTAACATTAATTTATAATTTTATATTTAACACACTTTTTTTTCCAGTTTTTAAAGTATTTTTAACGGCCAATTAACTTGAATAATAATAATTTTATGAAGTAACTTTTTAATTATTTATTAGAAATATTCTTTATAATTCAATATAATTAGCTTTGTTAATTAAATCTATAAAATTTTGTATCAAAATACAATTTAGATGCAAGTTAACGCGAGCCATATTTTGAAGCCGTGCACAAGCAGGATGTAGATTTTTGACAGGGCGAGTTGCGCATGTCATGACCTCTAACCTTAGGATAGGAGGGAATGTCTCGTTTCAGACTTATCTTCCTTTCGTCGCTTAGGGAACTAAAAAAATGATCGCAAGAGCCACTGGTCAGTATAGGCCTAGGGATGTGCAATGATGAGATAAAAATAGAATTATAAAAAAAGTTACAATGATAAAAACTTAAAATAAAATAAAACAGTTAAAAAACATCCAGTGTTTAACAAAATAAAATAAAATGTAAACATAAAATTCTAAATAACCACGATATTTTAGCAAAAACTAAAACATGAAAAATAACGTGTGAAAAAAATTAAAATATTTTTGTGGATAAATGAAATATCTACATTAAAAAAAAACTAGAAGGCTGACAACGCAATTAATAACATAACAGACTAAAATAAACCTAATTAGAAATGGTATTAGGCTTAAAATCACGTTCCTATTTATCAATTGGTTCGTGGGTTTAACTACAAATTTGTTGAAGTTTTAAAGTTTAAACATTTCGGTTAAATTGAAACAGTTGACTTAAATTTCCGTCCGGATCTGAACATTAAACATATAATCCTATTTAATGACCGGTTCTTATTTCATTTTTTGAAAAAAAAAATTCTTTGAATGTGAAAACATCGTTCTATTTCTTAATAATCGTTTTACACAATAAGTTATTTTAAATTTACATATAGCAACCAGATCTATACGTATATTCAGATATTTAGGATTTATATTTTAAATATTTTTCAGATTTGATAAACTTGCTTTTGAATGCTCAATTTAAAAAAAAAATTGAATGCATCAGAAAGTAAATGTTTTTTTTAAAAATAGGAATAAGCCTCTAGTAAAATCAATAATGAAAAATCTAAAGCATTAGCCAACAATTAACATAAGAAATAAAATTGCTAATCTAAAAACGAAACAAAAAAAATAAAACTGAAGGTAACTGAGTACAATCTAAAACTAAGAAATCTGATTGGTTGAAAAAACTAAACTGAGAAATATGATTGGTTGAAACTAAACGGAGAAATCTGATTGGCTGAAACTAAAATGTGGTCAAAAACTCACTCGTCCCCCTCATGGCTGAGATATCAAAATCAGATAATGAGTTTAATTACAATTAGTTCGACATCAAGCTTAATTAAGTCTAAAACTCAACCTCCTATATAATTTACTGTTGGCACGAATCGTAGTGCCTTCGTTGCAAAAGGGAGAAAACCAACTCCAAACCTCCGCGATTAGAAATTTAAAAAAAAAAAACTTTTTTTTTCAATTTTCCAATCTGTTTTATTCAGCAGACGACAAAAGAAAATGATAGCTCCACCTAGCGGATGAATGTCGTGTCTGTGTGCTAGTCCAAACATGCTGACCTCACGACCCTGTCCATGTTTAAGGTGACATTTTTTTTTTCTTATGGTTGACAAAAAAAATTTAACGAGAAAATCGGAAATTTAATTTTCTACTCCCCCCCCCCCACCTCATCACGTTTTTTTTTGTTGTTAGCGACGAGTTTAATTTGAATAGAAATTTGTGTCTCGGAGATATCTTTCTTTCAGGGCCAGTCAACGTGAGGATGGAAATTGAAGTCAAAGAACTAGAAAAATCTATGAAACATTTTTTTTTGTATATATATATATATATATATATATATATATATATATATATATATATATATATATATATATATATATATATATATATATATATATACATATATATATGTATACATATATATATATATATACGTATATATATATATGTATATATATATATATATATATATATATATATACATATATACATATATATATATACATATATATATATATGTATATATATATATATATATATATATATATATATATATATATATATATATATATATATATATATATATATATATATATATATATTGATCGCACGTTGGAGTAAAATAGTCGTAACCAATGTTTTAAAAAGCCTGTTTTCCATTTCTTTATTATTGTATTTTATTTTAACCGTGATTTATATGTATTTTTTTAAAATAAAAACTATTATCTGTATTTTAATTTTGATTTTATTAGAAATTTCAATTCGTAATTCAATTTTATTTTATTAAAAACTTTGATAAAAACTTTAATTTGCATTTCAATTTTTTTCTATCACAAACTTGGAGAGATCCTAAACGAGTTATTTTCAACAATTACTTTCAAACAGAACCAATTTAACATGTGAACAATTTGTTTAGTACTTCAGAGTTGATTCATTTTAGCTTTGCCGCGAAAGTTTTTTAAACTTCTAAACAAGGCCGTGATTTAAAAGAGACAAAAATAAATTCAATAAAAAAAATCTGGGCATTTTAGAATTTTATTTTTAAAAGTTGTTTAGTTTTCTATTTAGTTTTTTAATTTCAAAAATGTTTTCCAGTGAACTTTCTGCTCAATTAAAAAAAATTTTTTTAAAACTTACTTTTAAACTTAACTCGTACTTCTGTTCATTTAAAAACTTATTTGAGAATTTGAACATTTTGTTTGTCATGGTGTTATAAAACAGTATTTTAAAAAATATTATAACGTTAGACTTTAAACAAAATAAGCGTCATCTAATTTTGTTCATCAGATATTGTTGTGCTCTGTAGCGTAGGCTTTTATTATGTGTATATATATAATTATAACCCCACCCCAACCCAACCCAACCCTTATTGAACAGCACTCAGCCTATGCCACTGGTACTATCTCTTGTGTGATAATTTCTTTTTCTAGCCTTATGGGAATTACTACAGTTAGCCTCAATCTGACACCATTACATATTGTATGTCACCAAACTACTTCCCCCTCTAACCCCCCCCCCCCCCCGCCGTTTACACATTTAGAGATATCCACCCTCATACTTCTTTCCTTGGCTTAGCTTATGCTTTCTCACAAATCTTATGGGGTGAAAAGTTTAACTCTTAGTTAGCCATGGATGAAAATCTATCTTATTATTAGACGTAATACATGTTTTACTTATGTCATATTCATTATGTATCATTATAGATTTTAGCCAATTTACTATAACAATACTTGTGTTACTAGTTGTCAAAGAATTGTATAAAAGCTGGTTATCACTAAACATACCTTAATCTATTGAAATCAACATAATCCACTAACATACCTTAATCTATTGAAATCAACATAATCCACGATCATACCTTAATCTATTGAAATCAACATAATCCATTAACATACCTTAATCTATTGAAATCAACATAATCCACTAACATACCTTAATCTATTGAAATCAACATAATCCACTAACATACCTTAATCTATTGAAATCAACATAATCCACTAACATACCTTAGTCTATTGAAATCAACATAATCCACTGATATACCTTAATCTATTGAAATCAACATAATCCACTGACATACCTTAATCTATTGAAATCAACATACTTCTTTTGTGCGTTCCATAGCTGGTCTCGAATATAAGAGATCTCTGACTTGCATTTCTCGATCTCTACAGCCTTAAGGCCCTCGACTGGAACAAGAAATAGAATTGTGAGGGAAAGTTAACTTTTTTTTTAATACTTTAAGGGGGGTCTAGTAGTCAAAATCAAATTTTGTTTTCAATGATGAAATAAATGGTTTTATTATATATTAATAACTTCAAGTACCTTATAGTACACAAAAATGTACTTATTGGAGCAAATTTAAGACTTTTAGTACTTTGATGAAGGTTATCAGGGTCGAAACGATCAATTTTTACATATATGGTAGAATGTAAAAAACACATTACCTACTAATGCCAAAGCAAAACAAATTTGTATATGCATAGAACTCATTGCCATGAATTAGTTGTTAGAACGAAATTGTGATATCTTTAAAAATAAATTTTTATTGAATTTTTTAAAATTCATGTATTATTTATTCACGCTTTTCGTGATGAAATATTCTTTTAAAAAATTATAACTTGTTTGTTATATTAAAATCAGCAAAATTGCTCTAAGACATAATAGAAAAACATAATAGAAATACACTGTGGAAATTTGAAGTGATTCTGACAGACACATCTTAAGTTATATCCATTCCTAAGACACTACTGCCTTAAAATTGACAAAATGGAGAAACGGCAAAATTAAAGTTTAATGACAAAATATTTTATTATATACATATGTCTATAGCCAAATCAATGCAAGAAATTGATAAAAAATCCAATTTAAAAAAAATATAATTAAAAAACAAAGCAGCCTAGAAAATAAATGTTTAAAAAAAAATATTACAGCAATGACACTCCACACACCCAAAAAAAAAAAAAAAAAAAAAAAAAAAAATCTAAAAATTTCCTGCACTATAGCTTTTACCCCCCTCAGAATTAAAAAACTGCTGCTCTACAATCAGCCTTGCATTTACTATCTGCTTTCTTCTTCTCTTTGCCTCTATTCCCTCCTTCTTTTCAGCTTTGCTAACCCGAAGAATGTCTCGTTTTTTTCCCTTCTTCAAAGTTACACCTCCAACTTTGCAGCCAATGTTCTCAAGGAATTGGTGGAGACCGACACTCCCTGAATTAAATTCAGCAATTGACAATGCTGTGCCCACTTCCACTCTTTTTTTCGACACAAAGATGTGTTTTGGTATCCTCGCCCAAATCTTTGCGTGGATGCTTTCATTAGCATTCTGCGTCATGCCAGATAAGCAGCGTTCAAGCAAACTGTCAGAGGTGAGCCTCTCATATATGGGCTTTACCTTCTCAGCCACAACCTCTGACAGAAAGCAGCTGCTTTTACCTGCGTGTGAAGGGGGTGTTTGCCCTAGAGCCATGGCTCTCTGCCAAAAGCACCAAGACTGAACTCCTGTGGGACAGTCATGATGGTTGGGCACTTCGTCAGAGGAAGCTGCATGGTAGAAGCTCATGAAGATTTTTTTCCTCAGTTCTTCTACATTTGAACATTTACTCGCTACTGCCTTCTTGTAATACCTCTGGAGAAGGTTCATCTTTGCCTGTAAATTGAGGAATATTTTTAAAAATTAAAATATGTTTACAAAATAAATTGTCACTTTAGCAAGGAACATAAAATTGAAAATCCTGACAATATTTGAAAAGGGTACTAACTTGTGTTAGGCTTCCAGCTTTCCGTCCACCTATCGTCCTACCATTCTTTGCTTCTGCAGCCACTAGGTTTCTTAGTGCCGTTCCTAACCTCTTGGACACGTGATTGGTGCACTCCTCTTTTGTTATAGGCACATCATAGGGTGACAGAGACAGAAGCTCGTTGTACGTCTTGCAGTCTCCGTCACTTACAAATTTAGTGTACCGTAGGCCATTGTCCTGGGAGCGTTTCCACATAGTCTTGGCCGCTTCAGCTTCCATCAGACCAGAGGATCCTGTGTGGTTGATGTTGCAGTCTGCCTTATGATCTTCATACCACTCTTGGTAGGCAGCAAGGCTTTCACTCTTCTTAGTGCGGCCTGTTGTAGAACACAGCTGAAAAAAAAAGAATTTGGTCTCTGTAAGCAAAAACAGTTCATACGTCTTTTTAGGAAATAATTTTAACTAGTGGATGCCTAATAATTACACTTACCGGGCAGTGTGTGGACATCACATGAAAATCAACTGCTAATCCAGTAGTGGTTTCTATTACAACTCCTAGTCCATGCTTGGATGTATGGCCTCTCTTATGCCATGTACCGTCAAAGCTTACAGTCAGGTCGAGTGTGTCTGCACCCCCTGAGCCATACTTCTTTTTCACAGTGTGAATGGCATCTGCCTTGACCTTCTCTGCAAACACTAGGTTTTTAGCATGAATGTCGTTTAGATGGGCAGTGTAGGTCTTACATTCCATGGAGTCCATTCCCATGGCCTCGCAGAAAGCATTCATTCCAGCATATCCAACTCCTACATTCAAAAATGAAGCTACCAGCCGCCTGTTGATCTCATAATGCTTGCTCTCTGATAGTGTCTTGGATGTTGCAGTGCTGGCATGAAGCATTTTACATTTAGAGCATGCAACCCGTAGCATCAACACAGAGCCAGCTCTCTTCTCACACGACAGTACAAGCTTTTCAAAGCAGACATTGCAGCTTAGCTCACTAAATAGGTTACCCAGATTGCTAAGGTCAACCAAGGCATAAGTTGACAGTGTGTCGTTTGTAGGCACTTCAACGTCAGGTTTCTCTTGTGATGAAGAAGCAGCAAAGTTAAGCTTACGCTTTGATGCAGATTCTTTTACAGGAATAACAGTGTCTTGGCTGCTGGTTCCTGGAGATTCAACTGGAACTGCAAGTGCATCATGCTGCATCTGTACTTTCTTTGCAAGCTTGGCAGCCCTTGCTTTGGCTAAGCCAGCTTTCTTAGAACGGGTGGTGTGTTTGGCTCTTTGAGTAGCAACTTGTTTGCTGGGTGCCATTTTACTGGAAAAAAAATTATGATAAAGTTTAGGAGTCAATCAACATTAGATTATTACTGATGAAAAATTAAAATTTATCTAGAAAACCTATAGATTAGATCTAGATATCACAATGCTGCATTGAGACAGCTAATGTAGATCTAGACTGATCTAGAAGTAGACTCTAGCTAGATTCTAGATCTAAATCTAGTCTATCTACTGTATCTAGATCTAGATTCTAATAATATAGATCTACTGACTGTACTGACTACAGCTAAGCTTAGACCTAGATCTAGATCTCTAGATCTAAATCTAGTTGTCAAATAAATCTAGATATTAGATAATCTAGAATATATCGTTATCTCTTAGATTCTAAATTTAAAAAATGATTGTTTCTAGACTCTAGATCTAGAATCTAGTCTAGATCTAGTAACTAGCCCAACTCTAGCAGTACTCTAGCAGTAGTACTCTAGCGTCTAAAGTAGACTAGATCTAGAGACACCAGACATCTAGATCTAGAATCTAGATCTAATATCAATATTCTACTATTCTAGACTAAAAGATCTAAATAAAAATAACAATTTTTCAAAAAATTTACCTTGCAATTGTTTGAAACAAACAAAAAATTGAGCAAAGCTTGAAAAATGAGTAGTTTGAACAGCGTGCGCAGATATCAATCGATAAGATAAGATGGCGGCGTAAGTAAACCAACGCGATGCATGACGGTCCGTAGTTAACCAACCGATGGCCTCATTTTCTAAGAATAGTGTATTTATTTATAACTGACCAATGATAGTACAGATTTTATAAAGTTAGACAAACTAGGGGGCTAGTGACGTATTTCAAATTATTTGTGCTCTTTCTTAGGCACATCTATTTTTAGCAAAATAGGTCAGCAAGATGGTCGCTTGGATTTGCTTCAAAACGATACCTTACACGGCTTATTAGCAATTATAGGAATAATGTTGCATGGTCGTAACTATGGCCGATTTTGCAACTTTCGCAGTTCGTTGAAATTCTATCCTAGACACATGTTATTCTAACTCAATTTTAGTAATAATTGCATCATATTTTTGATTATTCAATAGGGGAAATGTGTTTAGAAGAGGTTGATTTATAAAAATATGTTTTTATTAAAAAACTGAGTTTTTATGAAAAAATCATCATTTTTGAAGAAAGTTGACTACAGGTCCCCCCTTAATTTTCAATTTTTTTTTTTTTTTTTTAAAGAAATAAAGTTTGTAGAGAGATCAAATGGAGAAAATCTATTAAAACAAGTAGGCCTACATAAAAAATTCATTGAAGAATTAGGTGGAAGGAGCACCTTACGTTTGAAACGTTTTCTTAATGAATAAATATACCGACTAAATATTTACAGGTCTGATTGTATAGACTATACGTTTTCAAAATAAATAAATACATAATGGCTAAATTTTCCATGGCTTAATATAGGTAATACAAAAATTTAATAATTACAGGAGAAAAGAAACTATAAACAACACTTTTTACAATCAGGTTACAATGAGGAATGTTAGGTTGTGTCTTGTTAGTTATTGTTACTTCCCTTGTATTTTATACAACGTAGTTATATCCCTTGAGCGTGTAGTATGTGTGCGTTTGACAGTAATTGTAAACAAGAAGTAGCACTCTACAGGCTTAATAAAGTGTTAAAGTAAACTTTATAGCGTCTACTGTTGTATTGTAAGTACAAGGAGTTGGGTAATGTAGCGTTGAGAGGTTTGTGATTTCTACATCAACAAAATATAATACATCTTGTGACTGAACTTGTCCAGTTTCGTCACCCAAATTAGAACGGGGTGGAGTAGCGGTGAGGAGGGTAGGTTGGGGGTTGGGGGTGGGGCGGTCTGACTAGAGTCGTCTTGTGTAAACAGATATATACACACACACACGTACACACATGCACTTATACGCACACATATACAAGAATAAAGTATACACGTATATATCCTTTCTATGCTGCACATCTTTTCGCCCCCACTCATTAAAAAAAACTAGTTCTCTCAGCTACCTGTTTTTTGTTGTTGGTTTTTTTTTTTACACTTAAATCAACTTTCATTAAAAAAAACCATTAAAGTTAAAGAAGCGTCTTTCAAAGATTTCCTTTCCATATTTCTATTAGCTTTTGAAAAGGGTGTTTTTTTTAAAAGTCTGGTGAAAGAAATATTTAATAACTAAATTCTTTTTTGTCTGATAAAAGAAATGTTTAATAAATAATTTCGTTTTAGTCTGGTAAAAGAAGTGTTTAAAAAACTAATTTTCTTTCACAGCAGACAAACTAACGAGTACTAAAATTACGCCTAATTACGAGGAAATTGTTGATCATTGGGACCTATGGCACTTTGTTTGCGAACACCGTTACCATGGCGACGCGAAACTCCATCGACGACAAGATAATGGCTACCGGAAGTACTAATCATAATGGCGGGCCAGAGGTCACGCCACGAAAACACGGAGAGAGCTTGTAATTAACCTCCCCTTTTGGGCACTCCGGTAATTTCCGGAGTTATTACTGTCATACTTTCACCTTCAAAACCTCCATTCTCCTGACTCCATTCCCAGCCTCCATTTTAAGCCCCCAATCTAAGCCCCCATTTTAAGTCTCTAATTAAGCCCCCAATCTAAGCCCCCCATTTTAAGTCTCTAATTAAGCCCCCAATATAAGCCTCCATTTTAAGTCTCTAATTAAGCCCCCAATCTAAGCCCCCCATTTTAAGTCTCTAATTAAGCCCCCAATCTAAGCCTCCATTTTAAGTCTCTAATTAAGCCCCCAATCTAAGCCTCCATTTTAAGTCTCTAATTAAGCCCCCAATCTAAGCCTCCATTTGAAGTCTCTAATTAAGCCCCCAATCTAAACCTCAATTTTAAGTCTCTAATTAAGCCCCCAATATAAGCCTCTACTCAAAGCCCTCGTTGTATGTTGAGGTTTATTGAATTTTTCTTCTCTCCCTCCCACACCCACACTCTCCCCACACCACACTCTCCCCACACCACACTCTCCCCACACCCACATTCTCCCCACACTCACACACTCCCCACACCCACACTCTCCCCACACCCACACTCTCCCCACACTCACACTCTCCCCACACCCACACTCTCCCCACACCCACACTCTCCCCACACCCACACACTCCCCACACATTTTCATGCTGCCAGTAGATGTCACCTCACAAAACAGTCGGCGTAGTTTAGACAGACAAAGTCTGTTTCCACAGACAAACAAGCACTGTAATAAAAAAAAAAACAACAACACAAAAACAAACCTTTCGTTTTTTTGTCAAATTAAACTTGACCGCTGACTGTTTTGACAGATGGAATTGAAGTCAGTTGTGACAGTCTTTTAAGGGAGATTGGCAGGTGCGAGTCTGTTTTCTGAGTCTGTTTTTAGAGTCTGTTTTGTTTTAGTCTGTTTTTTGAGTCTGTTTTTTTCAGTCTGTTTTTTGAGTCTGTTTTTTGAGTCTGTTTTTTGAGTCTGTTTTTTTTTCAGTCTGTTTTCGGACAACTCGGACCACGCCCACAAAAATATTTTCAAATTGCTTCGTTTGTCATTTTAAAACAACTTAGTTTAGACAAGGTTCAAAGTACAATCAACACTGGCAAGTTAAAAAAAAATCTCCTTTAAACTCAGTAAATGAGTAACTACTATAGTTTTTTTTTTCTTTTCCATATTAGTTCTACTGTAATGTGAGAGTAGGTTAGAATTAGATGAACAAAAGCTTTGACTGTATGTGGAACTAGATTAACCCTCGACTAGGATGTTTCTAGAACCTCTGGAATAAAAAAGTGAAAACACGCTATCGTGTTAGCGAGATTTGAACTCAGGTCGCGTAAGATTAAATACATCGGTGTCACAATAAGTTAAAAACATGTAAGGGCGTTAACTCTCACCTCAGTGATTTCCCCTGGAGGCGAGAGTAAAGTCCCTTGATCGGCCTGTGACCCATCACTAACACGACACATCCCCCCCCCCCCCCCCCACCTTCCAAACGTTTTCAAATCGTTGTTTGCCCTCATTAGGTGATTGATCTGTCATTCATTAGCCGGTGATTAGAACATTATTAATGACTGAACGATCTTCGATTTTTCCCCACCGGTAGAATAACAACAACAACAACCCTTTCAGCGGGTTGATGCCCAGGTTAAGCACCGGGTTGTGCAATGTGTACTTGGTTGTGTGGGGTCAATGTGGGTGTTGTTTGCTGGGGTTAGAAAAATCTGGTTAGACCTAACCCAACCATACAAATGTACCAGTTTTAAATGCTACTGAAGTCTGTTTGAATGTTGACGTAGCTCCTCCCACATTTCGAGTCACGTGATAAATAATTTTTTTGTGTTTTTTCAAAATTAATTATTTACAAAGGGAGACGACAACAATGGTAAAACACTGAAAGTTGTATAAAATAATGGGGAAACACTGAAAGTTGTATAAAATAATGGTAAAACACTGAAAGTTGTATAAAATACGGGGAAACAATGAAAGTTGTATACGATCACAATAAGAAATTACGACCTCAAAGAAAACATAAAAATGATAAAGTAATTAAACAAAGAACAAGTTCTCGCCAATACTGACCACACAGATAATAGATGAAACACAAGGAGGGGGAGGGGGAAGTGGACGGACGTAGAACTGTTGGCCTAAAATAGAAATGTCCAACACATACTGTCATAGAACTGTCAAACACATATTGTCATACAACTGTCCAATTGTCATACAACTGTCCAACACATATTGTCATACAACTGTCCAACACATATTGTCATACAACTGTCCAACACATATTATCATACAACTGTCCAACATATATTGTCATACAACTGTCCAACACATATTTTCATACAACTGTCCAACACATATTGTCATACAACTGTCCAACACATATTGTCATACAACTGTCCAACACATATGGTCATACAACTGTCAATAACATTGTCATACAACTGCCCAACACATATTGTCATACCACTGTCCAACACATATTGTCATAGAACTTTCCAACACATATTGTCATACAACTGTCCAACACATATTGTCATACAACTGTCCAACACATATTGTCATACAACTGTCCAACACATATTGTCATACAACTTTCCAACACATATGGTCATACAACTGTCCAACACATATTGTCATACAACTGTCCAACACATATTGTCATACAACTGTCCAACACATATTGTCATACCACTGTCCAACACATATTGTCATAGAACTTTCCAACACATATTGTCATACAACTGTCCAACACATATTATCATACAACTGTCCAACACATATTGTCATACAACTGTCCAACACATATTGTCATACAACTGTCAATAACATTGTCATACAACTGCCCAACACATATTGTCATACAACTGTCAAACACATATTGTCATACAACTGTCAATAACATTATCATACAACTGTCCAACACATATTGTCATACAACTGTCCAACACATATTGTCATACAACTGTCCAACACATATTGTCATACAACTGTCCAACACATATTGTCATACAACTGTCAATAACATTGTCATACAACTGCCCAACACATATTGTCATACCACTGTCCAACACATATTGTCATACAACTGTCTTACATACATCGCCACATATTCAGTACATTTTCTTTAAAAAAAAACCTAATGAAATTTTTCCTTCCATACCCTATATTTCCGGTACATCCGCCCCTCCCCCCCCCCACCCCCAGCCTACGTGACCAAGTACCGCTGGAATCTTCCAGAAAGACCATCCGGTTCACGGAGTTGGAAGTAATCGGTTATTTTTTTTTATTAGCTTAAAAAGTAGGTCAGCTCGTTAACAAACTTGATTTCACAGTATCGATTCCGCTTCACGATCCGATAAGTACGCGTTAAGAAGAATCGATTACGGCCCGTTAACAAGATCGGGATAGCTGGGGATAAACAAACATGTTAACTAGGGGGTGGGCAAGGGGTGGGAGATCTTACATGGGGCTTTTTTATGGCGCATTGGTGAGTGAAATGTAATTAGTTTATTATATATATATATATATATATATATATATATATATATATATATATATATATATGTATATGTATATAGGCCTATATATATATATATATATATATATATATATATATATATATATATATATATATATATATATATATATATATATATATATATATATATATATATATATAGGCCTATATATATGCGTGTGTGTATGCGTGTAATATATACGTACACAGTTTGAATATCACATCATGTTAAAAAGGAATGTCCAAGCAAGTCTCACTGAACATTACTGAACCACCTACAATTAGTTGTTGATCTAGTATATGTAGGCGTTGTCTAATATGTACCACATATACCACATAGATCCAGATCTAGTTTTCAAGCCCACGCTTTAAATATTTTCCATTGAGAAGGTTAAAGCCCCCAGTCATATGCGTATGTGCGTATGGGTTCAAATGTACTTCACTATGCTTTTAGTAAAAAAAAATTGTTCTAAGCAAAATCAATGTCGCGTTAGTTTAGCCCTAGTATTGGTTCAATGCCATTTGATGCGTGGATCGGCTTTTTATTTTGTCTATCGCATGCACGGAAATACGCCCGTGGGAACTGAGATTTTCTTTTTATAAACTTTAGACTGTACTGGATGGGACGAAGTTTGCCAAGAGATGTAGGCTAATAGTAAGCTACCCTTGAGGATGTGGGTGTGTAGGGGTGGGGAGGGGGGTGGTGGTAGAGATGGTTAGGGGGGGGAGAAGGAATGAAGATACAATACTTTGTGTTGTATAAGAATTTTTTTGGATTATTAAGATGGAAACAAATGCTAGAAGAATGCTAAAGCGGAAATTGTGACAGGCAAAGGTTGAGATTGGCGGGAGAAGACAGGGGTATAAAGTTTGGATAGACCGACTAGATTTTAGAGACAAAATATTTATTTTAAGACCGTGGGGACTGGACAGATAGGACATCTACAAGAGGACAAAATTAGAGATGACAAAACAAGAACGCGAAATATTGATGTGGAGAGTAAGATTTTGATTTCATTAATAAAAGTACACTTTTGCACAAGAGGAAGTAGAGTTCGTTTGTTTTTCTGACCTCGGTATATGAGATGACATGGCCAGCAAAATGTCCAGCCGTCTTTACTTGCCCAGAGGGAGGAATGTAAGAGACAGAGAGGGAGGGATGATAAAACACACGGAGGGGACAAGAGGGACTTACTTTCTGATGATAGAACACACGGAGGGGACAAGAGGGACTTACTTTCTGATGATAGAACACTAGGAGGGGACAAGAGGGACTTACTTTCTGATGATAGAACACACGGAGGGGACAAGAGGGACTTACTTTCTGATGATAGAACACACGGAGGGGACGAGAGGGACTTACTTTCTGATGATAGAACACTAGGAGGGGACAAGAGGGACTTACTTTCTGATGATAGAACACTAGGAGGGGACAAGAGGGACTTACTTTCTGATGATAGAACACTAGGAGGGGACAAGAGGGACTTACTTTCTGATGATAGAACATACGGAGGGGACGAGAGGGACTTACTTTCTGATGATAGAACACACGGAGGGGACGAGAGGGACTTACTTTCTGATGATAGAACACTAGGAGGGGACAAGAGGGACTTACTTTCTGATGATAGAACACACGGAGGGGACGAGAGGGACTTACTTTCTGATGATAGAACACTAGGAGGGGACAAGAGGGACTTACTTTCTGATGATAGAACACACGGAGGGGACGAGAGGGACTTACTTTCTGATGATAGAACACACGGAGGGGACAAGAGGGACTTACTTTCTGATGATAGAACACACGGAGGGGACAAGAGGGACTTACTTTCTGATGATAGAACACACGGAGGGGACGAGAGGGACTTACTTTCTGATGATAGAACACACGGAGGGGACAAGAGGGACTTACTTTCTGATGATAGAACACACGGAGGGGACAAGAGGGACTTACTTTCTGATGATAGAACACTAGGAGGGGACAAGAGGGACTTACTTTCTGATGATAGAACACACGGAGGGGACAAGAGGGACTTACTTTCTGATGATAGAACACACGGAGGGGACAAGAGGGACTTACTTTCTGATGATAGAACACACGGAGGGGACAAGAGGGACTTACTTTCTGATGATAGAACATACGGAGGGGACAAGAGGGACTTACTTTCTGATGATAGAACACACGGAGGGGACGAGAGGGACTTACTTTCTGATGATAGAACACTAGGAGGGGACAAGAGGGACTTACTTTCTGATGATAGAACACACGGAGGGGGGGGGGGACTTACTTTCTATCCTTTTCTCCAACATGTTGATTCGATGGTTCAGATGGCTCTTTGTTTCCTCCATTTTGAATACTCTGAAACGACAACATATCCCATACATTTTCATATCCCATACATGTCCATATCCCATACATGTTCATATCCCTTACATCTTCATATACCATACAACTTCATATTCCATACATCTTCATATCCCAAACGTTCATATCCCATACATGTTCATATCTAATACATGTTCACAGAGGCGTAGCGAGGGGGGTGCGGACCGCACCGGGTGACAACATTTAGGGGGGTGACACCAAGGCAAAAAATTGTAAAATATATAGAGAACAATTTGAGGGGGAGGGGGTGCAAATCGAAAGTTTGAGGGGGGTGCAAATCGAAAATTGAAAGTTTGTCCCCGGGAAGAGTCGCTACGCCTCTGATGGGGGTGACACCATTAAGTGCCGCACCGGGTGACACCCGACCTCGCTACGCCACTGCATGTTCACATCCCATACGTGTTAATTTCCCATACATTCCATATATGTTCATATCCCATACTTGTTCTTATCCCATATCTTCATATTCCATTCATTTTCATATTCCATACATGTTCATATCGCATACATGTTCAAATCCCATTCATGTTTATATCCCATTAAGCTCATTTCCCATATATATTCATATCCCACAAAGCACCATTTGCCATAAATTACTATATCCCACATACGTGCTTACACCGTCATAATGTATTTGCTTTTCTTTAAACTTATTGCGTTAGTTTTTATAATGTTTTTTTTTTATTGTGTCACTGTTTTTAAATAGAATTGGACGAAAACGTAAAGTCATTTCATCTTTACGACCCAGACGTACATATAAAATCATTGCCATGTCATGACATACTAGACGTCACGTCACACGTCAAACCATACGTCATACAACCGCCAGGGAAAGAAATAAACATAACTTTATAACCAACTATTAAAGTGATCGACTTTGAGCTGTTTATGTCTCACGTAGCTTAAACAACGCACGTTCGCTTCACACGAACATAGTAAAACAATCGAAATCGAAATGGTGAAGTTTTTTTTAGGACTTTTGACACATTCCTGAGTTAGAAAAACACAGTTTGTGTAACCTCGTCTGTATGTCTGTATGAGTGTGTGTCTGTCTGTGTGTATGTGTGTATGTGTGTCTGTATGTCTGTGTGTGTATCTGTGTGTGTCTGTTGTGTGTCTGTGTGTCTGTATCTGTAGGTCTGTGTGTCTGTGTGTTTGTCTCTCTGTGTGTGTCTGTATCTGTAGGTCTGTGTGTGTGTGTGTGTCTGTGAATATTTGTGTGCTCACACGATAATGTGAGTACCGTTTCAGTTAGGCAGTTGAAATTTCATATTTAAGTGGGAAACGTTTTTTTTAAATATTTGCATTGTTTTTAAAAGAGTGTCGTAAAACATGTTACACATTTGAAATAATGTGTATAGAAATTGTGTTAATTTATACGGAGAACACCCACATGAGTTTGATAAGGGGAGGGGTGGGTGGGGTTGTTGTGTAGTGTTGAGTATTTTAAATATATGGTGAGCGCTGAGAACGAGGGACGGTGGGAGCATGAACAGCGGAGTACAAATTCGAGAAGAGATGATACGGGGGGTGGGGTGGAAATGTAATATCATTGTGAAATGACTTTTAATTCTTCTAACGGATAAAAAAAAAGTTGTGTTTTAATTCATTACACTTTCAAAACGTAGCCCATTTTAGGTGTTGATGTGTTACGTCACAGAAATCACACCACCGATTTAAATGTAACGAGACAGTCCACACATTTTTACATGAACAAGACATGGACGAGACATGACTAGACATACATGGACGAGACATGAACAAGACATGGACAAGACATGGACGAGACAGACGAGACATGGACGAGACATGAACAAGACATGGACGAGACATGGACGAGACATGGACGAGACGTGGGCGAGACTTGGACGAGACATGGACCGGACATGGACCACGCATAGACGAAAATGGACGAGAGGTGGACAAGACAGACACGAGACACTGACGATATTTAAAGATACTTGAACGAGACATCGACGAGGCATCTGCGAGATATGGACGAGACTTAAGCTAGACATGGACGAGATATGAGCGAGACAGACATGGACAAGACAGACACGAGACATCTGCGAGATATGGACGAGACCTAAACGAGACTTGAACGAGACAATGGGCACGAAATGGAAGAGAAATCAGTGAGGCATTTTAAGTTTAAAAAAAAAATTATGGCAGGATTCTTTAGTCACATCTGAACAAGCTGAAACAGGATTAAATCATGATTAAATCATGATTGTATGAGGATTATATCATGATTATATGTGTATACTCACGATCGACCCTCTTCTCTAAGCTATCAATGCGTGCCATTAGAGAGAGTTTCATTTCTTGCATATTGGCCACCCTGAAAGATAGGGATCGTGAAAGATAGGGGTCGTGATAGATAGGGATCGGGATAGATAGGGGTCGTGATTGATAGGGGTCGTGAAAGATAGGGGTCGTGATAGATAGGGATCGTGTAAGATAGGGATCGTGAAAGATAGGGGTCGTGAAAGATAGGGGTCGTGATAGATAGGGGTCGTGATAGATAGGGGTCGTGAAAGATAGGGGTCGTGAAAGATAGGGGTCGTGATAGATAGGGATCGTGATAGACAGGGATCGTGAAAGATAGGGATCGTAAAAGATAGGGATCGTGATAACCAGGGGTCATGCGCATGGGAATAGTAAAGAACAATGATATATAAGGGGGGGAGGCGCAAAATTGATAGTTGACCCGGGCTACGCCTCTGACTGATCAATGTCTTAGTTTATATTCAAAAGGGATTTCAAGCGATCACAAAAAGCACACTATGAAATTAAGACAAAGTGATAATGTAGTATAGGTAACACAACTGTATCAAGAAACAGAATGATAGTGAAGTGTATGGGGTAAGGAAATATCAGGGTTACGATACATATTGTAGTGGTGATGTGGTGCGGAGGGTAAACATTGGGAGAGTTAAAGATGGGGATAGGTTAGAGTTGATGAAATGTTTTTATACGGTGTAGACAGTTAAGTTGGTCTAAGGTTGAGATGGCTGGTGCGTGGTGAGGTGGTTTCGTGTGATGAGGTGGGTAGGGTGATGAGTGGGTTAGGTTGGGGTGGTGAGATGAGTTGGGGTGGTGAGGTGGGTTGGGGTGGTGAGGTGGGTTGGGGTGGTGAGGTGGGTTGGGGTGATGAGGTGGGTTGGGGTGGTGAGGTGGGTTGGGTTGGGGTGGGTTGGGTTGGGTGGTGAGGTGGGTTGGGGTGATGAGGTGGGTTGGGGTGATGAGGTGGGTTGGGGTGATGAGGTGGGTTGGGGTGGTGAGGTGGGTTGGGGTGGTGAGGTGGGTTGGGGTGATGAGGTGGGTTGGTGTGATGAGGTGGGTTGGGGTGGTGAGGTGGGTTGGGGTGGGTTGGCGTGGTGAGGTGGGTTGATCTGATTAGGATGGTTGGGGTGATGATGATAAAATCTATGTTTCTGAAACAAACCGGAAACCGAGATGGGTGAGACAACACCAAACGGAACAAAACTCAATTACAGCAATATAAATAAATGTTCTCTTTTTCAATTTTACACAAACCCGGAAATCATACTCTACCCAACCCCGCCCCCTCCCCTACTCCAAGTACACAGGAAGAGCGATAAAAAATGAGATGGAACTATCAGAGTTAGATCCCTTGCCAAAACCAACACCGGAAGTGGCCAAGACGTGTTATAGATTATTTGTGTGCCTGGGGATTCGAACCCAAGTTGTAATCATACACTGAGTAGGTGGGAGTACGGAAACGCCCACCGGAAACCTAAAACAAAACGGAAATAATCCACGTCAAATTATAATGTCCAATATACCCAGCTATTCGGTTCTTTCCGTGTAGAAAAGTTTCGCTTTTTTATTTGTCTTACTAGAACGCAGTGCAAAAATGTAGTTCAAAGTCTAAACAGCTTTTGAAGCTATTTCTTCAAAAGCCCAATGTAAAATATTATTTTTATTAATACAACCAATACTTCAATTATATAACTGTTACTATGGTTACCATTAAATGATTTAAAACCGGCAACATAGTAAGAGTTAGTGTTAGGGTCAGGGTTAAATTTTTTAGGTTTAGGGTGAAGTTTTTTTTAAAAAGACTTTCTCACACATGGCCACAGTAAAGATGTTGTGAAGTCAGCATCGTCTGGAGGTTTCCAGAAAAAGAAAATGTCAAGACCGTTTCTTAGAGTGCCGGAGGGCTAAATGACCTTCAACCTTTGATACGTGGGGCAAAGGTCAGGGACCTAGGTATAAAATCGTGGCCAACTCATCTCGTGAAATACTCGATGTTTGAAATGAAATCACGTGGTGTCTGCATGCCTGTATAAGGGCGACATTTTTAAAACAGTGGTTCCTAATCTGGGTTCGATCGAACCCCACGGGTTCGGTGAGTTAATCTCAGGAGTTCGACGGAGTTAAAGACAAACACCCGACCCATGTAATTCACGATTGGATTTTGTTAGTGCGGACGATAGAACTATTAAAGGATTCGATGAATGCGCATATGCAACTGGTGGGGTTCGGTTAATGCGCATATGAAACTGGTGGGGGTTCGATGAATGCGCATATAAAACAGGTGGGGTTCGGTGAATACGCATATGAAACTGGTGGGGTTCGGTTAATGCGCATATGAAACTGGTGGGGGTTCGATGAATGCGCATATTAAACAGGTGGGGCTCGGTGAATGCGCATATGAAAGTGGTGGGGTTCGGTGAATGCGCATATGAAAATGGTGGGGTTCGGTGAGTACGTTAATGAAACTGGTGGGGTTCGGTGAATGCGCATATGAAAGTGGTGGGGTTCGGTGAATGCGCATATGAAAATGGTGGGGTTCGGTGAGTACGTTAATGAAACTGGTGGGCAGAGCCGGCGTTAGGGGGTGGCGAACGGGGCGGTCGCCATAGGCCCCGCGCTTGAAGGAGCCCCGCGCTTCAGCAATGTCATTGTTATCTGAATTAGTTCGTAAACTTAAAAAAAATTGTTGCTGAATTCAATTGGGAAAAACTAAATGGTCGAATGCCGACGTTGTTGATTGTTATAACTGAGGCCACGGTTGATGTTGGTGAGTCCCACCTGAACTGGGACAGGCCGTAATTCGATACAAAAACAGTGTCACACCTCCCCTTTGCGTAGGGTACGGTCGCCTGGCATTTGACCTGAGCTGACTGGAGATGGCGGTCGAGAATTAGCCCACGACGTAAAGAGATACCTTATTGTATGCGAACCCATGAAGACGTCCTTTTAGTGAGCAGACGGGATGTCTGTAGTAGACAGTTGGTGACCTGATGAACTCTAGTCCTGACTTTCTTGTTGTAGATGTCGTATAATGTCGTATATGTACAGTGTTTCTTCCAGACATTTTTCTCCGGGGGGGGGGGGGGGGGGGGGAGGGGCACTTGAAATTTTCGGGGGGGGGGGGGGTAGACTTTCTTCGGGGGGGGGGGGGGGCGGACACTGTTAAAAGTATATATTTTCTATATGAATTATATAAATTTCATTTCGTTTTCGGGGGGGGGGCTTGTCCCCCCCCCCCCCGAAGAGATGCTTGGAAGAAACTCTATATGTAGGCCTACTTGTCTTGGTATAACAAAATTAACATTCAGTTGCATGCAGAGGGGTGGGAGGAGGGCGACGAGGGGGGGGGGGGGGCTTAGGATCTATATCAGGCGGCATTAAACAGAGTGATTTATTATTATTTTTTGGAAGAAAGTTAAAACTGTTGTTATGTTGTGTCACCTTAAAGATTCACCCGTTCAATAATTAAGACAATAATGATTTTGGTTTTAAAATATTGTATGAATTCTAAACAAATTTTGAAGTCTATAGGCCTACTGTTTTGATACATCAGGCCCAGTTCGCTGTATCGTAAACTATATTTTCCAAATTTTTCGGCACGTGATTAAATATTCTTAAGTGATTTGGTATGAATTACATAACTGTCAAAAGTGATTTAATATCTTAGCAAAGGAAAAAAAACTACGAACATTGGGTTAATACATGGGAGAGATAAAATCTGTTATTATAGTGGAAAGTTTGACATTAGCTTATAAAATCCAAAACATTTGTGTTATTAAGTGTACATCACATTATATAGGCCTTTATACATATATATATATATATATATATATATATATATATATATATATATATATATATATATATATATATATAATGGAAAGGCCCCGCGCGGATGGTTGGCCCTAGGCCCCGCGTATTCCTAACGCCGGCTCTGCTGGTGGGTTCGGTGAATGTGCATATAAAACTGGTGGGGTTCGGTACCTGTAAAAGGTTAAGAACCATTGGTTGAGAAATCGTCAATGTAGAAGAAAAACAAATTATAACACGCCTTTATATCTTATAAATTTTTTTTATTCAACTTTTTATTCTAGTTTCATGCCCAAATGAACAGATTAAAAAAACGTCAATTTGATTTGACAAGGATAGGACCCGATAAATTCAGGCCAATCAATTGTGCGTTTTTTAATAATTAAGACATAAAATTAATTGCCCTTGAAACAGACGAATCAAAATTTGCGATCCGCGGTAATAAAAACATTTGGAAGTTTTTATTTTTTTACAAACATCACGTATTCTTGTGGTTAATTACTTTAATTAGTATCGGGGTAATCAAATCATAAAAAAATGAAAAAGGATTGGTTGATGGACTAGATTTTAATTAATCTAGCGAGGACACAAGGTTTTTAATTTCTTCAGCCAAAATAATTTAACGCTTGATTGTTTTATTCACTGCTTGTTTAGAACTAGAACATTCTAGTGTTGGTGACGCCCTTATCGACTGGAGTAGCCTACTTTTCTTTTTTCTGTTTTGTGACGCCTTTATCGACTGGAGTAGCCTACTTTTTATTTTTCTGTTTTGTGACGCCTTTATCGACTGGAGTAGCCTACTTTTCTTTTTTCTGTTTTGTGATGCCTTTATCGACTGGAGTAGCCTACTTTTTATTTTTCTGTTTTGTGACGCCTTTATCGACTGGAGTAGCCTACTTTTTATTTTTCTGTTTTGTGACGCCTTTATCGACTGGAGTAGCCTACTTTTTATTTTTCTGTTTTGTGACGCCTTTATCGACTGGAGTAGCCTACTTTTTATTTTTCTGTTTTGTGACGCCCTTATCGACTGGAGTAGCCTACTTTTCATTTTTCTGTGTTTTGTGACGCCCTTATCGACTGGAGTAGCCTACTTTTCATTTTTCTGTGTTTTGTGACGCCCTTATCGACTGGAGTAGCCTACTTTTCATTTTTCTGTGTTTTGTGACGCCCTTATCGACTGGAGTAGCCTTCTTTTCATTTTTCTGTGTTTTGTGACGCCCTTATCGACTGGAGTAGCCTACTTTTCATTTTTCTGTGTTTTGTGACGCCCTAATCGACTGGAGTAGCCTTCTTTTCATTTTTCTATTGTTGGTGCCGCCCCAATCAGCTAGGTTTGGTCAAGTACTTTTAATTTTTCTAATTTTAATTTTAGTCTTGCACGTTTGAATTCATTCATGAGAAAACTTCTAACAGAAACACCCACATGACACCATCATGGCGTATCAAGGATGTTTTGTTGAAACCTGAGAGTATCGCTGTTAGGGTCAAGTTTTTTATTTTTTAGTGTTAGGGTCAAGTTTTTTAGTGTTAGGGTCAAGTTTTTTAGTGTTAGGGTCAAGTTTTTTAGTGTTAGGGTCAAGTTTTTTAGTGTTAGGGTCAAGTTTTTTTTATTTTTTAGTGTTAGGGTCAAGTTTTTTAGTGTTAGGGTCAAGTTTTTTAGTGTTAGGGTCAAGTTTTTTTTATTTTTTAGTGTTAGGGTCAAGTTTTTTAGTGTTAGGGTCAAGTTTTTTAGTGTTAGGGTCAAGTTTTTTTTATTTTTTAGTGTTAGGGTCAAGTTTTTTAGTGTTAGGGTCAAGTTTTTTAGTGTTAGGGTCAAGTTTTTTTTATTTTTTAGTGTTAGGGTCAAGTTTTTTAGTGTTAGGGTCAAGTTTTTTAGTGTTAGGGTCAAGTTTTTTTTATTTTTTAGTGTTAGGGTCAAGTTTTTTAGTGTTAGGGTCAAGTTTTTTAGTGTTAGGGTCAAGTTTTTTAGTGTTAGGGTCAAGTTTTTTTTATTTTTTAGTGTTAGGGTCAAGTTTTTTAGTGTTAGGGTCAAGTTTTTTAGTGTTAGGGTCAGGTTTTTTAGTGTTAGGGTCAAGTTTTTTATTTTTTAGTGTTAGGGTCAAGTTTTTTAGTGTTAGGGTCAAGTTTTTTATTTTTTAGTGTTAGGGTCAAGTTTTTTAGTGTTAGGGTCAAGTTTTTTAGTGTTAGGGTCAAGTTTTTTTTTTATTTTTTAGTGTTAGGGTCAAGTTTTTTAGTGTTAGGGTCAGGTTTTTAGGGTTAGGGTCAGGTTTTTTAGTGTTAGGGTCAAGTTATTTATTTTTTTAGTGTTAGGGTCAAGTTTTTTAGTGTTAGGGTCAGGTTTTTAGGGTTAGGGTCAGGTTTTTTAGTGTTAGGGTCAAGTTTTTTAGGGTTAGGGTCAGGTTTTTTAGTGTTAGGGTCAAGTTTTTTATTTTGTAGTGTTAGGGTCAAGTTTTTTAGTGTTAGGGTCAAGTTTTTTAGGGTTAGGGTCAGGTTTTTTAGTGTTAGGGTCAAGTTTTTTAGTGTTAGGGTCAAGTTTTTTAGTGTTAGGGTCAAGTTTTTTAGGGTTAGGGTCAGGTTTTTTAGTGTTAGGGTCAAGTTTTTTATTTTTTAGTGTTAGGGTCAAGTTTTTTAGTGTTAGGGTCAAGTTTTTTAGGGTTAGGGTCAGGTTTTTTAGTGTTAGGGTCAAGTTTTTTAGTGTTAGGGTCAAGTTTTTTAGGGTTAGGGTCAGGTTTTTAGGGTTAGGGTCAGGTTTTTAGGGTTAGAGTCAAGTTTTTTAGGGTTAGGGGCAGGTTTTTTTTAGGATTAGGGTCAAGTTTTTTAGGGTTAGGGTCAAGTTTTTTAGGTTTAGGGTCGAGTTTTTTAAACAGACTTTCTCACACATGGCCACAGTAGAGATGTAGTGACGTCAGCATCGTCTGGAAGTTTCCAGAAAAAAGAAAATTTCACGGCCGTTTCTTAGAGGATGCCAGAGGGCAAATGACCTTTAACGTTTCATACGTGGGGCAAAGGTCAGGGGCGGAGAGCTGACGGCGCGAGGTGAAGTTCTCGAGAGGTCATGGGATGGTGACATGTCCTTGAGAGGTCACGTGAAAAAGTGCAGGCTATTGCAGCAAACGATTGGAATAGAGACCATGCCAGAAAAAAGTTTCTAACGTTCAGACCCCCCCCCCCTCTCCTTCTATAATACATGGCTACAGGAAAAGCTTAAAAACCATCAGTTCACGAAATCTCTTTTAACAGCAGTGAGTTATAATATTTATTTCATAAAAAAACAACTGAGCACTTATATGTAGCGTTTAGGTTGTTTTTTCACAAGCCGCAAATGTGCGCACGGTTGGGCACAAAATTTAATTTAAAAAAAAAATGAAATATTTTGGAAAATGGTATCTTCTAAAAATAATCTCGGTAAGGAAATTAGTTGTGTTTGGTGGTTACAAGTGAGGAAATTCGGTTGGGTTTTCTCTAACACTAGGGAGTGGAGTGGGGTGGAGAGCGTGTTCTGGTGCGTGTAGGGCGAGGGAGGAAATAGAGGCTCCTCTAGTAAGGAGTAGTTACGGTTTTATTTGACCCTATTGATCGGGGTAGACTAGAAGTAGACGGGAACTCTACCTGAGACCTCGAACTACTTTTTTTTAATGAGAGTTATCTGCTCTTAGATAGAGCTATATTTAGCGGTCAAAATATCAACGTTTCTTGGTAGTTCACAACAACATTTCTTGCGTTCGACTTTTCTTTTGGGGTCTGAAATCTGGAACAGTAGAGGTCCAACCGTCACGATAATTAACAGTAACAGTATGTTGCCCTATAGGGCTGGTAAGTAGGTCACCAACCACTTCTATGGCTCATGCAGGTTTTATTGAGCCGTATAACTGGTTGGTGACCTACTTACCAGCCCTATTATCACGATAGTAAACAGTAGCAGTAACAGTATAAGTTCAACGATCCCAAAAGTGGAACAGTAGAGTTGCAGTACAAGAAGAGGCAGCAACCCTAATGATAAGGTACTTTAGCTGGGGATATCAACATTCTTCTCGGCGCAGTCGTAAAGGACATTATCTCAGGTACACCAGGAGGCGCTTGATTAAGCCGTCTGTAAATAACTTTAAAAAAAAATAGATGCGTGTGTTTTTATGTGTTTAACGTCAGTGTGTGAGTGCGTGGTGTTCATGTGGTGAATATTTACTTTTAGACCAGTTGTATATAGTTATTTGAGTGAGGTGTATAGACACTCATTTGTGGGAGGTGTAAAGACGCAGAAAATATGACGATTGTTTTTTTTTTATAGTGACAACTTACACGCAGTGTCGCGACTCATTCAAATAACTTCCCTCACATACTTTACACACACTCCGCACACATTCCACACACGCACATACATACACACATATAACCAAACCAATATAGATTGCTCCCATACACACCCACACCACCATATTTTGGATCTTCTCCCACACTCTCCCACACACATGAAAGTAAGATGGTGTAGGCTAGCTGTTAAGCTGATACGCCACACCCCCACACTACCTCACACAATATCCCCACAATACCTCACACACTCCCCTTACACACAACCCCCCCCCCCCCCCAAACTGTCCCCACACATGTGAAAAAATTGTATAAAATAGCGGTGGCTACCTGTTGAGCTGCTCCCCCACACCAACTCACAAACTACCCTCACATCCATACACTACCTCACACACAACCCAACACACAACCCCCACACATGAGAAAAAATTGTATAAAATATTGGTGTCTACCTGTTGAGCTGCTCCGCCACATGTGTGAGAACCGCTTGAAAGGCATCGTTGTCAGCTGAGGGGAGAAAACAAAAATAGGATTAAGATGCTAAGCAAATGTTGGATTTTGGTGATGAAACAAATGTTAAATATAGGGGATAAAACAAATGTTGGATTTAGGTATTGAAACAAATGTTGGATTTAGGTAGTAAAATCAAATGTTGGATTAAGTTGACACAACAAATGTTGAATTTAAGGGATGAAACAAATGTTTGATCTAAACGATTGTTGGATTTAGATGATACAACAAATATTGGATTTTGGTGGTGAAAAAAATGTTGAATTTTGGAGATCAAACAAATGTTTGATTAAGATATTGTAACGAATGTTGGTTTTAGATGAAGAAATAAATGTTGGATTTAGGAGATGACACAAATACTGAATTTAAGTAATGAAACACATGTTTATTCAGTTAATTAATTCGACATGGCTTTACTTTACAAAGCAATCATAACATGTATTGCCAAAAAACGCATATTAAATCAAGTCATTAGACACATATTATAATCGCCATATCTGTGGACCCCTTGTGGAGAGTAAGGACACAGCCACACCTCTCCATCGTACTCAGTTTTGGACGATAGCACCAATAGGATCTTGCCTAATTTTTTCTTCACAGTTCGGCATTGGTAATGTTTTTCAGGCCACCTGATGTTCAATATACGGCGGACGCACTCTTTGATGAAAGTCTGGAGTTTGTTGTGATTAGTTTGTGTTACTCTCCACGTCAGAGAACCATAGAGGAGAACAGATTTCGCAGTGCTGTTGCACATTCGTAGTTTGGAAAGGGTAGACAAAGCTCTCGGTGTTTAGTGAGACACAAGAATATAATATTTTATTTGTTGTGGATTTTTATGCTTAAACTACAGATCAGCTCACAAGAACAACACTAGACATCAACAACAATAACAAAATTAGACATAACAACAACATTAGACATCAACAACAATAACAAAATTAGACATAACAACAACATTAGACATCAACAACAATAACAAAATTAGACATAACAACAACATTAGACAACAACAACATTAGAAAACAACAACAACATTAGACAACAACAACATTAGAAAACAACAACAACATAATTAGACAACAACAATAAAAATAGACAACAACAACAACATAATTAGACAACAACAACATTAGAAAAAAAACAACATAATTAGACAACAACAATAAAAATAGACAACAACAACAACATAATTAGACAACAACAATAAAAACAGACATTAACAACAACATAATTAGACAAAAACAACATTAGAAAACAACACCGACAACAACATTAGAAAACAACAGCGACAACATAATTAGACAACAACAAAAACAACATAATTAGACAACAACAACATTAGACAACAACAACATTAGACACCAACAGCAGCAACAAAATTAAACAACAACAGCAACTACATTCGACAAGAATAAAAACACGCCGAAATTAAATCGAACAACCACCTATGTTGGTCACCTGCACTATTCGTCAAAAAACAAAACTCATTTGTTTTTGTTTTTTGTTGTTGACTGATGATTACATTTACTTTAAAGTTGTTTTTATCTTTTACTGTCGTAGATGAAAAGCTTTGAATAAATCAACAAGGGTAATCTCCGTTAGAAGCGTCGACCAAAGGAAATTGGGCGACGGTAATAGCTTAAGCACAAAAGTACCCCCGACAAATTAGCCTGATAAAAATGACATCGCCCTCGAACGCAGGTAAACAACACCCTCGTGACACGATGACGTGTCACGATATGAAGTCACGTGACGGCGAGGATTGGTCGTGATTGGATGAAATCAAATTTGGCGTCAGGCGTGGACGCATCTGCGTCACATAGTGACGCGGTGTTGTGGTCGTTACGTCACTGATCTAGACTGACCAAGGTCAAGCTAGTGACCTGACGAAATTGTTTCGATAAAAGATACAACCTCGTTTTCATTTTTATTTTTTTGTAAATAAATGATTGAATTTCCTGTGTGGGGCCGATGGCGGATAATGGGATTCATGCCCGTCAATAGAAAACAGGTGGTTTCAATTGGGGAACTCGAGATAAAGGTGGATTGGATGAGATTGGGAGTTTTTAGACCAGGGAACAGGGTGTACTGTTAGGAAATGCGGAAGTGACATCAGGTGGTGCATATTAATTTAGGTTGGGGGGGGGGGTAGAGGTTTGAAGGTCAAGGTCGGAGTTGTTTACCCGTGGTTGGGGAGCGGGGGAGTTGTGGTGGACGGTGGTGGAGTTTTGGTGGAGTTTTGAGTGAGGGGGGACATGGTTGGGGGACAGGGAGGGTCGGGGATAGGGGTAGGGTGGTGGACAGGGGAGGGATAGTGTGGGAACAGGGGTAGGGACAGTGTGGGAACATGGGTAGGGACAATGTGGGGACAGGGGTAGGGACAAAGTGGGGACATGGGTAGGGACAATGTGGGGACAGGGGTAGGGACAAAGTGGGGACATGGGTAGGGACAATGTGGGGACAGGGGTAGGGACAGTGTGGGGACAGGGGTAGGGACAGTGTGGGGACATGGGTAGGGACAATGTGGGGACATGGGTAGGGACAATGTGGGGACAGGGGTAGGGACAAAGTGGGGACATGGGTAGGGACAATGTGGGGACATGGGTAGGGACAAAGTGGGGACATGGGTAGGGACAATGTGGGGACAGGGGTAGGGACAAAGTGGGGACATGGGTAGGGACAATGTGGGGACAGGGGTAGGGACAGTGTGGGAACAGGGGTAGGGACAAAGTGGGGACATGGGTAGGGACAATGTGGGGACAGGGGTAGGGACAGTGTGGGAACAGGGGTAGGGACAGTGTGGGAACAGGAGTAGGGACAGTGTGGGAACAGGAGTAGGGACAGTGTGGGAACAGGGGTAGGGACAATGTGGGGACAGGGTAGGGACAATGTGGGGACAGGGTAGGGACAGTGTGGGAACAGGAGTAGGGACAATGTGGGGACAGGGTAGAGACAAGGGTAGGAAGGGGGTGTTACGCGTAGGGGCAGGACGGGGAACATGATTGGTGGCATGGAATGGGGAGAGGGGTGGAGACGGGGATATGGACAGGGGTCGGGTAGAGTTAAAAAGCCAAGTGAGAATTGATAGGTGTGCTGTTATACCAGACTGTGACGTCACTTCTTTTCATCCCTGATTGTATCATTAAAATCTCAAACAATCTTCTTTGATTGTGATTGTATCATTAAAATTTTAAACAACCTTCTTAGATTGTCTAACGTAGCCAACGATTACTTTCCAACTTTAAACAGTTTTAATAATTGAATACAACGTTGCTTGCTTTCAAATTTAAATTGAATTTATTTATTCAGCTTTGATCTCCCAATTTCTTTTATCTCTGAAGTTAATGAGATTCTGATTACATTTTCTCAAACTCTGATGGGTTAGAATAGATAAGTTGCGTTAAATACAACTGTAAAAATAAAAATAAAACGTGTATTTAAAAATTACAACAATCTTTAAACAGCTCGTTAAAAAAGAAAATAAAATAAAAAATTCTTTCTGTAGATGTTTTAGTGAAAGCACAAGCCACTAAAATAAGTTTTATAAGCGTCGACTGTCGTACTCTACTTGAGGAACCGTTTGCTTGTGTACATATCCAACACAGGGCATATTCTATAGAGACTTCCGTTTGTTCGTTCATCAAAGTAAACGACCTCACACTAGCATTTGGTGATCTTTTGTTTTTTGTCAATTTTCTTTAAAATGAACAACATTCACTTTTTAAAATAAAATATTTATAATAAAAGTATTTCTTTTACTTGAGTCGTTTTGTGCATGTTAATTAAATTTATAAAAATAAAAAAATTCATTTTCTTTTCAAATATGTTAAGAACTTTGAAAGTAATTAATTTTTTATTATGTTCTTTTCAATACGGAAGCACATCTAAAGAGCTTAATTGTTGAATACACAGCTGTAAAAACGGCGGTAGAGCATTATGGGTAGATAATGGCGGATGTTAAACTCAACACTAGCAGCTTAACGGAAGTCTTTCGGTGAAAGTCTCGTTTGGATGTAGAAAACGAGATTTGCAGTCTGTGGGTTGAAATTATGAAATACGTAAAGAAATGCATGGATGCTCTTCAAATCATGTAGAAAAGGAACTCAAATTTTAAAAATAAAAGTTATTTTTTAAAAATTAAAATTATAAATACATCGTAAAGCCATGAAATAGCTGAATACATATTGTGTGTGTAGATATTTCTTGAATTTTAAATTCAACTCAGTAACATTTTAGCGCCGGCTGTGTGATTGGTGACGTCTTATACCGTCATGATATAATGACTAACAATTTAATGGAGAAGCCAGATCGAGGCAGCGACGATGTGATTGGTCGGATCGGTTGGCCCGTAGTCCGATGACGTAATACGGGTCAATTTGACTAATGGAAAGGTAATTTAGAGTAACGACGTTAAGAACTGACAACTACTTTACATTTTAGTACGAAGATGTTAAAAATTGTATTACGGTGAAGGGTAGGTCGATTCACAAAATATCGTGATAAATTTGGGGTAAATTTAACTAAGAATGAAATAATAATTAGAGTAAAGATTTAAGATTAGATAAAATATATGTATACGTTTATAATATGAGAGGTACTTTCATTTTGGGTGTCCATGGGAGGAAGGGGGTTCTAACCCCTACCCCAACCCACTTGCAAACGTCACTGTATATCAGTGGATATTGTTAACTGTCCCCATTTGTAAACCCTGCCTACGCCACTGAATCGGTTAAAACATTAAACTAGAAGTTTCTGGTGCTATGGAAAATGAAATGTACAATCAGTAGATAGAATTTCTGATAGGCAAATATGGGTGAATGAGTGTTATTGCAAGGAAAATGGGGTGATAAAGGGAAAATGGAGTGGGTTATAATGTCACGGTGACATGAGCATTTTTATTACGGTGAGTTGTGTAGCAAATGTGCAACACGCAACTTGTTAGGCGGTAATAGAAAGATCAAAAGTTGAGCGAGGACAAAAACAATAATGAGAAACTGATAAAAATAAAGTTGAAAGACCTGTACACGCGGGCAGTTTGATCTGTTCTGGGCTTTGATAGAAGAGAAAATATATCTATGGACATTTGCTAACATGATTATTGAGATTTCAGACAAAGGACATAATGGTCCGTATCGAAGGTGAAGTAGAGTTGATGTTTTTGTGTTTTACTGTGCTTTACGGTAGCCATCTTGTGACGGTAGCCATCTTTCATCCCATAAATAATTCCTCGTCAAATAAACAACAATCATTTTCGGACATGCGCAGTGATCGGACTCAGACATTGCTTCATCTGGACCATTAGCTTCCCGCCATCCGTCTTCCCGCCAAAATTAGCCCGTCCATCTTGGGCAGACGTCGGGCATGTTTTAGAAATAATAAGAGGCAGGCTTTGTCATACAAGATCACACGGAAGAATCTTCTGGAAAATTGGGAAGCATCAATCGCAATTGGACCGATGCTATGAGTGATATTGCTTTGATATGTCAAACAGATTTTGATATATCATACAGGTTCCAATACTTTGATATATAATACAGGCTGTAATACTTTGATATATAATACAGGTTCCAATACTTTGATATATAATACACGTTCGAATACTTTGATATATAATACAGGTTCCAATACTTTGATGTATAATACAGGTTCGAATACTTTGATATACATGCTCCAAATGCTTGATATACAATATAGGTGTCAGTATTTTGATATATTATAGATGTACCAGTAATACACTCGAATATTTTGACAAATTAATAATACCATTTTTCATTGTTATTTAGATATTTTAATGCATTTACTTGTAAATAAGCAATAGTCTTGAATACATTAATACATCCGTATTAGGAAAACTAAATATTTTTGTAAACTAAAATGTATTTGTTTCAGGATTATATTTTTAGATCATAGTTTTTGGCCTTAACTTGAGAACAATTTGTACAAAACTGAATGGTTTGGTTTTGTAAACAACAGCATCTGATCACGTGATACATATTCCCATTTGCTTAAAAATAAATCCCAGGCCAATTAACCCACGCACCAGACAAAGCCATATACCTTATACTGCAATATTTACTTCATAAATATTTTTTTTTCTGATATGTGTTAGAATGTAGTCTTTTATTATAAACAAATAAAAAAAACCATATTTTATATCTTAAACAAATTATTTCCATGATGTCAGTATAAACAAACCAAAATATTTCTTCCATAAAAAAATATTTCTAGACTTATCTCTCTAGAAATTTCTATACGACTGCCACTCGGGCAAGATTCCTCTGGTAATTCTCTAGTACCGAGACAACGGCCTATTCTTCTGGTAGCTCTGATGACGATAATGACGTCGACCTCGCGTCACTTCAGACTCTCTAATAAGCCAGGAACGCTGAGTTCCATTCAATGAGTGCTCAGCCGTTTCCGACTGAATGTCTGAATCTTTTTTCATGACATCTAAATTTTGTTCAAAAATGTTTTAGATTTTTGTTTAGCGACGGCGTTCTAATTATTGTAGACAAAAAGCTTTTATGTTTAAATCCTCGAAATGGCATCAAAATTCTAGGTTGAATTGATTCAAAATATTTTGTTCCGTTTATTATGTATCAATGAAAGCAAGGCTTTAGCACTGGCGTCCGGTGTATTAAAAAAAGGCTGATTAGTTTCCGTTTTAGCTGTGGAAGCTAGGCTTGGTTTATAAAGTCTTTTGTGAAATGTTATTTTCGTGTTAGATTTGAATAAATTTAGAACTATATACGTGGTGTTTAAGTAATCTAAAATGTTATTTTCGTGTTAGATTAGAATTAATTTAGAACTATATACGTGATGTTTTAGTAATCTAAAATATTATTCTTGTGGTTGCGTGATTGTTGGGGATTATTTGAAGTTTTTTTTAAGAAAAAGTAATCGTGTCCCAAATGTGGTAACAACATATTCAGAGATTTTGAGAAAAAAGTAGGCGTATCCCTATAAAAATAATTGTTACCATAGCCTAATCACTGAACCTAATCCAAACCCTAATTCTAACTGTAATCATAACTCGTACACGTGATTTCGGAGAAAAAACAAACAAAACATGGGTACCGTAACTATTTTCTTTATCAACACATCGCTTATCTTTTCGTCGTAGTTTATGTTTCTTATTGGCCATGTTGCTGTACACACGTACAAAATGGTGAAACTCTTTGACAGCCTGCGACAGTCTTTGACAGTCATGTGACAATCTGTGACAGCTTGTGACAGCCTGCGACAGCTTGTGGCAATCTTTATTACAACCTTATGATTTGCCAGCCGCATTGAATTGAAGGCAACAACTACGATCTATTCTTGACTTGTGGAAAAAAAAATCCATTTTCAGACGAAAACTCCCCCCCCCCCCCCCCCGACACTCCAGACCATCTAGAATTTTAATTAAAGTCTAATATTTAACTTAGAGATTACACACCCGTTTTCATTTCAGAATTAGAAAATAAAACCGAAACTGACCAGACGGCAGGTATTTGCTTTTAGATAATTAACAGACAATTAATTAGACAAGTTTGGCTTATTTTCATCACGTCCATGCGTCAACATTTTTACAGAAGCTACATTAAAACAGTTATTCTTAATATCTTGGTTGGGTTTATAGTTATACTTTAGAAAGAGTAAAGATTAAAAACTTTTAGCACATAAGTCAAGCGAATATCGAGAGTAGGCGCATTAGAAAAGGGTGGGGCTGGGTGGGGCACACGTTGGAGAAATCGTTCAGGGGAGAACTTCGGGGTGTAGTAGGTGGCGCCCTATTATGGCGGGCAGTTATAGCACCCCAAATAGCTATAATGGCGGTCCTTCATGGTGGGCCATTAAGGCGATCTATAATGTCGGCCCACATTTGCGGTCTTTAATGGCGCTCAATAATGGCGGTCCATACTGGCGGCCCATAATGACGGCCCATATTAGCGACCTATCCACAAGCAAGAATAACTGGAAACCAAAGACCTGTACATACAGTGCAACTACCGTAACGTTGAATTGTTCGTGTGCCGAAATATTGTTGTGAAAACAACGGTGAGGGGAGGGGGGGGGGGGGGAATCTCCTACTAGACGAGTAACGAAAGTGAACAGAATTTCTTTAGTTGTAAAATTTCAGTTTAAAGTCCCAAAAATTAGAACAATTTATTGAGTGATTGATTTAAAACGAATGCTTTTGGTAATTCATGTGGTAGCCTAATTTATATTTGAAATGGACCATGGTTGAATTGGATGACTACTGGACTATGATTGAGTTTGGTGCCTAATTAATAGATTAAACAATGTTTGAAATTTTGCGGAGGGGAGGGCTTGTTTTCAAATTTTTAAAATCAATTATCCTACCACAATCATTTATCAGTTTCAAATTAATTAGGACCTCCACAAACGAAACCTCACACAAGGTTCCCGTTTTAAACTGCAGCCGTGACGTCAATCACCCCCCCCCTCCAATATCCCCCCTCCACCCCCATGCGGGTCGCCTAAATTTAGATACACAAATTTCAGCGGCGTTCATGCGAGCACTCAAGCGCCAGATTATTTCCCTTTAAATTCAAATGTGTGCTGAATCCTTAAAAAAAATTGAGTAGGAAGCGGTGTCGTTTTTGTGTGGGGCTAAATTAAGCGTTTAGCTTTTCGGGATAATTAAGATTTATTTGAGAGGATAAGTGGGGATAATGTTGTTTTATGGATCACATTAAGTTGTATTTTTAACATCAAGTTTATGTAGTGGTAATTTTGCTGAAAATGCTTTTTTTTTTGCTAAAGTAAATAAAGTAAATATTAACGAGTGGAGTGTATAAAAACTTTGCTAACAGATAGTGTAGATGGATGTTGTAGATAGATAATGTAGACAGATGATGTAGACAGATGATGTAGACATGATGTAGACAGATGATGTAGACAGATGATGTAGACAGATGATGTAGACAGATGATGTAGACAGATGATGTAGACATAATGCCGTAGACAGATGAAGTAGACAGATGCCTTAGACAGATGATGTAGACAGATGATGTAGACAGATGAAGTAGACAGATGATGTAGACAGATGATGTAGACATGATGTAGACAGATGATGTAGACAGATGATGCAGACGGATGATGTAGACAGATGAAGTAGACAGATGATGTAGACAGATGATGTAGACATGATGTAGACAGATGATGTAGACAGATGATGTAGACATGATGTAGACATAATGACGTAGACAGATGACGTAGACAGATGCCTTAGACAGATGATGTAGACAGATGATGTAGACAGATGATGTAGACAGATGATGCAGACGGATGATGTAGACATAATGACGTAGACAGATGATGTAGACAGATGATGTAGACAGATGCCTTAGACAGATGATGTAGACAGATGATGTAGACATGATGTAGACATGATGTAGACAGATGATGTAGACAGATGATGTAGACAGATGATGTAGACAGATGATGTAGACAGATGATGTAGACAGATGATGTAGACAGATGATGTAGACAGATGATGTAGACAGATGATGTAGACAGATGATGTAGACAGATGATGTAGACAGATGATGTAGACAGATGATGTAGACAGATGATGTAGACATGATGTAGACAGATGATGTAGACATGATGTAGACAGATGATGTAGACAGATGATGTAGACAGATGATGTAGACAGATGATGTAGACAGATGATGTAGACAGATGATGTAGACAGATGATGTAGACAGATGATGTAGACAGATGATGTAGACAGATGATGTAGACATGATGTAGACAGATGCCTTAGATGATGTAGACTGATGATGTAGACAGATGATGTAGACAGATGATGTAGACAGATGATGTAGACAGATGATGTAGACAGATGATGTAGACAGATGATGTAGACAGATGCCTTAGATGATGTAGACTGATGATGTAGACAGATGATGTAGACAGATGATGTAGACAGATGATGTAGACAGATGATGTAGACATGATGTAGACTGATGATGTAGACAGATGATGTAGACAGATGATGTAGACAGATGATGTAGACAGATGATGTAGACAGATGATGTAGACAGATGATGTAGACAGATGATGTAGACAGATGTTGTAGACAGATGATGTAGACAGATGATGTAGACAGATGATGTAGACAGATGATGTAGACAGATGATGTAGACAGATGATGTAGACAGATGATGTAGACAGATGATGTAGACAGATGATGTAGACAGATGATGTAGACAGATGATGTAGACAGATGATGTAGACAGATGTTGTAGACAGATGATGTAGACAGATGATGTAGACAGATGATGTAGACAGATGATGTAGACAGATGATGTAGACAGATGATGTAGACAGATGATGTAGACAGATGATGTAGACAGATGATGTAGACAGATTATGTAGACAGATGATGTAGACAGATGATGTAGACAGATGATGTAGAGATGATGTAGACAGATGATGTAGACAGATAATGTAGACAGATGCCTTAGATGATGTAGACTGATGATGTAGACAGATGATGTAGACAGATGATGTAGACAGATGATGTAGACAGATGCCTTAGATGATGTAGACTGATGATGTAGACAGATGATGTAGACATGATGTAGACAGATGATGTAGACATATGATGTAGACAGATGATGTAGACAGATGATGTAGACAGATGATGTAGACAGATGATGTAGACAGATGATGTAGACAGATGATGTAGACAGATGATGTAGACAGATGCCTTAGATGATGTAGACTGATGATGTAGACAGATGATGTAGACATGATGTAGACAGATGATGTAGACAGATGATGTAGACAGATGATGTAGACAGATGATGTAGACAGATGATGTAGACAGATGATGTAGACAGATGATGTAGACAGATGATGTAGACAGATGATGTAGACAGATGATGTAGACAGATGATGTAGACAGATGATGTAGACAGATGATGTAGACAGATGATGTAGACAGATGATGTAGACATGATGTAGACAGATGATGTAGACATGATGTAGACAGATGATGTAGACAGATGATGTAGACAGATGATGTAGACAGATGATGTAGACAGATGATGTAGACAGATGATGTAGACAGATGCCTTAGATGATGTAGACTGATGATGTAGACAGATGATGTAGACAGATGATGTAGACAGATGATGTAGACAGATGATGTAGACAGATGATGTAGACAGATGCCTTAGATGATGTAGACTGATGATGTAGACAGATGATGTAGACAGATGATGTAGACAGATGATGTAGACAGATGATGTAGACAGATGATGTAGACAGATGATGTAGACAGATGCCTTAGATGATGTAGACTGATGATGTAGACAGATGATGTAGACAGATGATGTAGACAGATGATGTAGACAGATGATGTAGACAGATGATGTAGACAGATGATGTAGACAGATGATGTAGACAGATGATGTAGACAGATGATGTAGACAGATGATGTAGACAGATGATGTAGACAGATGATGTAGACAGATGATGTAGACAGATGATGTAGACAGATGCCTTAGATGATGTAGACTGATGATGTAGACAGATGATGTAGACATGATGTAGACAGATGATGTAGACAGATGATGTAGACAGATGATGTAGACATGATGTAGACAGATGATGTAGACAGATGATGTAGACAGATGATGTAGACAGATGATGTAGACAGATGATGTAGACAGATGATGTAGACAGATGATGTAGACAGATGATGTAGACAGATGATGTAGACAGATGATGTAGACAGATGATGTAGACAGATGATGTAGACAGATGATGTAGACAGATGATGTAGACAGATGATGTAGACAGATGATGTAGACATGATGTAGACAGATGATGTAGACATGATGTAGACAGATGATGTAGACAGATGATGTAGACAGATGATGTAGACAGATGATGTAGACAGATGATGTAGACAGATGATGTAGACAGATGATATAGACAGATGCCTTAGATGATGTAGACTGATGATGTAGACAGATGATGTAGACAGATGATGTAGACAGATGATGTAGACAGATGATGTAGACAGATGATGTAGACAGATGTTGTAGACAGATGATGTAGACAGATGATGTAGACAGATGATGTAGACAGATGATGTAGACAGATGATGTAGACAGATGATGTAGACAGATGATGTAGACAGATGATGTAGACAGATGATGTAGACAGATGCCTTAGATGATGTAGACTGATGATGTAGACAGATGATGTAGACATGATGTAGACAGATGATGTAGACAGATGATGTAGACAGATGATGTAGACATGATGTAGACAGATGATGTAGACAGATGATGTAGACAGATGATGTAGACAAATGATGTAGACAGATGATGTAGACAGATGATGTAGACATGATGTAGACAGATGATGTAGACAGATGATGTAGACAGATGATGTAGACAAATGATGTAGACAGATGATGTAGACAGATGATGTAGACAGATGATGTAGACAGATGATGTAGACAGATAATGTAGACATGATGTAGACGGATGATGTAGACAGATGACGTAGACAGATAATGTAGACAGATGATGTAGACAGATTATGTAGACAGATGATGTAGACAGATGATGTAGACAAATGATGTAGACAGATGATGTAGACAGATGATGTAGACAGATGATGTAGGCAGATGTAAACATGATATAGACAGATGATGTAGACAGATGATGTAGACAGATGATGTAGACAGATGATGTAGACAGATGATGTAGACAGATGATTAGGCAGATGTAAACATGATGTAGACAGATGATGTAGACAGATGATGTAGACAGATGATGTAGACAGATGATGTAGACAATTGATGTAGACAGATGATGTAGACAGATGATGTAGACAGATGATGTAGGCAGATGTAAACATGATGTAGACAGATGATGTAGACAGATGATGTAGACAGATGATGTAGACAGATGATGTAGACAGATGATGTAGGCAGATGTAAACATGATGTAGACAGATGATGTAGACAGATGATGTAGACAGATGATGTAGACAGATGATGTAGACAGATGATGTAGACATGATGTAGACAGATGATGTAGACAGATGATGTAGACAGATGATGTAGACAGATGATGTAGACAGATGATGTAGACAGATGATGTAGACAGATGATGTAGACATGATGTAGACAGATGATGTAGACAGATGATGTAGACAGATGATGTAGGCAGATGTAAACATGATGTAGACAGATGATGTAGACAGATGGTGTAGACAGATGATGTAGACAGATGATGTAGACAGATGATGTAGGCAGATGTAAACATGATGTAGACAGATAATGTAGACAGATGATGTAGACATGATGTAGACAGATGATGTAGACAGATGATGTAGACAGATGATGTAGACTGATGATGTAGACAGATGATGTAGACAGATGATGTAGACAGATGATGTAGACAGATGATGTAGACAGATGATGTAGACAGATGATGTAGACATGATGTAGACATGATGTAGACATGATGTAGACAGATGATGTAGACAGATGATGTAGACAGATGATGTAGACAGATGGTGTAGACAGATGGTGTAGACAGATGGTGTAGACAGATGATGTAGACATGATGTAGACATGATGTAGACATGATGTAGACAGATGATGTAGACAGATGATGTAGACAGATGATGTAGACAGATGATGTAGACAGATGATGTAGACAGATGATGTAGACAGATGATGTAGACAAATGATGTAGACAGATGATGTAGACAGATGATGTAGGCAGATGTAAACATGATGTAGACAGATGATGTAGACAGATGGTGTAGACAGATGATGTAGACAGATGATGTAGACAGATGATGTAGACAGATGATGTAGACAGATGATGTAGACATGATGTAGGCAGATGTTAATGTTGACAGATGATGTAGACAGATGATGTAGACAGATGATGTAGACATGATGTAGGCAGATGTTAATGTTGACAGATGACATAGACATGAGTCAAGGACAGATGACGTAGGGAGATGTGGGGTGGGACGGCAGAAGAGGGAGGGGGGACACTACAAAGAAGGAAGGAGAGGACACCACACAGAGGGAGGGGGAAACTACTCATATGACGTCTTTCACTAAGCTCGGGAAATTAGTTTTACTAATGTCCAAGGGGAAGCAATGAGTGCCTTAATGTAATGGGAGGCAACCTTAATGCGTGTTAGCCGTGCATTAGCGCATTAGTCTTCATTAGGTGTGACGTACTTCGTTGAGTGCTCGGTAATGAAGGTTTAGGATAATGAACCTTTTATAGGATAGGAAAAATATACTTTTGAAAAAAATTTGGGATAAGTACCGAAAATGATTTTATTTTATGCTTGTTTTATCAGCGTTGGCTTTGAAAGTAGTATGTAATGTCCAGTTGAAAACCCTTTGTCAGTTTTTTCGTCCTTCCAAAGAAATAAAAAAAATGTATTTGTTTTTAAGTGATATTCTAATTAGGGATATTTGTATTTAATAATAATTTTAATATGAGACTGAATACAATTCAATAGCAGAAGTAGCAATACTACACCAAGTAGCAATCCTACACCAAGTAGCAATACTACACCAAGTAGCAATACTACACCAAGTAGCAATACTACACCAAGTAGCAATACTACACCAAGTAGCAATGCTACAACAAGTAGCAATACTACAAGTAGCAATACTACAAGTAGCAATACTACTACAAGCAGCAATACTACAAGTAGCAATACTACAAGTAGCAATACTACTACAAGCAGCAATACTACTACATCTGTAACAACAACTAGGGGTTGATTTAAATCGATTGGACCAATAATATCTGGACTGTACCTAAAACGTATACGTTTAGTACAGATATTATTTAGGCTAAAAGGAATACACAAAATTGTGGATGTTATTAGTTCAAGAAAGACTTTTTAGCTAGACTATATAAACATAAACGTTTCTTTTCAGTCTGGGCACCATTATTTTTTTTACCAGTAACTGTTAGTTGTTTGGCATTTGAATGTTTATGACGTGGATGGCTCGAAAGACATATATGACATGGAAGTCTTGGATGACATGATGACATAAATGACATGACCCACAAGAAATAAAAATTCCTCCGGTAAAAAAAAAAGGTCTAGAGAGATTAAATAATGCCGCGAAAGTAAGGGAAATAACTCCAATTTGCGATTTCTCAGTAACGGTCCCTGGTCACGGAAACTCACGTGAGAAACTACGAGAAATGGGGGTGGGGTGATGTCAAGGCGAGATGGTAAAAACTGCTTAGCTTCGGGTTTAGCTCTTGATTTTTTTTTAATCTACAAAGTTCCACTTCCGGTAGTGTGTGGTTTACATCCGGTTCATTAAGATGGATGAGGACATTGGACTGGATTTTGTAGAACAGCGCGGAAGAATTTTTTCTCGGATTTTTCCGCAGGTCTCTGTAGTCACGGAAATGACAGGCAAACGGGGGGGGGGGGGGTGTTGTCTTCGCAACATATACCATAATGTTACATTCTGGATGTATTTGTTACTCATTTAGATCAGTTGGGATTTTTATACACAAGAGTAGCTTCATTTACCAAAATAAAATTAATTACAATTTGAATATGTCTGATAATAATTTAGATTAGTTGGGGATTTATCCTGAATTTATCACCGAAACACTAATTAATTTACAACATACTTTTTAATTTACTGTTTTAATTGAACTTCCGCCTTACCTGTCGAAATTTAAGGCCTAGAAATTGAAACATTTGATATTTCCAGGGCCGGCGCTCCTATAGGGCGAACTAGGCGGTCGCCTAGGGCGCCATCCCTAGGGGGCGCAAAAAATGTGTAATCGCCATTATCAAAAAGTACCTAATAATTACTAACTTTGATTATCTTTTATAAAATATAGATGGTAATATACAAGGGCTTAGCAATCTATTTCAGCGCCCAGGACGAACTATTAATTTTGCGCCCCCCCCCTTCCGCCCCCTCCCCCAAATTGGGCCTATATAGGCCTACATTTAATCGCGTTGGTGAAAATGCACCCCCCACCTCCCTACTACGTATTTGATTTTTTTTAAAGGCGCCCCATTATTTTGGGGATTTAAAATGAAGTTTTTTTTCAATGTGGTTTTTATCAACAATTACATGTATGTCATCAATATTGACTAGAAGTATGTTAAAATAAAGCTAATATGTTTATACTTGCAAACAACTTACAGTTAAGTAGTCACTTAGTAAAATATATTGCTTTGATAAGGTTAAATATTTAATATTAAAAAATTAGGTTAAATGATTAGGTAATGAAATTTAAAGAATTTTAATTGTGCTTTTCAAGCGTGTCTTAGTTACACTTGATTAATTTAGCTATTCTTGAGAAAGTTATTTCCCTTGAATAAAATTTTGGTATTTGGATTTCAAAATGGCTCTTTAACATTCATTTCAAATTCCTACACCTTAGATTGACCGCTGACATATAAATACAACTTTAAGTTATTATTTGCTATTGTAAAAATTATATAGAACAGAAGTTCTAAACAAGATAGTTTGGTAGTTTTTATTTTAGCATTATCAAGTTGAAAAACAAACACACCCGTAGCCGTTGTAGATTGCAATACTTGCATTAGTAGACATACATTATGTGTCTAAAATCGTGTTAGTCGCAAATTAATAAGCTGATTAATTAAGTGTCTTTTTCATATTTTTCACCCTCTCCTAAAGTATTATAATTGTAGGCTGAATTCTATAACATTTATAACCTTCTATTTTTCAAAAACTAAAAAGCGTTACTTAATCACACAATATAGACATTTTACAATTATAACTAAAGAAAGTCAAGCTAAAAACAGGTAAGTTCCGTTCTGGAACTCACCTTGGGAGGTCTGCAGGCGAACGAGGCAAGTAAATTTTGATTTTGAATTTTGATGTCTACATATTAATTGTAACGGTTATGCAATTGATAATAAATTAATATGCCACTTTTAATTCATTGTTTTCTTATACAAATATTTTATGAATTAATTTGTGTAAAAGGGGGTGTTTAAATAAGTTTTGTCTAGGGCGTTAAATAACCTGGCGCCGGCACTAGATATTACAATTGCAACGGAATACACCCAATCTATTAAAGAGTTAATTTGAAATTATATTTTATGATCGTTACAATATCAAATTATTGAGTCAATAAAACATGACGTCAGATTAATTATATTTTAGGGTTTGGTTTAATCCAATTTCCAAATGTAGCTGGTTTAAAAATAAACTTGCGTTGAACATTGCATGTTGTTGGTTAAAAAGTAAATACTAGGGAGCCTCGGTTTGGTAGCTGTGCCCTATTTACGGTATCTATGGCAACATGAAGATTAATGGCGTCGCAGAGGTCAGCTATTTTGGGGTGGTAGAGTGTTTTAATGTCCGGAATGTACAAGGATGTGTGGGGGGTGGGGGTGGGGGTGGTAGGGTAGGGGAGGGAGAGTCAGATCATTCGCATTTTTAATAGGACAGTGTGGGGTCGTTGAGTGTGTGGTGTGTGGGTAACTGTGTGGTTGTGTGGGTAACTGTGTGGGTAACTGTGTGGTTGTGTGGGTAACTGCGTGGTTGTGTGGGTAACTGTGTGGTTGTGTGTGTAACTGTGTGGTTGTGTGGGTAACTGTGTGGTTGTGTGGGTAACTGTGTGGTTGTGTGGGTAACTGTGTGGTTGTGTGGGTAACTGTGTGGTTGTGTGGGCAACTGTGTGGTTGTGTGGGCAACTGTGTGGTTGTGTGGGTAACTGTGTGGTTGTGTGGGTAACTGTGTGGGCAACTGTGTGGTTGTGTGGGCAACTGTGTGGTTGTGTGGGCAACTGTGTGGTTGTGTGGGTAACTGTGTGGTTGTGTGGGTAACTGTGTGGTTGTGTGGGTAATTGTGTGGTTGTGTGGGTAACTGTGTGGTTGTGTGGCTAACTGTGTGGTTGTGTGGGTAACTGTGTGGTTGTGTGGTTAACTGTGTGGTTGTGTGGGTAACTGTGTGGTTGTGTGGGTAACTGTGTGGTTGTGTGGTTAACTATGTGGTTGTGTGGTTAACTGTGTGGTTGTGTGGGTAACTGTGTGGTTGTGTGGGTAACTGTGTGGTTGTGTGGGTAACTGTGTGGGTAACTGTGTGGTAGTGTAACTAACGATATAGCAGTGACCAGAGTGTTTGACTTAGGAGTTCAATGCACTTAAATAAAGTTGTTGGAACCAAAGTTTGGGTTTCTGTGATGAAAATAACAGGACTGGTCGTAAACTTAGCTCGGTGAAAACAAACTTGACAAATTTACAGCTTGCAGCTTGAAACACCAGAATTTGTTTCTAACTTATGCTGGCAACATGAATTTGTTGCTAAGTTATGCCGGCAACATGAATTTGTTTCTAACTTATGCCGGCAACATGAATTTGTTGCTAACTTATGCCGGCAACATGAATTTGTTGCAATGTCCTCTAGACTACCACCCCTGACCAGCCCTCTTACAGGATTCCCGGGACTAACATATTCGAGCCCTGGTTCGAATCCCGTTAAGACCACTCCTCCGACGTCTGCCTAGGCTGTAAAGTCGGTCTGGAATCAAATTGGTCTCGCGGCCTCTTGTCTTGAAATCTTTCTGGCACCGTTCTTTGAGGGCCCGAATTAGTGTGACCGTAGTTAAGTCACACAGGAGCTAATGTGGTGGGGGTGGGGGGGGGTGTGTGTGGGGGTGGAAAGGGTATAGAAGAAGGGAGGCAAATCTCTAGAAAAACAACAGAGTACAGAGCCCCTGCTAAGCCGATAAGAAATTTTAAGTATAAAAGGGAAGCTACTCTTCGCGAAAAAAAAACATGGGTGATTAATCCTGAGGTTGGGTAACTCTTCATTTGGGTTGTAATGTTGAAAGGTAGTGTTCACACAGATTATCGTTAATATGGGGGATCATCCGAAGCGAAAGTAAAGGGGGATTGAAATGCTGGTAGAACAGGAATCAGAGAAGGGGGAGGGTGGAGAAGGGGGCGTGGTTTCAAGCATAGAGGAACAAATGTATGTAAAGTATGGGCATCGGTGCTTTAATGAGGGATTGATGACGTCAGGGACACGGGAGTCACGTGAATCCAGGCTGGGGAAATTGTATTAGACTCGCTGGGTTCAAGGGAGCCAATTTGACAAGGGGAGTTAATCGCGAGACAAGGGGAACAAATCTTACTTCATGGAGAGTAAATCTTTATTCAACGTATTTCTCACAACGAGGAGCATGAACTTTAATACAGGGGAAGTAATTAGTAATAAAAGAAGAGTAAACCATACTTCAAGGGAGGCAAATCTTGTTACAAACGTAAAAAAAAATCTTATTTAAGAGAAGGTAAATCCTACAATTTAAAAATAGTTTTAGCTTAACATTTTCCGTAGAGATCATTACCTAGTTTTACAATAAGGATTATAATATATGAGCTCAGATTAGGTAAACGGACGAAACTCTTATTTCAAGGGGAATAACTCGCACTTCAAGAATAAGTAAATCTCACAGAGATGTAGTGAGTTACTTCAGAGGCTTAGACAAGGTCGTTCTAAAAAAAGCAGGCACGAGAATGGATCTGTTGACGTCACCACTACGCATCACTACCGGTCCAGCACATTCCAGCTCGGAAACTCCTGTAGCAGTCGACATTGGCAGACGTGAATGTAGGACCATCCGTGTGTGAATGACGTTGTCATGACAACAAAAGGCGCCGATTGGATCAAATTATTTTTTGTGTGCGTGATGGATTGGGTAAAATAAATGTTTAGTTGTTTTTTTTTTCAATGTGTGTGGTGGTGGTAGATTAATTAGCAATGCTGATTGGTTGTGTTGTTTCATAAAGATGGGCTTAATTAGCTTTTGCTGTGTTTTACCGGTGCACACAATTGCTGTATTCGTCAATGGTGATTCTGGTGACTGCAGGTGCTTTGGCCACAGGTGCTTGGACCACAGGTGCTTTTACTACAGGTGTTTTTACCCTTTGTGTTTGGACCCCCTTAGAGTTATTTAATTAAACTGTGAGCGACGTTGTTGTACTTCTAATGTTAATCGTCTCAGGTCAAAACCAAACAGATTCTGATTGGAATTTCTTTCCGGCATCTCTTCGGCAGTGGGGGGGGGGGGGGGGGCGGTGCCCTCCCGAAGAACGTCTACCGCCCCCCCCCCCCGATCGAAATAGAATTTATATAGAATAAGTATACTTTTATCAGTGTCCGCCCCCTCTTCGAATAATTTGAAGTCCCCCCCCCCCCCTTTTTTTTCTGAGAAAAAAAGAGAAAACATTCTGGAAGAAACACTGCTAACTACTGCAGTTTCTTGAGCATCGTTTCTCTAAATGTCTTGTCCAACAAGTTGATTCAATCAAATTAAAATGTGTCCTCTGTCCCAATGATCAGTGGCGTAGCGAGGTCCGGTGTCACCCGGTGCGACACTTAATGGTGTCACCCCCCAGAGGCGTAGCGACCCTTCCCGGGGACAAACTTTCAAGTTTTCGATTTGCACCCCCCCCCCTAAAACTTTCGATTTGCACCCCCCCCCCCTCAAACTTTCGATTTAACCCCCCCCCCCCCTCAAGTTTTTCTCTATATATTTTGCTATTTTTTGCCTTGGTGTCACCCCCCCCTAAATGGTGTCACCCGGTGCGGTCCGCACTCCCCGCCCCCCATCCCTCCCCCCTCGCTACGCCCCTGCCTATGATTGTTGACTTGATTAGACCTAACGCGAGAAACGGTGTCAATGTTTAATAGAGTTTTAAGAAACCATCAGATGAGGGGACATTTTTTTTTTCATACAGAAAACTGGGTATGAGCCTAGGTAACTCCGTCAATGTAAGCAGTGTTTCTAAGTTGTTTTTACAGTTGTAATTTTTTTTATCTTAAAGAAGAACTTCTGTAACGATAACAAAGTTAATTGAATTGCAAGTTTTGACACATCTTGCACTCAAAATTTTAGGAAGAAATCAATTTTTTTTCAAATAGAAAAATAAGATCTCATTAAAAAAAATTAAATGTTTCATCTATGCTTTAATTAATTAGTAACTAATACTATAGTTGAGATCAGAGATGAGGGTTGTTTGGACGAGGGTGGGGTTAAACGGAGGAGTCAACCGCAAAAAAAAAAATCAACTTTTTAAACTAATCAAATGTAGGTATTGTAGAATGGAGAATAAATTCCCAAAATATTTTTCAATAGAGCAGGTAAATTGAAAGTGCGCCTCGTGAAACACAATGGTTCTTTCACGACCTTGATGGGTACATTTGCTGGCACCAAATGATGCTGCTACCCCCTCCCCCTGATGGACACTGTTAGTAGCACCTGATGGGAGAAAAAAACCGTAAGGAATGTAGGCCAAGGTGTGAGGTTGTGGGAGTTCATACAGCTACATAAAGAGCAGCTGTACATCTATAAACATCAACAGTAGGATACGAGTGCTCGCCCCTAGACTGGGTTCAGGCCCTTAGGGTAGATCCGTGATTTAAAATATTGCAGAAGATGGTGTGGAGACGGGTCGCATGAAAAATTTGGGGAACTTTGGTCACGTGATGACCGTGTGACAGCTTGTCAGGTGACTAATTAGAGCTGGTTTAAAATCTTTTCGTTAGGATTACGTTTAAGGTGGGATGTTAAAAATGAGGGTTTAAAAACGTTCTAAATTGAGTACCCGTTCAGTGTAAAGCTTCGATCTTCAAATCAGGTGGAAATCCCAAGGGCTGTGCTCGGCACTTGAAACAACAAAGCAGACCAACTCTGCTTCACCTATACCACAACGCTTTTGTTCGCATTGTGCGTAGAGTTTACTTAACATTTGAAATTCAAAGATCGTCACGGGAGACACGAGTACATTCCCTTATGATGGAGCTCTTGTTGAAAAAAAGAAAAAAAAATCTGACGATCAGGGGATCCTGGTTCGATTAAAATGTAAATGTAGCGATGGGCGGGGACTGGTAATGAAATCCTTACACAAGCAGGGGGAGAGCATCAGGAATTGCACGAGGCAATCAAGAGTTCATGGCCCTTGCACTGGCATTTGTCAACAAGACGAGGCCATGTTACGGAGCTGGGGGTGGGGGGTGGGGGGGGGGGGGGGTAGAAAGGGGGGGGGTTGTAATAGGGAGATGTAAGCATTACACTGTGGAGGGGGGGGTGAGACAAATATAATGAGATAAATAAAAACTAGTTTTTGAAATAAATTTGCCAACGCTAACAATTAAAGCAGAGATTTTTGGGTCCCTATGTAAAACACAACGCTTAAGTTAAAAGAACTAGTGTTAGATCAAATGACGTCAAATGGCTTTCTGTGACCATCTATGACTTTGGGGGGGGGGGGGTATTGTCGGTTAAACAAAAGGGTCTTGTCATTTATGGACAAAGCCTAATGACTTACGCTTATAATTAAGAGTGACGCTGACTCTTTTGATAAAAGTGTTGCTGACGCTGACTCATCGCGGTGAACGCGAATGATGGCTAACATTTTCTGAACACAAATGTACTCTTCTTATTAACAATGACTCCGACAAAAATGAACATGGAGTCTAAATGGTTGTGTGACGCATCGACGCTTCTATTCATTGTATGCTAATATCAGGCTTGAGGTCAAACTGTTATACAGATGACATGTGACATATAGACATATATGACGTGGGATAAGTCTACATGAGAAGTGTGACACATGACATCTGTCTGTTGTGATATGTGATGAGTGACACATCTGGCAAGAGACTTATGACATGTGACATACGACAAGTGGCATATGACATGTGACATACGATAAATGAAGCAGATGACAAGCGAAAGAGATATCAGGTAAAACAGCTGGTATATGACACATACGTCAAGCGACATATGACTTGTGACATATGACATGTGACACATGACATGTGACACATGACAAGTAAATGAAATAACAAGATGCACTCACCAGAGGTCGCAGGCGGGTCACGTGTCACTACCTTATATGGGTTTCTGCGAATGATGGATGGAAAACATTTTAAATTTTAAAAAAAATTTAATCACAAAAATGACATTTTAAAATTTTGATCAAACAAACAGAAGTTAAAACAGGGTGTCGTCACATTCTTAGAATTTCAATTCTGCTGGGATTTTTAAAAATATTCATTTGAACGAAAAAAAAATTAGAAATATTATCAAGTTGCTTTCTTGAGTGTTCATGAGAGATGATGTTATTTAAGACTAAATAATTAAGGAAAAATAAATGTAAATACATAGAACAATAGCTGATTAAGATTTTAATATAATAAATTTCTGTAGTTTGCTGTAAAGGGGTTGTTTTGATTTTAACCAACCCCCACCAAAAGTGATAGGATAATTAAGATTTTACTAATTAACTGTCTGTTTTTTTAATTTGTTGAATTAGACACAGGAATTTGCTGAAGAAGATCTGGGTCCCTACCCTTTATAGGCGTGCCATACCTACCCTTATAGGCGTGCCATACCTACCCTTTATAGGCGTGCCATACCTACCCTTATAGGCGTGCCATACCTACCCTTATAGGCGTGCCATACCTACCCTTATAGGCGTGCCATACCTACCCTTTATAGGCGTGCCATACCTACCCTTTATAGGCGTGCCATACCTACCCTTATAGGCGTGCCATACCTACCCTTATAGGCGTGCCATATCTACCCTTTATAGGCGTGCCATACCTACCCTTATAGGCGTGCCATATCTACCCTTTATAGGCGTGCCATACCTACCCTTTATAGGCGTGCCATATCTACCCTTTATAGGCGTGCCATACCTACCCTTATAGGCGTGCCATACCTACCCTTTATAGGCGTGCCATACCTACCCTTATAGGCGTGCCATATCTACCCTTTATAGGCGTGCCATAATAAATTTCTGTAGTTTGCTGTAAAGGGGTTGTTTTGATTTTAACCAACCCCCACCAAAAGTGATAGGATAATTAAGATTTTACTAATTAACTGTCTGTTTTTTAATTTGTTGAATTAGACACAGGAATTTGCTGAAGAAGATCTGGGTCCCTACCCTTTATAGGCGTGCCATACCTACCCTTATAGGCGTGCCAAACCTACCCTTTATAGGCGTGCCATACCTACCCTTTATAGGCGTGCCATACCTACCCTTATAGGCGTGCCATACCTACCCTTATAGGCGTGCCATACCTACCCTTTATAGGCGTGCCATACCTACCCTTATAGGCGTGCCATACCTACCCTTTATAGGCGTGCCGTACCTACCCTTATAGGCGTGCCATACCTACCCTTTAAAGGCGTGCCATACCTACCCTTTATAGGCGTGCCATACCTACCCTTATAGGCGTGCCATACCTACCCTTTATAGGCGTGCCATACATACCCTTATAGGCGTGCCATACCTACCCTTTATAGGCGTGCCATACCTACCCTTTATAGGCGTGCCATACCTACCCTTATAGGCGTGCCATATCTACCCTTTATAGGCGTGCCATACCTACCCTTATAGGCGTGCCATATCTACCCTTTATAGGCGTGCCATACCTACCCTTTATAGGCGTGCCATATCTACCCTTTATAGGCGTGCCATACCTACCCTTATAGGCGTGCCATACCTACCCTTTATAGGCGTGCCATACCTACCCTTATAGGCGTGCCATATCTACCCTTTATAGGCGTGCCATACCTACCCTTTATAGGCGTGCCATACCTACCCTTTATAGGCGTGCCATACCTACCCTTATAGGCGTGCCATACCTACCCTTTATAGGCGTGCCATACCTACCCTTATAGGCGTGCCATACCTACCCTTTATAGGCGTGCCATACCTACCCTTTATAGGCGTGCCATACCTACCCTTATAGGCGTGCCATATCTACCCTTTATAGGCGTGCCATACCTACCCTTATAGGCATGCCATATCTACCCTTTATAGGCGTGCCATATCTACCCTTTATAGGCGTGCCATACCTACCCTTATAGGCGTGCCATACCTACCCTTTATAGGCGTGCCATACCTACCCTTATAGGCGTGCCATATCTACCCTTTATAGGCGTGCCATATCTACCCTTTATAGGCGTGCCATACCTACCCTTATAGGCGTGCCATATCTACCCTTTATAGGCGTGCCATACCTACCCTTTATAGGCGTGCCATACCTACCCTTATAGGCGTGCCATATCTACCCTTTATAGGCGTGCCATACCTACCCTTTATAGGCGTGCCATACCTACCCTTTATAGGCGTGCCATACCTACCCTTATAGGCGTGCCATATCTACCCTTTATAGGCGTGCCATACCTACCCTTATAGGCGTGCCCTACCTACCCTTTATAGGCGTGCCATACCTACCCTTTATAGGCGTGCCATACCTACCCTTATAGGCGTGCCATATCTACCCTTTATAGGCGTGCCATACCTACCCTTATAGGCGTGCCATATCTACCCTTTATAGGCGTGCCATACCTACCCTTTATAGGCGTGCCATATCTACCCTTTATAGGCGTGCCATACCTACCCTTATAGGCGTGCCATACCTACCCTTTATAGGCGTGCCATACCTACCCTTATAGGCGTGCCATATCTACCCTTTATAGGCGTGCCATACCTACCCTTTATAGGCGTGCCATACCTACCCTTTATAGGCGTGCCATACCTACCCTTATAGGCGTGCCATACCTACCCTTTATAGGCGTGCCATACCTACCCTTATAGGCGTGCCATACCTACCCTTTATAGGCGTGCCATACCTACCCTTTATAGGCGTGCCATACCTACCCTTATAGGTGTGCCATATCTACCCTTTATAGGCGTGCCATACCTACCCTTATAGGCATGCCATATCTACCCTTTATAGGCGTGCCATATCTACCCTTTATAGGCGTGCCATACCTACCCTTATAGGCGTGCCATACCTACCCTTTATAGGCGTGCCATACCTACCCTTATAGGCGTGCCATATCTACCCTTTATAGGCGTGCCATACCTACCCTTATAGGCGTGCCATACCTACCCTTATAGGCGTGCCATATCTACCCTTTATAGGCGTGCCATACCTACCCTTTATAGGCGTGCCATACCTACCCTTATAGGCGTGCCATATCTACCCTTTATAGGCGTGCCATACCTACCCTTTATAGGCGTGCCATACCTACCCTTATAGGCGTGCCATACCTACCCTTTATAGGCGTGCCATACCTACCCTTATAGGCGTGCCATATCTACCCTTTATAGGCGTGCCATACCTACCCTTTATAGGCGTGCCATACCTACCCTTTATAGGCGTGCCATATCTACCCTTTATAGGCGTGCCATACCTACCCTTTATAGGCGTGCCATACCTACCCTTTATAGGCGTGCCATACCTACCCTTTATAGGCGTGCCATACCTGCCCTTATAGGCGTGCCATATCTACCCTTTATAGGCGTGCCATACCTACCCTTTATAGGCGTGCCATACCTACCCTTATAGGCGTGCCATATCTACCCTTTATAGGCGTGCCATATATACCCTTTATAGGCGTGCCATATCTACCCGTGAGTGACGTGGTCTATATTAAGGGGTGGGGTCTGCGTGCTTACGGGAAGGTCCCGTACCCATAAGGGGTGGGGTCTTTACCAATGGGGTCAGTATCCTTCATTATTTACATAGTTGCAAACTAATGTTAACGGTTTTTTTTTAAAACTTACGAAGTTAAAAATAAACTTACGAAGTTAGGTTTGAATCTTGGGTTAGGGTAAGTTAAAAATAAACTTACGAAGTTAGGTATGAATCTTGGGTTAGGGTAAGGTAAAAATAAACTGAAGAAGTTAGGTATGAATCTTGGGTTAGGGTAAGTTAAAAATAAACTTACGAAGTTAGGTATGAATCTTGGGTTACGGTAGTTAAAAATAAACTGAAGAAGTTAGGTATGAATCTTGGGTTAGGGTAAGTTAAAAATAAACTTACGAAGTTAGGTATGAATCTTGGGTTAGGGTAAGTTAAAAATAAACTTACGAAGTTAGGTATGAATCTTGGGTTACGGTAAGTTAAAAATAAACTGAAGAAGTTAGGTATGAATCTTGGGTTAGGGTAAGTTAAAAATAAACTGAAGAAGTTAGGTATGAATCTTGGGTTAGGGTAAGTTAAAAATAAACTTACGAAGTTAGGTATGAATCTTGGGTTAGGGTAAGTTAAAAATAAACTTACGAAGTTAGGTATGAATCTTGGGTTAGGGTAAGTTAAAAATAAACTTACGAAGTTAGGTATGAATCTTGGGTTACGGTAAGTTAAAAATAAACTGAAGAAGTTAGGTATGAATCTTGGGTTAGGGTAAGTTAAAAAAATACTTACGAGGCTGAGTTAGAAGGCATTGTGGGTGAGACAGAAACATGGGCGCCATTTTTGTCTCGCAGAGAGATGACGGAATGTCTGTGGACAAAAATGTTTTATTAGATATGGGGACAAAATGTCTTTTTACACATGGGGACAAAATGTCTTGTTTAGATATGGGGACAAATTGTCTTGTTTAGATATATGGGGACAAAATGTCTTGTTTAGATATGGGGACAAATTGTCTTGTTTAGATATGGGGACAAATTGTCTTGTTTAGATATATGGGGACAAAATGTCTTGTTTAGATATGGGGACATAATGTCGTGTTCAGACATAGGGACAAAATATCTTGTTAGACAAAATGTCTTATTTAGTTATGGGGAAAAAATGTCTTGTTCAGATATGGGGAAAAAATGTCTTGTTCAGATATGGGGACACAATGTCTTGTTGGTCATAGAGGACAAAATGTCTTTTTACTTATGGGGACAAAATCATGTATTAGACATGGCAGAAAATGTCTTGTTAGACAATGAAGGAGATCATTATGACAAGTTAACTCTGCTTCCCCTGCCCTTAACACCTCCAGATATCCAACCATCTGATTAAGAAGCAGGTAAATGGCACCTATTACACACATGTTCAACGTCTATTTGTTTTGAAAGTCTTCTTCCTCTTCAGAATGAGTTACGTGATTACATTTTAATGCAGGCTGATTAAAAACATGGATTCGGAAAAAAACCCATATAAAAATACAATTCTAATTTTAATTTTCTTTCGTTTCTTTTTTAAAAAAAAAAAAACTTCCAGTATTACAACTTTTCAGCTTTTGGGTTTTGATAGTCAGTGGCTTGAGCTTAGTCTCAGTATTTCATGACCTTTGGGGTCAAGGACACCTGAGTAAAGAGGTCAAGCCGGAAGTGACTTACTTGTTGACGCCTGCGGCCTGCGCTATCAACTCGTGAATGTCACGTGAGCTGCTATGTCGGCTGAAGATTATCTGGGGGAGAAAAAAAATTAATTGGTCATTTTAAACTATGTGGATTATTAGACTTAAAATATCGAATACAAAGTGGTATAATTAGCTCTTTAAACATGATTTAAAGTACTCTTTCTGACGCTGTGGTCAGTGAAGATAGATCAAGAGGTTTGGTGAATTCTAGACCACTGTTCGATTCTCGACCTCTGATATCACAAGCCTGCAACACTGTGCGGACATCATTGTCACAAACAAGGGAACCGAACTCCGGATCTTCTGGTTAGTAGGCGCGGGCTCTATCGCTCGACCGGGCATCCAGGTACTATTTTTTTTAAACCAAAGAACATACTCGGTGAGTTAGGATTAAGATACGAGCGCAAGGATACAGAACCTACGACGCGAAAAGTGCCATTGCCGCCTCCATTCCCCACCCCCATGGTGCTTCAGCATTTAAAGCAGAGGTTTTCAAGCATTCTGGCAACCACATATGAGCAACATTAAAACAACAAGTATCTCACTAGCAGCTTCCTCATTTGATTCATCAAGCAAGCATTCTCTCTCTTTATATATATATATATATATATATATATATATATATATATATATATATATATATATATATATATATACTCTAATCCGTTTCAGTGTTACGTGTTCCTAACTTAAACTACGAGGGAAGTAGAATTAAGGAGAAAGCAGACAAAGAACGATCAGGGGATGGGAGGGAGTGGGATTGTACATGGGGCTCGCCTTTGTGATCTTCTAATCCAACAGTGACCCTCTCACTGTGAGATAGTGACCCTCTCACTGTGAGATAGTGACCCTCTCACTGTGAGATAGTGACCCTCTCACTTAGAGATAGTGACCCTCTCACTGTGAGATAGTGACCCTCTCACTGTGAGATAGTGACCCTCTCACTGTGAGATAGTGACCCTCTCACTGTGAGATAGTGACCCTCTCACTGTGAGATAGTGACCCTCTCACTGTGAGATAGTGACCCTCTCACTGTGAGATAGTGACCCTCTCACTGTGAGATAGTGACCCTCTCACTGTGAGATAGTGAGATAGTGACCCTCTCACTGTGAGGTAGTGATCCTCTCACTGTGAGGTAGTGACCCTCTCACTGTGAGATAGTGACCCTCTCACTGTGAGATAGTGACCCTCTCACTGTGAGATAGTGACCCTCTCACTGTGAGATAGTGACCCTCTCACTTAGAGATAGTGACCCTCTCACTGTGAGATAGTGACCCTCTCACTGTGAGATAGTGACCCTCTCACTGTGAGATAGTGACCCTCTCACTGTGAGATAGTGACCCTCTCACTGTGAGATAGTGACCCTCTCACTGTGAGATAGTGACCCTCTCACTGTGAGATAGTGACCCTCTCACTGTGAGATAGTGACCCTCTCACTGTGAGATAGTGAGATAGTGACCCTCTCACTGTGAGATAGTGACCCTCTCACTGTGAGATGGTGACCCTCTGAATGACTAGGGCTAGTATCAACATATTTTAAAGTAAACGTAACCAACAGTTAATTTATTTTGCAATAATTTGATTACATGGCTAAAAAGACCATGTGAACTCCTTTTACCAACATTATAATACTAACCAAAAGTAAGCCAATTGAGATGAGTTAATTTTTTATTTTTTGGGTGGCGCTAATAAAGGCTTGTAAAAATCGTAGACCGGTGACAAATTGATATTTATGCTTAATCCAATTGTAAGCCAATTGAGATGAGTTAATAACGAGTGATCGAAAATACGTTTAAGCAGGTTTTAGCCTATGGAGTAATTACTAAGGAGAAAGTTCAGAACTTTATACGATTAGTATTTATTAATCTCACCAGTTTCTATTTTCAAATTAATCTCGCAGCATCTAATAATATACAGAATAGAAAAAATGTTACCTACGGATTTCAATTAAAATGTTTAAAAATAAAATAAAAACTAGGAATACATATATATTTTTCGTAATTATCAAAATTGTTTATATTTATAATGACTTTTGAGAACATTTGTACAAGCTATCTCCCCTATAGTTCAAAAACGTGTCATGGGAAGTAACTAGCGGACAGGCTCAATGTAAAACAATCCAAACTTTTTTGTAATTGTTTGTTTCTAAACTATTAAAATAGTGATGTAACATACAGTGGCGGAACTAGAAAAAATGGGCCACCCCGCAAAATTTTTTTTTGGGCCCCTAATATATGTATATATATATATATATATATATATATATATATATATATATATATATATATATATATATATATATATATATATATATATATATATATGTATGTATATATGTATGTATATATGTATGTATATATATATATATGTATATATATACATACACACACATACAAACACAATACGAATATAGGATACTCCTTTCTAGCCTGATCGGGTTTTGAAAAAAAAATTCAATTAAATCTAATCACAACAGCATGTCATGTGTATGAGTGCATTGGTCTGTTTTGAAAATCTCTGTTTTCATTTATGATAAATACTTCTAATCATTAAGTCGGTTAAAAGTATATGAAGCTTTGTATAAGTAATGGTGTCTCGTGTTATGTTTATTTTTGTTATTTTTTTGTATTTATATTATTAACTTTAACTACGTTTCATTTTTATACTATACCATTCTTTAGTACTTATTTTTTTTAAAATAATAATTAAGATAAGTAATTGCTTTTTAATTTGATTATTAAAAATCTATTAAAAAGAGCTTTTGAGCACCCCTATTTGACTATTTGAAAAATTGGAAATAATTTATGGAAATGGTTTGAACGTTTGCCTATCTTTCACACTACAGCTGTGTTTATTATTTTTTTACGCAACAGCATGTCTTAGCTACTATATAACAGCACTACTGTATTAGATCTGTATTCTGTTTGTCACTTACAAAACCACTATCAAGTTGCCAGTGACGAAACTAATATATATATATATATATATATATATATATATATATATATATATATATATATATATATATATAATCTGTATCTAAACAGAGTAATTTAGTCTACTTCATTGCAATATATAACCATTCTTTTTTTTTTTTTTTTTTTTTTTTTTTTTTTATCTTTATGAACATTTTATTATGAAAACTAGAGGCATCAGTTTAACAAATAACAGGTATTTAATACTTATTAAAAAGCAGTGTCGACAATTATTCAGCTATATGCTCAACCATAGCAATTTTACTTGTGTTAATTTGCTAGTTCAGTAAGCTGGATCTAACTAAAAATGCATTAGAAAGTTTCATAAATATTAGTTTACCATTACTTTCATTACAAAAATTCAGTAGAATAAAATATTCATTGGATACATTGACTTTTTAAAATGTGGAGCAGTAAAGCTTGAAAAATGTGGAGACTCCATATGAGACTATTTTAACTGAGGTTAGAGAGGTTCAGTTAGACATAAAACCCTGTAGTGTAGGGGTAAAACTACTTTTTTTTTTAATAGACTGTTATAAAAATTACAATCTAAAATTAAATGTTTATTCAACAACCAAAAGTTTAGACAAATTTAAGACTTAGAAAAAAGTTTTATGTACAGATATTTGAACAAGTGTTGGCAAAATAATTCTTTGGCACAAAACTATTTACGCCACATTTTTCAGCAGATTTAAAGCTAGTAAAAAAAAATACAGGAATGTGTTGAGCTCATTTAAAAGAAATTGTTAAAAATTTCAGGATTTAATTACAACTTAGGTTCACCAGCAACTATCTGGTTCTCAATACCGCATTCATCACGTCCACGAAGAATTTTGAAGAAACCTTTGTCACCCCAGTCAGGGTTCCAGGAGTTGGCCACCAGCCAGTACTTGGTTCCATTTTCAACACCGTATCCAATTATCTTAACGGCATGGCCTCCAAGCTCTGTTCCTGATGCATGCTGATACACACCACTCTTGTAGTTGAGGAAATCACTGAAAACAGAAAAAGCTGCCTCAACTGGTCCGTTCTCTACAAGCTCCTGCATAATGTTCTCTTCACCTGAGATGCTGAAGGTTTTGACACCAAAGTGTTAATCCTTAGCGTATGGAACAGTGTATGAAGGTTCACAGACTTTTTTGCATGGTGGTGTGGGTAATTCTGGTCCACCACAGGGTTTGAGATGTCCAGTGGTGTGGTGGTCACATGCGGGGATCAGATATGGCTGACAGCCCTCGGAACTATTGTATTGACCGCCTGACACAATTCCGGTATTCTGGTAGAAGTTCCAGGCCTCAGCTGGGTAGCCACCATCACAACCATCCCCACAACTCTCACAGCAGGAGAGGAGGTCCTCAGCTGAGAAGTGGAAGTTCTCTTTTCCCTTGGAGTAAATGCAAATACGATCTGTCATAGCTGCAACAGCACCAAAAGCCCAGCAGGAGCCACAGTTACCCTGGTCCCGGACTTCTTTCAGGGATGGGCAGTGTGGGAACTCAACTCTAGGGTCAAAGTTTTCTGGCAACTTGGCAGAGCTCAGTTTGGTTTTAAACTGTCGCCTTGGAAGGCTCCTGGTTAAGTATTCAGATTTCTCCATGTTTGGTACACCAAGGAGTTTCCTCACAAGGTTGTGCTCTTTAGGATGAAAATTACGCCCAGCCGTCCATGTAGTATCAGCTATGTTGTTGATGTAGTGGATTTCGTCATCATTGAGAAGGCCAAAGTCTGGGAATAAAACTTGCCCAGCTGTGCAGGCGACCAACACGGTTGCTAAGACAACCAGCAGCATGTTCAAAACTAAGACTACTTGCTCAAAATGAAGACTGAAAATGGAAAGAAATCTGAAAGTGCACTGATTACCACGGGCTTTTTAACCATTCTGAGAGAACAAACTAGACACATTTTTAATGTAACTGGTCAAAAATATATAAAGACGTAAGCTTAATTCGTGAATGGTTTCTCGCGTTATGTTTATTTTTTTCATTTTTGGCTTTTATAATATCAATTTTGAAAACATTGATTTTTATATCTATACCATTGTTTAGTACGTCTTATTTAAATAACAATTCAGAGAATCAATTACTTTTTACTATACATAGTACAAAACTATGTAAATGAGATTCGTGGGCATCCCTATTTTAAAGAAGGGCAGTAAGTCATGGAAGTTGTGTGAATGTTTGCCTACCTTTCAGACTATAGCCCTTGGAGATTTTAAAATATTTTTCTACGCAACAATCTCTGCTATAGTAGACCTGTTTTTTTTTTTTTTTTTTTTTTTTTTTTTTTTTTTTTTTTTTTTTACAAAACCACTTTTAAGATTCATGGAAAACATAATTTTTGAAAAAAAAATTCATTGTTTTTTGGTCGGAAATGGGCCCCTAAACGTCCTGGCCCCCCCCCCCCCCCGCACTGCGGGGTCTGGCGGTATGGTAGTTCCGCCCCTGGTAACATATTATTATATTGATTACATATACAGTTTCTTATATCTCTATACTTTTATGCTGTGCATTACAGATTCAGTTAACCTTTAACCCCAGCAACAGTTACCACTGCTTTACACCAGCATCATCTACTTCAGGCGCCACATCCCCATCCTATGTAACTCAGCATCCAAAATAATGGTGCGAAAATTTTTACCTAAAACTGTACCAGACTGTAGGCTACTTTGAGTAGGCTATATTATTTTTATATTGTATTTGGCATGACTTTGTATGGAAGAAGAATATCTGGCCAATGAGAGGACTGTGTGAGCGATGAATCAAGTTTTTCTATGCTGTTTGTTGATTTCGTTTACTGACGTTGGGGGAGAGAAACGAGAGGGGGGGGGGGGGGTGTAAGGTGGACAAGGGTATCTGTATAGAAGAATGGAAACTGTTACTATGTCAGTTCGTTGTGAATTGTTCCTGTACTATTCCAACTATGGATATATTATTTTTTGTATCGACTCCATGGTGTACATATTAATTGGGGGTGTGTATCTATATCTATATCTATATCTATATCTATATCTATATCTATATCTATATCTATATCTATATCTATATCTATATCTATATCTATATCTATATCTATATCTATATCTATATCTATATCTATATCTATATCTATATCTATACCTGCATCTGCATCTGTATCAGTATCTGTATCTGTATCTACATCTATATCTATATCTATATCTATATCTATATCTATATCTATATCTATATCTATATCTATATCTATATCTATATCTATATCTATATCTATATCTATATCTATATCTATAATATATATATATATATATATATATATAGATGTAACTAGGGGAAGTTACCAAGAGACATAACGTGTTACAGTCTGACGTCATAGTGCAGATGGTAGACTGATAACGAACGCAAAGCCGCGGCGCAGTTGACAGGCTGATGCAACTAATGGAAACTATTACATGTACGTGAGATATAATGAGACGGTGAACTGTAGAGCGGAGAGTACCAAGTTGGTTGTGGAACGGGGTAGACGTGTGTGTTATGTGAGGATCGGAAGGATGGACATGTGGATTCAGTTATATAAAGCCTAGTGAGGACTGTTAGGGGTCAGTTGATTCAGACTATTATTGAGAAGCATTCCTGTTGATTTATTGTGTTATTATGAAGCATTTCTTGATTCATGTAATAAAGGATCAATAGCGAACCTGCATCTTGAGTATCTATACTGTGGTCAATGTTGTCTAGAATGAGTGGTTAAACTCGTTAACACGTGGCACTACAGGCAATTAGGTCTCATTACATGTGACGTTGCGAGCATGGTAACTGTTGGCTCGTTACAATTGGCGTTGTCAGCAGGGTAAATGTTCGCTCGTCACAATTGGCGCTGCGAGCAGGGTAGATGTTCGCTCGTCACAATTGGCGCTGCGAGCAGGGTCACATTTGGCGCTGCGAGTAGCCTAGGTCACATTTGGCGTCGTCGGACAGGATGAATTCAACTAGACTTGCCGTTTAAGGCACCTATAGTCAACCTTGTGCATAACTGTGTTTAGTGTGTGTGTGAATTCGGACATTCAGGAACTGTGAAAATTGAGGAACGAGGAAAAATTTTTCATACACACACGGTAAGAAAGAACTCTTTTTTTAGTACTTAAGGAAGAAAATGTCTACTCTGGACGAGAAGCAGACCCATATAGTGGTCCTACCCAGAGAGTCCCATATTAACAAATTTTACGGGGACGGAGACCCAACTTTAACCAACAGGTTCAGTGAAGAGGTCAAAGCGGCCTGGGCCTCGAGACATATGTCACCAGAGGAAAGATTAAGACTGCTGATGGGCAGTATAGGTGAAACGGTTAGGGCAGAGGTTAAGTGCCACGATAGGACCGTCCAATCAGATCCAGATAAGGTGCTGGATCTGATTATGGAGACCTTTGGGGAGAGACGGTCGGGAGTGCAACTGCTATCGGGATTCGTGGGCTTAAAGCAGAGAATGGCGGAGAGTGTGATGGAGTACTCACACAGGATGAACAGGGCCTTTGATTTGGTAAAGGGCAAATCACCGGACATTGATGTACGCCTACTGAGGGACCATTTCATCGAGGGGCTAGCAACCCCGATCTTAAGGAGAGAGTTGAAAGAGGAGGTCCACAGAGACCAGCAGTTGACCTTCCTTCAGGTCAGGAACTCAGCGATCCGCAGGTCCGAGGATGAGGACCAATCGAACTGTTCGGTGGACAAAGTCTCTGTGCCTGAACAGAGACAATCCCCACCCACAGGGGCCGACACGATGGAGACCATGATGGCTCAACTGTTGGCCCACCTAGAGAAGGTTGACCAACGTTTGGAGAGGTTGGAAAGCAGGTCAACAGCTGAGAATCAGGAAAAGAACGGGACAAAACAGGGACGGGTTGGACGGCCGCGTCCTGCCAAGCCATCACTCCAATGGACGGCAGACGGTCGACCAATTTGTTTGTCTTGTTCACAACCCGGACATATGGCACGGTACTGTCCGGTGAAACGATCGCCCTCTGTAAGGCAGGTCAAGGCTACAGAGCGGCGAGGTAATGACTTAGTAAACAAAATGACAAAGAAACACAGTAAGGAGAAAAAGAAAGGCAAAACACAACTAATGAAAAAAATGAACTGTGAAATGAACTTGAATGTTGAAAAGTTTCAAGTGAACAATTTGTTGGTAGAGAAAAATGATGATAAGAAGAAAATTGGTAGACTTAATAAAGGAATTCAAAGTCTAACCAGGAAACTGGATAGGGAAAGTTCATGCAAATTAAAAGCACAGGAGAAATGTTCATCTTTAGAGTGTCTGTTATCGGAAGAAGTAAATAAAAATAGTGGACAACAGAACAGTGTTGGCAAACTAGAAAAATTATCAGATATTGAAAAAGAACTTCAAATTACAGCAAAGTTGGGATCCATCGAACAGCGATGGGCAGCAGAATTGGCACTCTTTGACCTGGAGAGAAAATATCGCCCAGGGCAGTCCAATGGCAATGCGGACGCCTTATCAAGGAATCCTTACGAGAGACCGGGTGATGAGGAAGAAACGCTGACAGGAATATGTGAGGTCAGAGCGTCAACAGATATCCCTCATGGGGTACAAGTGATGCAAAACGGGCAGACCGGGGTGGAGCACATATCCACGGAACCCGAACATATGGACAGTGGTGATTTTATTTGCCTTAATCACAAAAAGATAAGAGATGCCCAGAGAACGGATAGTGGCTTACAACCGCTGTTGAAATACGTCCAGGAACAAAAATTCCCAGGAAGAAGGGAAAGAGAACAATTTGGTCGAGAAACAAAGAAAATACTGAGTCAGTGGGACCGTCTCAGTATAAAGGATGGTGTTCTCATGCGGAGAATTCATGACCAAATTGATGGCACAATACACCAGGTGGTGGTGCCGGGACAATTACGAGAAGAAGTGCTAAGGTTGGCACATGACAGGGCAGGACACCAGGGTCAGGACAGGACCCACAAAATATTACGACGGAGGTGTTACTGGCCCAATATGGAGATGGAGGTCAAACGCCATTGTGAGGCTTGTGTGAGGTGTCAGCATGCGAAAATGCCAGTTGTCAAAATGAGACAGCCATCAGGACACCTACTAGCGACAAAACCACTAGAGATTGTGGCTATGGACTTTACGTCGTTGGAGCAATCATCGGATGGGACGGAACATGTGTTGGTAATGACTGATGTATTCACCAAATGGACGGTGGCGGTGCCCACGCGAGATCAGACCGCCAAAACAGTGGCAAAGGTCTTAATAGAACATTGGTTCATCAAATATGGCATACCAAGACAATTACACTCTGACCAAGGAAGGGCTTTCGAGTCAGAAGTAATTAACCAACTGTGCAACCACTACGGGATCAACAAATCTAGAACAACCACATTTAATCCGAAAGGAAACGGACAGTGTGAACGGTTCAACCGCAGCATGCATGATTTGCTGCGTACGCTAGAACCTGAACAGAAAAAACGTTGGCCTGATTTTCTCCCAGAGTTGGTATATCTATACAACTGCACACCACATGCCACAACCGGCTTTTCGCCATACATGTTGCTGTTCGGACGAGAGGCTCGACTCCCTCTTGATTTGTTCTTAGGAAAAAGGGAGAGTATGACTGGCTCATACACCGCACTGGAATATGTGAATGAACATATGCGAAGAATTAGAGAAATGTACAGGGTAGTACAGGAAAGACTAGAACATGAATCTCGGCGAAGGGAACCGCCGATACAGACGAAGGACCCGCCACTCAAACTGAATGACAGGGTATTACTGCGTAGCCACCCGTTAGGCAGAAACAAAATCCACGATCTCTGGGGACAGGAGATATGGCAAGTCGTGGAGATGCCTAAAGCAGCAGGTGGCCCCTTTAAGATAAGACCCATCGATCACGCCAAACCGGATCGGTGGGCGAATATTGCTCAATTAAAGAAATATTGGAATAGGCAAGAAGAGCAGTTACACACAGAGAAACCCAAGACAATTAGGGAACCGGAAGTTATAACGGAAATTCACATACCCATTCCGGAACCATATCACCATCAACAGAACAACAGCGATACGCAAGGGGAGGATACCGGCAACAATGAGGATCCCGGTCCCTCCAAAAGCAGAGAGACAGTAGACCATCAGATAAGTGGTCCGCGGAGAAGTTTGAGAAACAGAAAGAATACGAAATTTTTTGTCAGCAACCATCAATTCTTTCATGGTCGCGCTGGTATGAAAACAGACTGTTCAAAAAGTCATAAAAGTGAACTGGTGAAGGCACCAAACGAAAAAAGGTGGATGTGAATTCTAGAACTGTTTTGTGTCTCAGGAAGATGATGTAGACACAGTTAATATGTGAAATAGGTATAACTGTCAATTGTATACGAATGGAACGTCGTGGACAGTGAGTGGAACAATAAATTTTTTTTACGACTGTGCGATTGACTTTGGAGGAGTGCACCTGCCAGGCGTTGTTTGTGGTTGAAAACACACAAAAAAAAAGCAGGGGTGGATGTAACTAGGGGAAGTTACCAAGAGACATAACGTGTTACAGTCTGACGTCATAGTGCAGATGGTAGACTGATAACGAACGCAAAGCCGCGGCGCAGTTGACAGGCTGATGCAACTAATGGAAACTATTACATGTACGTGAGATATAATGAGACGGTGAACTGTAGAGCGGAGAGTACCAAGTTGGTTGTGGAACGGTGTAGACGTGTGTGTTATGTGAGGATCGGAAGGATGGACATGTGGATTCAGTTATATAAAGCCTAGTGAGGACTGTTAGGGGTCAGTTGATTCAGACTATTATTGAGAAGCATTCCTGTTGATTTATTGTGTTATTATGAAGCATTTCTTGATTCATGTAATAAAGGATCAATAGCGAACCTGCATCTTGAGTATCTATACTGTGGTCAATGTTGTCTAGAATGAGTGGTTAAACTCGTTAACACGTGGCACTACAGGCAATTAGGTCTCATTACATGTGACGTTGCGAGCATGGTAACTGTTGGCTCGTTACAATTGGCGTTGTCAGCAGGGTAAATGTTCGCTCGTCACATATATATATATATATATATATATATATATATATATATATATATATATATATATTTATTTATTTATTTATTTATTTATTTATTTATTTTTATTTATATATAATGGGATTAGGATATTGGGATACTCTGATCTTTATTCTTATAGCCGTCAACAGATTTTAAAATTCCTCCTAACAGTGACATTATGTGAAAAAAAATGCTTAGACTACTAACTTGAGCACTTACTTTTAAATTGTGAAACCGAAGTTTAAAAAAATTTACCAAATCCTATACGACGCCCTCATAAGGTTTAAAAAAACCTAAAACAACTTTTTTGGGTGCATCAACGACAGAGCCTAGCAGTCTTACAAACACATTTGCGTGTTGCAGTTTGGACTATAAAAATCCATTATGGTGTGGGGCGGCTCTTAGAGCCGGAGTGGCCCTGTCTCCGGGCGTTACTTAGCGCCGCGCCCTGCAAATTTCGCCCGACTGGCGACCCACAAAGCGCCCATTAGCGCATTAACCCGGGGCTCGTGTTGTAGCCCTGCCCCCAGAATCGAATCACGGGGTAGTGCTGTGAGATGGGCAGTTTTGTATTGCTCAATATGCTCAATATTTTCTACAGTTTGTGTCACGTTGTTTGGTCAACATTTTGTGACAATGTCTGGTCAACATTTTGTGACATTGTTTGGTCAACATTTTGTGGCATTGTCTGGTCAACCTTTTGTGACGTTGTTTGGTCAACATTTTGTGACGTTGTTTGGTCAACATTTTGTGACATTGTCTGGTCAACATTTTGTGACATTGTCTGGTCAACATTTTGTGACATTGGTCAACATTTTGTGACATTGTCTGGTCAACATTTTGTGACATTGTCTGGTCAACATTTTGTGACATTGTCTGGTCAACATTTTGTAACATTTTCTGTTCAACATTTTGTGACATTGGTCAACATTTTGTGACATTGTCTGGTCAACATTTTGTGACATTGTCTGGTCAACATTTTGTGACATTGTCTGGTCAACATTTTGTGACATTGGTCAACATTTTGTAACATTGTCTGGTCAACATTTTGTGACATTGTCTGGTCAACATTTTTTGACATTGTCTGGTCAACATTTTGTGACATTGTCTGGTCAACATTTTGTGACATTGTCTGGTCAACATTTTGTAACATTGTCTGGTCAACATTTTGTGACATTGTCTGGTCAACATTTTGTGACATTGTCTGGTCAACATTTTGCGACATTGTCTGGTCAACATTTTGTAACATTGGTCAACATTTTGTGACATTGTCTGGTCAACATTTTTTGACATTGTCTGGTCAACATTTTGTGACATTGTCTGGTCAACATTTTGTGACATTGTCTGGTCAACATTTTGTGACATTGTCTGGTCAACATTTTGCGACATTGTCTGGTCAACATTTTGTAACATTGGTCAACATTTTTTGACATTGTCTGGTCAACATTTTTTGACATTGTCTGGTCAACATTTTTTGACATTGTCTGGTCAACATTTTGTGACATTGTCTGGTCAACATTTTGTGACATTGTCTGGTCAACATTTTGTGACATTGTCTGGTCAACATTTTGTGACATTGTCTGGTCAACATTTTGTAACATTGGTCAACATTTTTTGACATTGTCTGGTCAACATTTTGTATAATTGGTCAACATTTTGTTTACCGAGCAGACCAGGTGGGCAACTGATTCCCTAGCCTAGCCATATAAGACCCCCAAGGGCTTTGTCTCTGCGATCCCCGATTCGATCCCTTAAGGACCACTGAGCCTTTTAAGATCCCAGGGGCTTTAAGAACCCTTATTAGCTGTCGAGGCTCAGACAGCAGAAGCGTCCAAGCGAACTTTAAACCATTTTTTTTAAATTCGAAAGTATTCACCTCGAAATAATTTGCATCTCTTAGTTAAAAAAAAAACAACCAACAAATTTATCCCATGTTGTGGTTTCATAGTGAGCTGTTTTTGTATGTGTTGACAAGATACATTGTAAAAAACAGTATCAGCAGCTCTTGTTCTTTCGCGGAATTAAAAGTTTGGAGGCTTGGGTTGATGCGATGGTAGCTATTGTGCTTGTTTAGTGTTGAGTGGGGTGGTTGCAGTGGTGTTTAATTTTGTGTGGAAATAAGTAAATATATCTAGTGTTTAATATTTTAGTCTTTTATTCTAGTGCAGGGGTCGGCAACCTGCGCCTCGCGAGCTGACAGCCGTTTGGGCACCAGACCCAGCCGTGATGTGGACAGCCCCGTGACAATAATTCCATGCTTGCCTCTGCCCAAGTGTCGACTTTTTCGAATATCGTTAAATTGGGAATGTTATTTTTATTCAGAATGCATTTCCCTATATATCAGTAATAATTAATTTGACCTGAGTGACCTAGTTTTTTTTATAGTTATTAGCTTCCTACGGTCGAGCTGAGTACTGGACGGTGGGGTACGAGTTTACTCTGCGTTCAGTGGGGTGGAAGATAAGCCTGGTGAGAACCGAAGGACAGAAGTGACCGATACACGGTAATCAAACCGATATCCAAGCCAGTTAGTCGGAGTTGGCCGTGTTGAGGCCTGCCTGGCTAATGGGAGACACATTCTGAGCCGGTTAATGTTCGTAAAGAAAGAAAAAACTAAGGTTACTGCTTCTAAAGTAGATTGGGAAAGTCCTATAGTTTTATTTTTTGATTACTAAATTTATTATTCTGCCGAAACAAGTGTATGTTTTTATATGAATAAATATTTCATATTTAAAGCTATTTAATTTAAGTAACAAATCAAATTTAATTACCTAATCCTAATCAACTAATAAAATTGAAATAAAACTGTTAGTGGCTCTTTAAAAACAGGGAAATTTTGTAAATTTTAACTTTTGGCTCTTACGTCTCAGAGGGTTGCCTACCCCGTACTAAAGCATTCACATGTTTCTTGAGGGGAAATATTTATTTAATCCAAGCAATTCGTTTACCAGCACTACTAATTTATACCGAAAGCTTTTTGTTTTATTAAGGAATTAAGATATAGAACGGCTATTGCTTTTCTATTTGAAATAGAGTCAAATTAAATTTGTAATACATAATATGTAGACAGAAATCTACATTAAAGAATATATTTTTATGTAACATAAAATAACTAGGAATGAAGATTAATTTAGTTCAAATTACTGAATTTTATTTTTATTTTTAATAATATTTTAAAATATAGTTTTGTCTGCCTCCCTTGGACTTTTAAAACTTTACATGGGAAGTAACTAAGTAGGCTTATATACTTAATATATAATTAGGTATTATATTATTGTATATACATTTATACATAAAAATTAATATACCCGTACACTTTTATATTAAACAATACTGATACAGTTTCAATGCCCCCCCTTCCCCCCCCCCCCCCCCCGAGTAGCAATAGCTACCACTGCTTTAAATCAACATTAACTGACCTAGACAGTGCGCCCTGACCTCTGACCTCATCCATTCCACAAATCCAACATGATTTCCCAAAATAATTTCCCAAAAATAATTGTGTACTGTGCTTCGGATAATATAAATAGTTGTAGACTAATCCTTATTTGCAAAAAGTCAAGCTAGTTCTTCCATTCGGCCCTCGGTGCGTGTATTGAAATATAAAGTTAGCAGTTTCTTGAGAGAATTTTTTTTTCTAACAGTCACACCATACCAGTGTTGTTGTACCAGGAATATGAGACATTATATATATATATATATATATATATATATATATATATATATAATTTGCTCTCATATTCTTACACTTATTCTATACCATTATGCCCATAACCTTTCTATTCTATACCATAATACCACTAACCTTTAAACTATAAATATGCCCCTAATCTTATTCTATACCATAATGCCCTTAATCTTTATACTACAAAACGTCATGATCTTACCCTTTAGTATTTGATACAAGTCTCAAATTGATTGTTTAATACAAGTCTAAAAATTGATAATTTGATACAAGCCTCAAGTTGATTATTTGATACAAGCCTCAAATTGATTATTTGATACAAGCCTCACATTGATTATTTGATACAAGCCTCACATTGATTATTTAATACAAGTCTCAAATTGATTATTTGATACAAGCCTCAAATTGATTATTTGATACAAGCCTCACATTGATTATTTGATACAAGTCTCAAATTGATTATTTGATACAAGCCTCACATTGATTATTTGGGTTCCCAGAAAGAACCGCAACGGAAAAAAGCGCAACGGAAAAAAGCGCAAATCAAAAAGCGCAACGGAAATAAGCGCACACGGAAAAAAGCGCAAAGAGAAAAAAGCGCACACAGAAAAAAGCGCAAAGAGAAAAAAGCGCAAACGGAAAAAAGCGCAAAGAGAAAAAAGCGCACACAGAAAAAAGCGCAAACAGAAAAAAGCGCAAACGGAAAAAAGCGCAAAGAGAAAAAAGCGCACACGGAAAAAAGCGCAAAGAGAAAAAAGCGCACACGGAAAAAAGCGCAAAGAGAAAAAAGCGCACACAGAAAAAAGCGCAAACAGAAAAAAGCGCAAACGGAAAAAAGCGCAAAGAGAAAAAAGCGCAAACGGAAAAAAGCGCAAACAGAAAAAAGCGCACACGGAAAAAAGCGCAAACGGAAAAAGCGCAAACGGAAAAAAGCGCAAACAGAAAAAAGCGCAAACGGAAAAAAGCGCAAACAGAAAAAAGCGCACACAGAAAAAAGCGCAAACAGAAAAAAGCGCAAACGGAAAAAAGCGCAAACAGAAAAAAGCGCACACAGAAAAAAGCGCAAACGGAAAAAAGCGCAAACAGAAACAGAAAAATGCGCAACCAGAAAAAACACAAAGAAAAATGTGCAAAAGAGAAATTTAGCACAAAGACCATATGGACTAGATGACACATTTATACATGACTGTTAGGGCTGCTGTGAGAGTGTCGTGTTTGATCACGTGATCTACTACCATTTAAAGCGTACCACTACCATCTGCATTCCCATCACCACGATACAGGCGATAATCACTTTACACAATGCCTATTATTTTCTTGGTCAATAATTATTCAACTACTATGTAATTGAGGTAGGGTTTAATGACCTAACAGAGTGGGTATGTAATTGAGGTAGGGTGTAATGACCTAACAGAGTGGTAGAACAGGCGGGTCACAGGTCATTGTTGACCTTTGTTCAAATCCTGATTATGAACGTGTGTGATCGATAGGTCAGGTAAAGGTCAGCTATTGCCCAGATCATCAGGTCAGATTTGATCTTTGTATTGGGATAGAAATTTCTAGAAACTCAAACGTTGCTAATGAGTTAATTACCAGAGTGAATCACCTGTGTGAACTATTTGAGTGAATTACCAGAGTGAATTACCTGTGTGAACTATTTGAGTGAATTACAAGAGTGAATTACTTAAGAGAATTATTACTAGAGTGAGTTACCGCTGAGTGGATTATTTGAGTGAATTACCTAAGTGTATTACTAGCGTGAATTACTTGAATGAATTATACACGAGTGTACGAATGCTGTTTGAAAATAAGAGGATGGTGGTTGAGTGATAGGGCATACAATCAACACACGGTTGGTTCTGGTTCAAGACCTATTCACTCATACTCTTCCACCACCTCTCTCTCTCACACACACACAGACACTACACCGGTGGAAAAATACGTCACTTCCCTTCTGACGTCAAAGCCCACACACTTTAATTTAATGGTACAGCGGCTAGCTATGTTGAAATTATATGTTTCTCTGTCCTCACCTTAAGAAGCGGCAGAGCCATCAGGACAATGCCCTGTCTATGCCCTGTCTATGCCCATTCTATGCCCTGTCTATGCCGTCTATGCCCATTCTATGCCCCCGTCTATGCCCATTCTATGCCCCCGTCTATGCCCATTCTATGCCCTGTCTATGCCGTCTATGCCCATTCTATGCCCATTCTATGCCCTGTCTATGCCCTGTCTATGCCCCGTCTATGCCCCCGTCTATGCCCAGTCCGACCTATCAACATGTAACCGTAACAATAATAAATTCTCAACCACTTTACTCCCCCCATCCCCCCTCCCCAACCACCCCCACACAAACTACCTGTATTTTATGATTGTCTGTAAGAAAAAATCCTTTAATATTTGACAAGACAAAACTAGCCTTAACAATGGCAGCTGTTATTGGAAACATGCCAGATTTTTTAAAAAAGGTTTTGATACCCTTGACGTCATTCATGGCACACGAGTTTGTTCCTGCATGTCAATTAACGACAAGTTGCAGAACATGTCGCAAACAATGTCGCACGTTGCGGAACATCGAGAACATGTCGCAGCACATGTCGCTGCACAAACTGGTGAGAATTTAGAACATGTTGCTGAACTTGTCGCAGAGAATGTCGCAGAACAAATCCGGGAACATTTAGAACATGTTAGAGAGTAAACTGCTGAGCATCTAGATTCTAGAACATGTCGCAGGACTTGCTGCAGAATATGTTTCGCAGAACAAATCCAGAAACATTCAGAACATGTCACAGAACGAGAAACATCAGCCGTTTACATAGGACTAATTAGACGTCATTAATACGGCTGTATGTGGGTTTGGGTGGGTGGTGGGGGTTGTCGCGCGCCATGCAAATGTCCACAATTCCAAGACTCCTCTCGCCCCCCCCCTTCCCCCCCCCCCCCACACACACACACAAATGCAGGAGATTAGGGCGTCAATTCGAGAGACGACAAAGAAATGTCGGGCTCGCAAGTTTTGAAAACGTGTCCCGGGATTGAAGAGGATTAGCTCGTGTCTGGATGTCATTACTTAAGCTCTGAGCTCAACTCTTGTCTGAATGGGCATGTGGGTGATTTGTCATTACTTAAGCTCTGAGCTAAACTATTGTCTGAATGGGCATGTGGTTGATTTGTTTTTACTTAAGCTCTGAGCTTAACGTGTGCATGAATGGGCATGTGGGTGATTTATCATTACTGTAGCTCTGAGCTTAACCTGTGTCTGAATGGGCATGTAAATGATTTGACATTACTTAAGCTCTGAGTTCAACGCGTGTCTGAATGTCATTACTTAAGCTCTGAGCTAAACTCTTGTCTGAATATCATTACTTAAGCTCGAGCTAAACTCTTGTCTGAATATCATTATTTAAACTGAGCTGAGCTCATGTCTGAATGGGCATGTGGATGATTTGTCGTTTTAAGCTCTGAGTTCAACGCGTGTCTGAATATCATTACTTAAGCTCGAGCTAAACTCTTGTCTGAATAGTATTTCTTAAGCTCTGAGCTGAACTCATGTCTGTATGGGCATGTGGATGATTTGTCATTAAGCTCCGAGCTTAAGCCATCTAAAATGAGAATGGGTTTTTTTTTTTGGCTTTTGTAATACGAGGTTTCAAGAGTTAGCTCTAGGTGCATCTTGGGTATTACAGCGTTTGGATTAAAGTTTAGGTTTAGAGATTCTTTTGTTTATATGAGTAATCTGGTTTTCAATACGAGTTTTATGAGCTTCGGGTGAAAGTCAAGGTACCCTTTAGTGCTGGGTAAACTCAAGCCAAACAGCAGACGACACAATTATTCTGACCTTGTAGAATAATCCGCTTGTGTCAAAAAATCGATTGGGAAATCTAAAACTCTCTGGCGAGATTCGAGTGAAATAAAAGAAATACCTTGACCTTTGGACACTCGGTCAGCGTACTAATATAGGGGCAGGTGGGGTATGACGGGGTTAATGAGGTACTATCAAGGACCTAATTCTCTTGAAAGTAGTTGAAGTAGAGTCAATCAAACAAGTATAGATACCTTTGTGTTGCATGTGTTTTCTGCAGTTGTTTGTCCTCATAGATTTCAGTTTTACAAACTTGGAACGACGAAAAAAGACATAAATTTAACCAAGGTTTCGGTCAAAGAAAGACTTATGTTACACGTATACGGTGTCAATGCCCCCCCCCCCCTTAACACTGGCCTCATCCTATAAGCTCCGGAAAAAGTTATTGGTGAGAGTTTTAAGGGAAAGTCGAGACAGAACCAAGCGTAAGACAGTAAATTAGGTCCGTCTTTTTATTCAATGTTTTTTTTTCTTAAATCGCTAATAATATTGTACCAGGCGTATATTTGACCAAACTAAGTCAAAGTCTAAACAGAGGCAGTTATGACATGCGCAGTGGCCATATGCTGTGTCTTGTGTTTCTTCCTTTTCGTTCTCAATTGTAATGTTGGGTGGGATTTCCTCCAACACAATTAAGGCGTAGCAACTTGTATTGCGCCATATGCCATATAGGCTGTCGACTCCGATTTCAGCCTGCTTTTCTTTTTGGCAACAGTTGTTTGATTTTGGAGTTGTCTCTCCTAGATTGGTCGCTGACACCCAACTATCTAGCCTCATATGATCGGGGGTTCGAACTCGGGGCATTTCCGTTTAGCAACCGTGAGCTTTACCGACCCGACCACGTACATTCAATTGGCAGTTATAGTTGGCATCCGAGGCGGTAGCCCCCCCCCCCCCCCCCCTTCCCCTTTCATCACATACCTACGCCACCGAATTAAATGTAATGTTTGGAAAAAAAATCAAATTTGACAATGATACCCGATTTAATGTTGGGATGACATTTATGAATACATTTGAGAACCGTTGATAGAAAACTAGACCTATGTGTACTCACCTTTTCTTCTTTTCCGTTGATCTCCAGAAACACCGTCTTGGCTTGCTCGAAACTCGATCCGTTGCCCATGGTAACGGAATCGTGTTTACCTTAGCAACCGATGGCGGAGGCGGTAATGAATGGTTTGTTTTCTCAGAGTCTGTGGGCGGGGTTTTTATTGAGGCGGTGTCAGGGAGGTGTTGACGGGGTGTAGGGTGTCAGGGTGTGCAAATGGTGTCAGTGAGCGGGGAACTCCCAAAGAGGTGATTAGCTTGAAGGTGATCTCGTCAAGGAAGTTTACCAATGGTGAGACAACTCCCGGTTGACCAAAGGTGAGACAACTCCCGGGTGGTCGAAGAGAAGCGGCGTGTACCGTAGACCTGTACCGATGTAGAAAAACAAAAAGGTAAAATTCAGAAAATATTTTACTTGATACATTTCGTTTCCTCACATGTTTATGTATTTATATACATAGACATACAAACATGGACAAACAAACATAGGTATATATATATATATATATATATATATATATATATATATATATATATATATATATATATATATATATATATATATATATATATTGCACACGAAGAAACGCTATTATTTTTTTCCTTGTAATCATTCTGTATATCTTCAATTGCAGCTTTATATTTTGGGATGTAAAAATTCACAAAACAATCGATATTCTACGGCTGATTAATCCCAATAACCATGTTTAAAATATTGATTTGTAAATTAGTTAGATACCGTACAATTTACGTCATTAACAGACAATGCGGACAATGATGATTCAGTTAGTAAAAAATTATATTTAATCATGGTAACTGATCCCAATTATTACGTCATCAACAGAGTTTCTTCAAGGCGTCTCTTCCACGAAGTGGAATTTATATAGAAAATATATACTTTTAACAGTGTCCACCCCCCCCCCCCCCCCTCCCGGAGAAAAAAAAAGTCTAGAAGAAACACTGAGTCATCAATAATTAATTTCATATTAATTTTTAAAGTTAAGTTTACCTTGTAATCCAAATTTGTAGTGTTATTACTACTTCTATGCTGCTGGGTGGAGATTATTTTAATTATCCGCGAGCAAATTGTTTTATTAGTTCTGAAATCTTGAAAAAAAAAAGTTCATCTAAAGATTATTTCGGTGGGTTTGACATCTTTCGGTGTTTGCTCTACACGCCAGCGTAGCCCGTCTGGTTTTTTGTATTTCTGTTTTGTTTTATTTTGTTTCGTTTTTTCTGTAATTTTGAATGAGAGACCCAATCGATTCGTGTTTTTAAATGATCCCTCGAAGCGTTATTTGCGTCACATCCGGTGGTTTGCCCGACGTCTTATCTTTACATCTGTTTTGTGGGCTTTTGCCCCGGCTGAAGAAGGGAAATTTTCCAGCTCTTCAACATCTGAAGATAAAAAAAAAATAGATTCACCGTAAAGCTTTTATAAATTGGACAGGGTTCGACTGTTAAAAAATTAATGCAATCATTTTTTTTTTCAATTTAGGTACTCGTAATATATTTATGAATGGAGCAGAGCTAGAAGAGGTCGAAGACTTTAAGTACCTCGGCAGCTATATATCAGCAAATGGCAGCATGGAGAAAGAAATTGCCACCAGAATAGCAATGGCAGCACAAGCTTTTAACAGACTCGCTAAGATCTGGAAATCATCCTCACTGCAGCAGAGAACTAAAATAAGGATCTATAAGTCTAATGTACGTTCTGTACTCCTCTATGCTGCAGAGTCATGGAAACTAAACAAGAAAGTAGACAGCCGACTCAGAGGCTTTGAAAGAAGATCCCTCCAACGCATCCTCAGGATAAAGTGGGACGACAAAGTCCCAAACAAGGAAATATGGCGAAGGACAGGATTAAACGACATTGTCTCAGAAGTTAGAACGAGGAGATGGAGATGGCTGGGCCATGTCCTACGCATGAGCAAAAAAAGACTCCCCAACATGGCGCTGAAGTGGAACCCACCCGGAAAGAGAAGTAGAGGAAGACCACTGGGAACATGGAGGAGGGAGATGGAAGAAGAAGTACAGGCTACTGGCAAAACCTGGCATGAACTAAAGTGGCTCGCCCAGGACAGGGTGGAATGGCGGAGATTTGTTGTTGCCCTATACTCCACAGGGAGTGATGAGGATTAAGTAAGTAAGTAATATATTTATGATGATTCGATCAAAAAATGTAATACAATCGAACTTTTTGATACAAACTTTGGAGTTTTGACATTTATAAAAAGATAACGTCAAGATAGTTATCTATAAAATAAATAGATTTCTAATCGAACACGGGAGTTGATTCACGTTGAGAAATGTTTTCATATTTTTGTGTTGTGATACACAGAATGTCGATTTACTAGGGCAAGCTGGCAAGTTTATAGTTTAAAAGTTGTCAGAGCAGGAGGAATAAAAATCTGACCAAACCAATGCTCGAGAAAGACAGAGAGATTGAGAGAGGATAGAGACAAAGAGAGACCTAGAAAGACAGAGAAATATGGAGAGAGACAGAGAGGTATGGAGAGAGACAGAGAGGGACAGAGACGGAAAGAGAAATCGAAGAGAGAGAGAGACAGAGAGATAGAGACAGAGAAAGAGAGACAGAAAAAGACAGACACAGAGAGACAGACACAGAGAGAGAGAGAGACAGAGAGAGACATAAAGATAGAGAGAAACAGAGAGATTCAGAGATGGAGAGAGACAGAAAGAGACACAGAGGGAATATTTCACTGACAAACTTGAACTTGCCGTGATAATGGGGTGAGTAAAACTTTAAATCAAAACACGTGACACCCGCATCACGTGACCAGCATTTGTCGGGTCTTTTTTTTGTTAACGTTTCCGGCAGACGACATCACGTCACAGACGTGTTACGGTCGATTAGCCGTACCCTTACACTCACACGGGTCATGACGACCAGCACGTTTCTTTGATTCTAAAGATAAGCTTGGGTTTATAGTTACATGTAATGTAATGTTGGTGACTGGCAATGTTACTGTGGCTGGAGATGAGGTTGGTTAAAGGCAAAAGGGTACGGATTAAATGTGTATTTTAGTATCTCTGGGTGGGGTTTGATCCTCGATTGTTAATGAAGCGCGCCAGCTAACGTCTAAGCTACTAGATGTAGTACAAAATGCTAAAAAAAAATCGATTTTCTAGTGTAACGCTTACCTATCTATCAGCCAGATAGAAGGTGAACGTCCCCGGATTCTTTTTTTGGGGTTATATGCAAATGCCTTACGGCCTAAATGGATGAACACTAACACAACGACACACTAGGGCTCGAATTCGATGTCTAGGGAAAACTAGTGATACTATTGTAATTAACACTCATCCAATCTGCATACAACCTTTAATAAGCGAACACAGTTGTGGCAGAACACAAGGTTAAACTGGATAAAATATTTAATGTATAAAATATCAAAACCCAACTTACAAAATGTAGGGAAAAACACTATCACAGATTTCAACACTGCCTAATAATAGCCACAGGCCACACAACACTGCTATAGCTTCAAGAATTACTTGGCGACAAGTAATATTATACTAGAAGACTAAATCAACTTAAGAAAGCAAGGCACACACAGGACTTAAGTTCTCTCACGTTCAAATGGTCAGAATCTATTGCCGGACAATATGGACGGCTTGGTCGTAATGGACCGTTTGATCCTGGTAGACTGCCTGATCAAGGTGAAACTGCCTGCGACAAGTCTCAAATGGAGACTCACAGATCACTCAAGGCCACTTGAGCTACTGTTATCGTGCTGGATGTGTTTCCTATGGTGTGACACTTTACGTGGTTCTAACCACTAGGCCACTAGTGGTGTTCCTAACCACTATGCCACACTACTCGGCAGCAAGCCGAGTTTCTAAGCCACTAGACCACTAGGCACCATAGACTCTACTCAGTTTCTCACCGAGTATTCGAACCTCGGCCGCCGCCGTGGCGCGCCGAGATCCTAGCCATTGAGCTATGGGGTAGTCATATGATCAGAATCATTCAATCAGATCTTAATGGAAAATTTCTACGTCTTAGACACCCTTGGTAAGACAGTGGAAAAACCCCAGGAGTTACACAATCATTCCATATAAGGTATTATACAATGTCAAAATAAAAATGGAAGCTGACTCGACCTAAGTAGGTCACACTAGACAAAGAAGAAAATATTTGGTTAAATTATGATGCGATTTTAAACATCTGTCTATCCAACTAATACACCAGTCAGTCTTAATGTCTGTCTGGATGTCAATATTGATGTCTGTCTTGAAGTCTTTCTTGATGTCTGTTTTAATGTTTGTCTTGCTGTCTGTCTTCATGTCTGTCTTGATATCTAGGTGAAATCTTGCAATCAATTTTCAAACAGATTAGTTTAAAACTTGCAAAATAGAATTTATTAGCCATTAATGCAAGAAGTACACACCGACAAATTGAAATGTTAGTCTAATTGTAAATTTAAAACATTATTTTCTATCTAAGGCAGATAAAAATAGAACATTGCTATGCAAACCATCGGTGTTGTTAGTATTAGAAATCTGAGACTATAATCTCATGTCTTGTAAACTAGTATTGATTAGCCGGTGAAGGTTTTTGTTGGCATAGGTTGGTAGGTTTTTCATGATGAATGTAGGTTCAAGTTTCAGATTGTATGTTTTGGTAGATATTACCTGTTTCTTGTAGCTTTCGATAGGTTTGTGTTGATAGCTGTAGGTGTTGACATGAGACCTACAAAGACTTCACCTTTGTGAAATTCCTCTACCGACCAATGACACCAGTAAAAGGTAAAAAAAAAAAACGACACACGTATAAATCCCGAGTTCTGGTAATGGCATGGTTGAAATTGGCATCGGAGCCAGAGGATGTGTGGGGTTCTAGAGCTTTGGTGGTGCTAGTATAACAGGGGCGAAAATCAATGCAGATAATCAAAGGAAGACGGTCACAGACAAACAAAGGTTTGTGGGTAAATACGAAACTAACGGGCGGGGAGGCAAATACGAAACTAACGGGCGGGGAGGCAAATACGAAACTAACTAGTTCAGAGTCAGATACCTGGCTAACGAGTCAGGCTAGGTCGTGCTTGGTTTGGTCGAGTTAAATTTAGTCGCGCTAGGTTTGGTCGAGTTAAATATGGTCGTGCTAGGTTTGGTCGAGTTTAATTTGGTCGCGTTAGGTTTGGCCGAGTTAAATTTGGTCGTGCTAGGTTTAGTCGAGTTAAATTTGGTCGCGCTAGATTTGGTCGAGGTAAATTTGGTCGCGCTAGGTTTGGTCGTTAAATTTGGTTGTGCTAGGTTTAGTCGAGTTAAATTTGGTTGTGCTAGGTTTGGCCGAGTTAAATTTGGTCGTGATAGGTTTGGTCGAGTGAAATTTGGTCGTGATATGTTTGGTCGAGTTAAATTTGGCTGCGTCAGGTTAGGTCAGGTCCGGTTGGGTCGGGCTGTGAGATCGATCACAGAAGTATCGATAAATCCTGGTCTGCTTGTCTTGAGAATGATGGCTGGTGCCTCACAGAGGGACTATAAGATGAGGCTATTTACAGATGGGCAACAAAACTCTGCTAGGTACATAATAAGCTATAAGGCTATAAGACTATGCTAGGTACAAATGGACTAAGATACACTCACATTGTGATTATTTTATTCAGCTGTTTTAAAATTAGGAGAATATTAATGTTTGGCACAACACCAATCGAGTTAGAAATTATTTGAAATCAATTGATTAATTTTACTTTAACCACATTTAATAATTGAGCTAAATTTTACCTTTATTTAAAGCTCAATTCTTAACTTTTCAAATTTAATTCAGCTCATTCTACTGTGCTTAATTTCAAGCGAACGTCCAAGAAAAAAAGGCTGTCGGCTAATTGTTTTTTTTACGTAGATCTGTAGTAAACGCCAAAAATTACAACGCCCCACCTCCCTTTCTTACTTTACTTTTTACCTCCCTTTCTTCTAGTTATTAATAATAACAATATACAATTAATCAAGCTGGGTTGGGGGTCGGGGAAGGGGGTGGAGACTAATCTCCCCATGTGTATCAGCAAAAGTACGTCCTAATAAACGTGAAGCTATTGTTTGCACACAGAAGTGGTAGGCAATTGGTTGGGGTTGATAAAACACGGCGCACTAATTAAGTGTCGCATTAATGACGCGGGCGACGCGTATCCCCAGGGGGGGGGGGGCGCTGACACTATCCGGGGACAGATCTGACAGTGTCACGTCGCCTGTCACGCCGAGTGTCACGTCAAAACGCCCCGCGTGGCGATAATAGAACCGATCGCGTCCCCCCCTACAGCCGAGTCGCCGCTAGCCAGCGCGCTTCATCTTGATGCAATATTCATACATTTGGCCGATTGGCGGACAAGTTATCTGGCCAGTTGTAGAGGTTTTTATCGGTGAGGTGTGGTGGAAGGGGTCAAGGTCGTTAGCTTGTTTATTTCTGACAACAAATAGCTGGAGGCGCGGGGGGGGGGGGGCTGTGCGGGAGAGGGGGGGGGTGTAATAACAATGTCTTTGTAGGGTATCAGTTAATTGATTCCATGCCAGGAAATTCAATCATGTTTCTTTTGTCTGCTCTTTATCATCATTTTCTGACGCTTTTCCCGCAAAATTCTAATTATAGATTTTTTTTTTCTTTCCTAAAAGATGTAATTCATTTAGAAGTAAACCAGATAATATATAGAATATACAACCTTGGCAAACAATGTAAGGCAGTAATGACGTGGTGTCGGTATAAAATTGACACTTGCCCAAAACACCTCTAACCGGAAGAAAGTAACAGCAATGTTTGTACAGCAGACGTCCTAACAGTCTCAACAGAAGTCAAATAATCTGAGACCTTTAGCACATATAACATACACAACCACACACATCCACATATAAAACACCATTTTGAGAAGATAATCGCCCTTACACACACACACACACACATATATATATATATATGTATATATATATATATATATATATATATATATATATATATATATATATATATATATATATATATATATATATATATATATATATATATATATATATATATGTATGTATATATATATATATATATATATATATATGAATGTATATTTACATATATGTGTACATTTGTATACGTATATTCTATTATTTTTTTACAATATAATTAATATAATATAATTAATATCTATTAATTATTTAGTCAAATACATAGGTATCTATATACATATATGCACCAGTAGCTCAACTTACCCAGGTCAGTCAAATGATATTAGCTGAGTCCACACCTAAACGTCAACCTATGCAGTTAGCCATACATTGAGCCTCTATGTTCACGCTCAGAGTGTCTCTACTGTCACGTCAAGACCCACTAATACAACGTCTGGCACTGACTGGCACCACATGGGAGGGGGGAGGGGGCTGGACGAGGTGAAGGGCAGGTTACTCTCATCAAGCGATACGATACGCGCTCATCAAGGGGACGTAACAATTGATCGATTAGCTTGTGTTCGGTAGAGTTAATGAACTTGGCTTGTGATTGACATTAAAATCATTTTGGCTTGCTCTTTTTATATATTATTAATATTTCAATTGAATAACAAAATAAATGAATATATTTTTAAAAAACATGCAATTTTTACATTAAATAACATGATGCAATGTAAAATGAATTAGCAAGAAATACTTATTTTATGTTTTGATTCTTGTTCAATTGTTAAAGAGGACATAACGGTGTAAGTTAAAAGGCAGCTAAGTCCGTCTGTTGTATTTGAACATCATCCCTACATGAAGAACAACAATTGGTACCACGCTGATCACAGCTGACTAGGACTTGAAAAACTGTTAACCACATTTGACCACAACTAGACCACAATTTGACCACAACTAGACCACAATTTGACCACAACTAGACCACAACTTGACCACAACTTGACCACAACTTGACCACCACTTGACCACAACTTGACCACAAGTTGACCACCAGTTAAACCACAACACTACATTTTGAAATAGCAAGAAACAACGTATCCTTTCTTAAACAAATCCCCACCCCCCCCCCATGAATCATACCCCCCCCCCCCCCCCCACACCACACACATATTCCTCTCCGCACGCCAACAATACAATCTTCTGACGTCAAAGCTATATTCAACTCATGTTATTGAATTAATAAATTAATTTCAATTTCCAAAAAAAGCTTTGTAAAAAAAAAATTATAAAAAAACCCACTAAAAGCAAACCAGAATAAAAAAAATAATAATTAACCGCAACACAGGTTTAGCCGGCATGGATTGCCGCCCCTGTCATTATCGATCGTGTGTTCTGAATGCCACGGACCAGTTGTATAAACACCAGCAGTAAAAAAATGTTTTGATGGGAAATATCTGAGTATGTTATCATAACCTAGCAGGACCGTCAACCGTTGCTATTAATAGATCATACTAGCATATTGACCCGTTCGTTTGCGTGCTAGCAATCTCACTTTTTGAAAAAATTTGAAATACTTCATGGACAAAGGTCATGGTTTTAAAAAAAAAACACGTATGAATAAGACCATTTTGTACTTCTATAGCCTACGATTTGTTGACCAAAATGTCCGAATGCCAGTCCATTATTGCAATAAACTTTTCCTGGATTAAGTTCAACATGTTACAAAAATACAAAGTATTATGACTTGGCTAATATAAAGCGTAGTGCTTCAAAACCCTCGCTCTATAAAACGGACAATGTGAACTATAAATCACACAGAGTACATCGGACTTCTAAATAAGGACCGCACTAATGCGATACCGAGGAAAGTAAATTGTGTATTTGTTTGTTGTTTTAAATCAATACAGGCCGAAGATTAAAACCAGCTAGACATAGATCAATGTATGAGGGGCTCAGTAGGTCAGCAATGGTCAAAACGAGGCAGCAGAGAACTCGGTTGGTTTATGTGGCTGTGTATAACATATCAGAACGAGGCATCAAAAACTCATTTATTACCTACCACACTCAAGCAATGGTGAAGTGTTAATGTTTACTGGCCAAAGATAGGCAACTCTGTATGGTAATGATCACAGTGTGGAAGAAAGTACACCGGTACACACACACATATATATATATATATATATATATATATATATATATATATATATAAACATGTATATATATATATATATATATATATATATATATATATATATATATATATATATATATATATATATATATATATAAACATGTATATATATATATATATATATATATATATATATATATATATATATATATATATATATATATATATATATATACGTGTGTATGGGTGTGTGGTTGTGCGTGTGTGTATGCTTTCTATTGAAAGAAATGAACAGATAAGCCCCCAATATGTACCGGGCCTGGTGAATATTAGGGATCGGACACAGACTCGCTAATTGGACGCGTTGGTTAATTAAGCTTTTTCAACGGGGCCTTCGACCTTCTCTCTCGTGACCAATGGAGGTTAATTGTGTATATTTTGTTCAGAACTTTATCGACATGCTTCGATATGTTTCGGAATGTTTCGGAATGTCTCGGTATGTTTCGTTACGTTTCGTTATGTTTCGGTATGTTTCGGTATGTTTCGCTATGTTTCGGTATTTTTCGGTATGTTTCGATGTGTTTCGGTACGTTTCAGTGTTGTGTGTTACTATTGTTTTGACCGAATTAGGTTTAACATTGGCGAGTAGATCTAGGAACCCAGCGATAGGATGGTGACAGAGCTACCACAGTTAAACCGTTGGTCGATAGATGTCATGGTCCTGTCAATGGTCGATAGATGTCATGGTCCTGTCAATGGTCGATAGATGTCATGCTCATGTCAATGGTCGATAGATGTCATGCTCCTGTCAATGGTCGATAGATGTCATGCTCCTGTCAATGGTCGATAGATGTCATGCTCATGTCAATGGTCGATAGATGTCATGCTCATGTCAATGGTCGATAGATGTCATGCTCCTGTCAATGGTCGATAGATGTCATGCTCCTGTCAATGGTCGATAGATGTCATGCTCCTGTCAATGGTCGATAGATGTCATGCTCCTGTCAATGGTCGATAGATGTCATGGTCCTGTCAATGGTCGATAGATGTCATGGTCCTGTCAATGGTTGATATATGTCAAGGTCCTGTCAATGGTCGATATATGTCATGGTCCTATCAATAGTCGATATATGTCATGGTCCTGTCAATGGTTGATATATGTCATGCCACTGTAATTGATGGATATCATGCCACAGTCATTGGTTGATAGACGTCATGGTTATGACTATATGATGTGTCATGTATGACGGTATGGAAGTAGGTTAGGTAATAGGATAGTTAGGATAGTTGCCTGATGCTTCTCATGTTAAAAACGATTGGTTGATGTTATGCTCTAGATGATTGGTCGACAGATCCACTGGCTATCTCGAAGAGTTGACCCCCCCCCCATCTAACCCCCCATACACCTTCTTAAATTATATCAGTGGTTCTTAACCTTTTTGTAGGTACTAAACCCCATCAGCTTCATATGTGCATTCACCCAACACTTCTATAGTATAGTCTCATGGCCCGCACTGACCAAATACGATCGTGGTTCATTTGTTTCGGGTGTGTGTCATAACCTCCGGCGAACCCTTGGGGTTCGATCGAACCCAGGTTAAGAACCACTACACTGTATTCTATTGACTCACACCTCCCCCTCCCCCCTCCTTTACTCTAGATTCCGTTCCCTTTCTACGTCGAAGTTCTCAAGTATGACGTCATAAACGGATCTATCACGAACACTGTTGTCAACAAAGGTGCTGCCCCCCTCCACCCCCCCCCGTTCTCGTCCCCCACCCCCACCCCTCCTCCTGTTGACCAACCTCTCCCGGGCCAACCAATCCGTATCAATCACCCAGTCCTGATTGATCCCCTCCCACCACCTCACATTAACCGGCAGTCATGCAGGGAGCCGGATTGTAAAAAAATAAAATCCAACGCCCCCTAATTAGGTACTTCCGGTATTGCATCACTGCCGAGAATTGCACTTTAATTAAAACATGGCGGCACTTTTAGGCCCCGCCCTCACAGTTTTAACATAAACAACATCTAACGTCTACCGCACTTTTGGGTAAGGTTAACAGTGCCGGCAGATTCATAGATTCACAATTAGTTACAAATATACAAAAGATAAAAAAAAAATAATAACCAAGCTAGTCTCTAAGAGCACCCCCCCCCCCCCCTCTTCCCAAAAATTTTTACTAGGAAAAAAAAAGATTGACAAAATAAAAAGCAGAGATATAAAAAATCTAATTTAAGCATCCTGCATTATGATGACGATTTTTTATAGGCTAAAACAAAACAAAATAAAAAACAATTTTACGGCGCAGTAGCATTTGGCCTTTTGATTTCCTGCATGACCTGCCCAGCTGATATTAATAATGCTGTCTGCTTCTGTAAGATGTAATCGCTGCAAGTTATTTCAAGCAATTACATTACAAATGGTAGGTGGTGCTATACAAAATGTAGGCGGTGCTAAACAAAATTGCCAGAATTCATCAATTCCTAGAATTCAACGGTTCCCAGAACTCAACAGTTCCAAGAATTCATAAGTTCCCAGGATTCGTCAGTTCTCGGAATTCATCAATTGCCAAAATTCATCAATTCCCAGAATTCATTCATCAATTACCAAAATTCATTTCCAAAATTCATCAGTTCCCAGAACTTATCAGTTCCCAGAGTTCATTAGTTCCCAGAATTCATCAGTTCCCAGAATTCAGTCTTCAATTCACAGAATCCATCAGTTCCCAGAATTCATCAGTTCCCAAAATTCCTCAATTCCCCCATAATGCATCAGTTGGTTTGATGAAAATGCTCACAAGAATCGGAGCTGCAGAACATTTTTTTTTGCTCTAGTGTAATATATTCTTAACGCTATTAATCGACAGGGTTGGGCTTCAGGGTTCATGCTATATTATTCGTGTTTCGAGCAGTAACTTCAGGGTTCATGTCATATTGTTCGTGGTTCGACCAGTGGCTTCAGGGTTCACGTCATATTGTTCGTGTTTGGAGTCTAATTTCATACAATTTGCACCAGTATCTCAAAGTTCACTCTCTATAGTTCACAGTATATATATATATATATATATATATATATATATATATATATATATATTCTATAAAACTTAAGTGTCTATAACTTTAATGCCTAAATCTTCAGTGTATATAACTCCTGTGCCTATTACCTCAGTGTAAATTAAAATAATATATAATTTTTTTTGGACCATTTTTAACAACATTTATATACAAAGTTTATACAGAGAGGTAATAAATAGTAAGTATGTGCTAGTGAAAAATTCAGTCGAGTGAGAGGAGGGGTCATGGGGACAAAAACATTGAAATGGGGGGTTGGTCAATGGGACAGTGAAGCATTTTCTATGTAGAGAAACAAAATATGTTGACCAGTTGAAAGATTGTTTATTTATATACTGGTCGCATTGAGTTTTCAAAAGTATGTTGTGTGAAAGATGAGGGGAAAGAAGCAAGATTTAGAACTTTAAATAAGTAAATGAATAGATAATCGAAATTGATGTTGGGGTGGGTGGTGGGGTCGTTGGAACAGTTGAAGGGGATGTGGGGTTGTCTGAGGTTGAAGTGGACAGAGGGGGAGGGGGTAGATTGTCTGAAGAAGCGTGGAGAGGGTGTCTGTGTGTGTTTAAGGCAAGCCAAGCGTCAAATTCTGTGCTGTGTAATCTAACTGCTGAGGTGTTACTATTTATTGCTCACGCAGCAATCTGTTCGTCAAAATAATATATAAAACTAGAATACCCGTCATCCGTTGGATAACTGTGGGTTTCGGGGGTCATCCATCAAAAAACATCACGTATGTCACTCAGAGGCATAGCAACCCTTCCCGGCGCCCGGGGACAAACTTTTCGATTTGAAACCCACCCCCCCCCCCCCCCGCGCAGGATTTCGATTTGCAACCCCCCCCCAAACTTTTGATGAGAACCCCCCCCCCCCCCCCACTCAAACTTTCCATTTGAACCCCCCTCAACCTTTCAATTTATTTTTCCAAACCATTTTGGCGCCCCAACATATGTCGTCGTCCCCGCCCCCCCCCCTCCACCTCTCCTTCCCCCCCCCTCCTCGCTACGCTACTGCAGTGTCACTTATCGTCACAAAAAAAACAGACCCCACTTGACAAAATTTGTTTTTTATCTTTTAAAAACACCGAAAACACCGATTTCGGACTATCCCTTCATATACTGACTTCATAGGTGACCTACTCAACTCTACTTCACCTGCCCAGTGTCCCGCCAAGTCTCAGACAACATGTTTTTATCGTTTAAAAAACGATTCCAGCCGAGCATGTCTCTGACCACACTATCCTTTCATATGCTTAGGACAAAGAAACAGACAAACTCTACTTCACCAGCCCTGTATCCTGCCAAGTTCACATCTTTATTATTCACATCTAAAAAAAAAAAATTAAAAAAAAATATCATTGACGAATTGGTCTAGAACCTGTGCCACCCGCATGAGAGCCGACCTCACTACCAAGTTAGCTATTTACTCGTGACAATACAAGTGAAGTTTTATACTATACTTTGAGTCTCCTTACGCGCATAGATCTAGTTCTAACTCTAGTAGTAGTAACTTTCAAATTAAATTTTATCTTAAATTAGCCAAACAAAGATTTATATAAAATAAAGAAGGTCTGAAATTATCTAGATCTAGATAGAATTATCTAGATCTAGTCTAGATTCTACGACTCTTTTGCTTAAGTCTTCTTATGTTTAGTTTTCCTTGCTAGACCTAGAATCTAGATCTAATCATTAGCTACGCTTATAGGCCCGGAGCGAGCATTTCAAAATTACCATATTCCAAACAAAGATTTATATAAAATAATAAAATAAAGGTCTAAAATAGTAAAGGTCTAAAATAGTTTAGTATATAGAAAATCATTATTATCTAAATCTAGATAGAAAATTATCTATATTTTAGATCTACGACTGAGCTATATCTAGAGTTTACGTCTATAATTTTGCACACTTAGCGGTATAGAAGCCGCGTATGAATCTTAAGTTATGCAAATAGGCCCTGCATCCAGCATTTCCTAATTAGCATATTTCTTAGCTATACAAACAAAGATTTATATAAAATAATAAAGGTCTAAAATAGTTTAGTATATAGAAACTCATTATTATCTAAATCTAGATAGAATTATCTATATTCTAGATCTACGACTGGTTTGCTAAAGTTTCGTTTTTTTATTGTATTTATCTATATACTACTAAAAGTCAAGTTTGTTTACATGTTTGAATATTTATTTGTTTGTTTGCCTGATTGACTATTGTGATATGTTCCACTCTATCTGGAAAGCTGTAAAATAGTATGCAGGTAGAGAATAATTTTTTAGTGCAGACAAACTGTTGATCACAAATTTATTTAAAGACGTTAATTAATTTATTGATTTATTCATAGTTAAATTAACCGTATTTTTTTAAAAATGTTAATACTTTGAATAAACTTTGTGGGGATAGTGACGTCCCTTGATGTGTTTACATTTTTGGTACAATAAAAATGGCGGACCCCATCATAGACTTTGTGGCCCATTCAAAAGTTTAACGCGTTACAAAGCTAATTTTCTGCCGGCTATAACTTAAACAATACGTCCTTTTGCTGTATTTATTACGTTCCAACACTTATATCAATTTTCAACTGTCTTTTTCATTTAGTTTTACGATAAATTTCTCTAGATCTAAAGATCAGCTATCGAAGGAAATTTATGAATCTAGCCTAGATCTAGATCTAGCCTAGATGTAGGTCACTAGATTCAATGTAAATTCTACATCTAGAATCTATTTCAGGCCTTAATTATTTTATATAAATCTTTGTTTGGCTTATTTAAGATAAAATTTAATTTGAAAGTTAGTACTACTAGACTTATTTTTAGATCTAGATCTAGAATCTATACGCGTAAATCAAGTTGCATAAGGAGACACATAGTATAGTATAAAAATTCACTTGTGACGTCACGAGTAAATAGCTAAAATGGTAGCGTAGTCAGCTCTCATGCAGGAGGCACGGGTTCTAGACCAATATGTCAATGAAATTTTTTTTTTCAATTTTTTTTTTAGATGTGAATGATAACGTTGCCTATCTGAACTTGGCAAGATACAGGGCAGGTGAAGTAGAGCTCATCTGTTTCTTTGTCCTAAGCATATGAAAGGATAGTGTGGTCAGATACATGCTCGGCTGGAATTGTTTTTTAAACGATAAAAACATGTTGTCTGAGACTTGGCAGGACACTGGGCAGGTGAAGTAGAGTTGAGTAGGTCACCTGTGACGTCAGTTTATGAAGGGATAGTCCGAAATCGGTGTTTTCGGTGTTTTTAAAAGATAAAAAATATATATTTGAATGTGGGGTCTGTTTTTTGTGACGATAAGTGACACTGCAGTAGCGTACCGAGGAGGGGGGGACGGGAGGGGAGGGGAGGCGGGGGGTGGGGAGGGGAGGCGGGGGGGGGGGAGGGGAGGCGGGGGGGGGGGGGGAAGGGGAGGCGGGGGTGGGGAAGGGGAGGCGGGGAAGGGGGGGGACATATGTTGGGGCGCCAAAATGGTTTGGAAAAATAAATTGATAGGTTGAGGGGGGTTCAAATCGAAAGTTTGAGTGGGGGGGGGGGGGGGGGGAATTGCACATCAAAAGTTTGAGGGGGGGGTTCAAATCGAAAACTTTGTCCCCGGGCGCCGGGAAGGGTCGCTATGCCTCTGAGTGACAGACGTGATGTTTTTTGATGGATGACCCCCGAAACCCACAGTTATCCAACGGATGACGGGTATTCTAGTAACTAATAAATCTTTGATTTGACCTAGATTTTTAGATTCTAGATTCTAGATCTAGATCTATAAATAACTTTCCTTCGACAGCTGATCTTTAGACCTAGAGAAATTTATTGTAAAACTAAATGAAAAAGACAGTTGAAAATTGATATAAGTGTTGGAACGTAATAAATACAGCAAACGGACGTATTGTTAAAGTTATGACCGACAGAAAATTAGATTTAGAACGCGTTAAACTATTGAATGGGCCACAAAGTCTATGATGGAGTCCGCCATTTTTATTGTACCAAAAAGTAAACACATCAAGGGACGTCACTATCGCCACAAAGTTTACTTAATATTTTAAAATTTAAAAAAAAAATGTGGTTAATTTAACTATGAATAAATCAATAAATTAATTAACGTCTTTAAATAAATTTGTGATTAACAGTCTGTCTTAAAACAAAAATTTTTCTCTACCTACATACTATTTTACAGCTCTCCACGATGAGTGCAACCATGCGAGATAGTCAATCAGCCAAACAAAAAAACAAACAAATAAATATTCAAACATGTAAACAAACTTGACTTTTAGTAGTATTAGATAATATTCTACTCGGTCGTAAACATCCATCTTAAACACTAAACTACATAAAGCTGCACTTTCGCTAGTCTTAAATATTTGTATGTAATTTATTCACTGGTTGTGCATTTAAAGTAGAGTCGACTCATAAGTTTAAAATCTAATAAGTATGAAAAAAGGACAAAAATAAATGTAAGAATTTTAATATCAAAATAGTAAGCATTGAACTACATTTTGTATTTGCGAACTACTGAATTCCTTTCAATATAAACGACTTTTTAGTACATAATTGCAGTTTCCCTCCCTTGGTTTATATCAGTAGCCCTACATGGGAAGTAACTAAAAATATTAATGTTAAATCAACCGCTTATTTATTTTAAAAGAATCAGACAACTAAAAAACAAAAGCCTACTAAAACGTTTTTTAAACACCGTTATATAAACCAAACCCCCACACCAATTACAAATTTTCAAACACCGTTATATAAACCAAACCCCCACACCAATTACCAATTTTCAAACACCGTTATATAAACCAAACCTCCACGCCAATTACCAATTTTCAAACACAGCAATATCATCCGAACCCAAACGCAGGCTACCAAACCATAGCCTGAAAAACGGAATCAACCACCTTATAAATGGACCGTGTGAGCCGCACCATGTCCATCTGCCTTTTCCTGCACCAGGTACCATCACAGCTGGGTGGACTTAGGGACTTGATACTGACTCGAGACCGGGATCTTTTGGGTTAGCATTTTTTTTAGCATTTCTAATCCAACATTTCTAACCCAACATTTCTAACCCAACATTTCTAATCCAAACTTTCTAATCCAACATTTCTAACCCAACATTTCTAACCCAACATTTCTAATCAAAACTTTCTAATCCAACATTTCTAACCCAACATTTCTAACCCAACATTTCTAACCCAACATTTCTAGCCCAATATTTCTAACCCAACATTTCTAACCCTAACACACTTCTCATTTGAAGGTAATCGATACCAATAGGAAGTATCGATATGACCCAGGACGTGACCACGTGATGCGGTTCTCAAGCAATGGCCGACATGCTCGCCATAACGGAAGAGTTTCCAATTCTCATTTGTTTGCAGATCGGGACTGAATTAAAAAAAAAAAAAATAACTCACAACAGCTAAGAAAATCGATACTTCGATCTGTGAGACTGATCGGAGATAAGAGGGCAGCGTGGTACTGATACACATGGGTGGGGGTGGGGGGGGGGGGGGGAGATTGGAATTTTATTATCCCCCACTCAGTCGTGGGTTCGGTTCCCATGTCTGGGTCTCTATGACTATCCTTAGCCCAGTTGGTCTGAGTTCGATTCCTTGGGTCCCCTATGACGTCCCTTATTCCAGTTGGTCTAAGTTCTTCTTCTTCTTCTTCGTTCTTAATTATTATATGGTTGAAGGGGATCGAGATTTATCTGTTCGAATGTATCAACCATGAGCTTTTTGCCGACTCGAACACGCCTCCAACACAATTAAGCGTTACGTGTCAAATGGTTATGCGCCATTTTCTTTTTGGATTTGCTTCCATAGCCTTTGTCCAACCAAGAACAAACTACAAGGCAGCAGTTGTTTAATTTTGGAGTTGTCTCTCCTAGAAGAGTGACTGTCCCCAGCTAACGAGGCCTCATCTCCCCGAGGGTTCGAACTCGAGGACTTTTCGGTTTCACTGGGTCTGAATGACGTTCCTAATGCTTTGAGTGGCGCCACAGTTCCGCTGTTGTGTATCAAATGAGGCCCATATTTCTTCTAAAACCGTCACCAAGCTAAACAAAATCCATTTATTTACTATTAGGTCTGGGTACCACATAAGGTGAAAGCGACACTCGCAAAAAAAAAAAAATTCTTCAAACAATTCTATGTCTGACATC